>NC_045957.1:37336827-37700613 GCF_010909765.2 Amblyraja radiata | reverse complement strand
CTCCAGAGATGCTGCCTGTCCCGCTGAGTTACTCCAGCTTCTTGTGTCTATCTTCGGTTTAAACCAGCATCTGCAGTTCCTTCTTACCCATTTGAATGACTTGGCCATGAAATACACATCTGTAAAACTATTTCTGTCCACAGACTAGCACTTTCATAACATTTTCCATCAATCATTCAATTATTCTCAACATCATGGTTAATCAAAACGGAACCCCTGGACTGCTTACATTTTAAGGATAATAATATAGAATTGTTGGGAATTCGTAATCCAAAAAAAAGTCAAAAAAGCAAAATCAGCTTAAATGTCAATCCTGATCCTGACGCTGGTATTCAGAGGATTGTGATGCTATTTTACAAAGTTACAGTTTAGTTTATTGTCAGGTGCACCAAGGTACAGTGAAAGGCTTTCACTCCTGGAAGGTAGGACAGGGGGAAGGAACGGGTGTCAAGGGTTATGGGGAGAAGGCAGGAAAATTGGATTAGGAGACAGAAATCAGCCATGGCGGAATGGACTCGATGGGTCGAATGGCCTAATTCTACTGCGATCACTTGTGAACGTGAACTTAGATGTGAATAAAAGCTTTTGAGAAGAATTATTTCCTCAAAGCGAATTCACTTTTTTTCTGTTGTAACAACTTAAAGAAGTATTCTCTGGCATTTAATGATACCTTTGCTATGTTGCTGATTCAGTAGACCTATTGGGCAGTTCTTGTCCAAATTTGACTTCTGTGGACAGTTTTGTGTGGGCCATTTTCTACACTGTCGGGTTAAGGACTGTGTTGTAACTGTACTGGAATAGTTTGGCTGGAGATACAGCTAGTTCTAGAGAGAGGCATTAATACTACAGTTGTGGCATTCATAAGGTCACAAGTGATAGGACCAGAATTAGGCCATTTGGCTCATCAAGTCTACTCCACCATTCAATCATGACTGACCTATCCCTTTCTGAACCCCATTCCCCTGCCTTCTCCCACTAACCCCTGACACCCGTACTAATCAAGAATCTAGTTATCTCTGCCTTAAATATATCCATTGACGGCCTCCCCAGCCATCTATGGCAATGAATTCCACAGATTCACCAACCTCTGACTAAAGAAATCCCTCCTCATCTCCTTGCTAAAGGAACATCCTTTAATTCTGAGACTATAACCTCTGGTCCTGGACTCTCCCACTAGTGGAAACATCCTCTCCACATCTACTCTATCCAGGCCTTCTTTGATCCGATAGTCTTTTCTTTATCCAATGCTCTCAGTTATATTTTTGACTAGACTAAGTGGGACACATTGGGTCCCAGTCACACGGGAGGCCTGGGGTGGGGGGACGGGTGTGTGGGCAGGGGGGGTTGTGGGTTGGAGGTGGGGGTAAGGGGGGTTGTGGGGGAGGGGGGAGGGGGGTGGGCGGGGGAGGGGTGTGTGGGCGGGGGGAGGGGTTTGTACGGGAGTGGGAGCAGCGAGCGGTGTGGAGCCAGAGAGGGGGGGGTGGGGAGGTGGGGGGAGAGGGTGTGGCGGGGGGAGGTGGGGGGGAGGGGGTGTGGAGGAGGGGGGGAGGTGGAGGGGAGGTGGGGGTAGGGGTTGTGGAGGTGGGGGGGATGGGGGTGTGGCAGGGGGAAGGTGTGGGCGGGGGGAGGTGTGGGAAGAGAGCTCGGAGAAAAGACGGGGGTTGTGGGGGAGTTTCATGGGGGAGGGGGGCAGGAGCCAGCAAGGGTGACCAGAGGGGAAGGGGCTGGAGGACTCACAGCGGGCTATATGGACTTACAGCGGGCGCTGGTCGCTGCACGTTCTCCTTCGCTGGGATCAGAGTCTCCGTTTTCTGTTTGACGACATCTCCGACTCGGCGCCGGGCTGGGCCGCATCCGGTCCCTCCAAAAATTGTGTGTGGTTGGAGACCTCCGCCTGTCCCTCAGCTCAGTAAAGACACAATGGCGCAGGAAGAGGCGGACCATCCCGCGGAGTGACAGGGGAAAAGACCAATCCACGCAGCTCTGGCTGGCAGGAGAGTAGATCGATCTGCGCACGCGCAATCTTTAAACCTCGCTAACTTTTACATTAGACAACCGATCGGAACGAAACTTGGTGCAATCGCAGCAGAGGAGAACGGTGAGTAAGCTGCCGAAAAATTGTAGCAGTAACGTGTACCGTTTCTGCGCAAATAGAATGACCGCACAAACCGGAAGATGACAAGATCAGAATTTTAGTTATGTATAGATAGATGACATGGGAGAGAACTGAATTAGCAGTCTCAAGAAGGGTCTCGACCCGAAAAGTCACCCATTCCTTCTCTCCAGAGATGCTGCCTGTCCCGCTGAGTTACTCCAGCTTTTTGTGTCTATGTACTGAATTAGCTGAAGTCTGACTGCGGTGTTGGTGGTGATATCTGATGGACGTCGTGTTGAAAAGCTTTCTCGACTCTTCTGGGCTGAATACAGCGGTGAGTGCTCTGGCCTTTTCTTTAGCACCAAGACGCATGGCCTTACCATTGCTGAAGAAAAGGCAGGTGAGTGGAGAGCTTGGATCAACGCCAACAGGGAATCACGGAAACATGGCGGAGTGCGTTGCGGGTGGACAACTTCGGGTCTGAAGGAGAGTTTCTGCCCGAAATGCAACACCTCACATTTCTCTGCATTAAATTCCATAAACCCATTCCTCAGCCCACTTGGCCAATCGATCAAGATCCTGCTGTAATTGTTCGCAACCATCTTCACTGCCTGCAAAACCACCCACTTCTTCTGAGTGTCGCTCAAAGCAGGCGGGAAGTTAGTGGGTTGGCTGCACGCAGGGACTGGGCTGTTGCAAGGGTCAGTGACTTTTCCTCACATGTGTATGAAGGAACTGCAGCTGTTGGTTTGAACTGAAGATAGACACAAAAATGCCGGAGTAACACAGCGGGACAGGCAGCATCTCTGGAGAGAAGGAATGGGTGACGCTTCGGGTCTGAAGAAGGGTCTCGAGCCGAAATGTCACCCATTCCTTCTCACCAGAGATGCTGCCTGTCCCGCTGAGTTACTCCGGCGCTTTGTGTCCATCTCCGGGATACAGATGTTTTAGGTATGACAGGTGGGTTGCTAAACAGGAGGAGGTATTGTACTGCTGACCAAGGAGGGCATCGCAGCAGTACTTAGAGGGAATATCCTACAGGGATCAGAGGGTAAGATTTAAGGAAGAAGTGGTGGGGAGGGTGGGGGAGGGGGGGGGGGAGTTCACTGATGGGGTTATGCTGTAGGCCTTACAATAGTCAGCAGAAATTAGAAGATCAGATATGTTCGCAGTTGACAGAAGCATGCAAACGCAACAGGGTAGTATTCATAGCGGTATAGGACTTTTAACTTTTCCAGCATTGACTAAGATTGCCTGCAAGGAACATAGATGGGAATTCATTTAGAAAATGGATTCCAGAGGGTTTTCTGAAGCAGTTCTGAAGTTTCTGAACCATTGATCAGCCAGAGTATTGAGTATAGAAGTTGGGAGGTCACGAGGCAGTTGTAGCAGACGTTGGTGAGGCCACATTTAGAGTATTGTGTTCAGTTCTGGACACCGTGTTATAGGAAATATATTGTCAAGCTGGAAAGAGCACAGAGAAGATTTACAAAGATGTTGCCTGGACTAGAGAGTCTGAGTATAGGGAGAGGTTGAACAGGCTGGTTCTCTATTCCTTGGAGCGCAGGAGGAAAAGGGGCGATCTCATAGAGGTGTATAAGATCATGAGAGGAATAGATCGGGTAGATGCACAGTCTCTTGCCCAGAGTAGGGGAATCGAGTAACAGAGGACATAGGTTTAGGGTGAAAGGGGAAAAGATTTAATAGGAATCTGAGGGGTATCATTTTCACACAAAGGGTGGTGGGTGTATGGAACAAGCTGCCAGAGGAGGTAGTTGAGGCTGGGACTATTGCAACATCCAAGAAACAGTTAGTCAGGTACATGGATAGGACATGTTTGAAGGGATGTGTACCAAACGCGGGCAGGTGGGACTGATGTTGCTGGGACATGTTTGCCGGTATGGACAATTTGGGCTGAAGGGCCTGTTTCCATGCTGTATCACTCTATGACTCTCTGACTCTATGACTCTATCGACAGTAGAAGAGAGTCCTACAAGTGAGGTTGGTGTGCTTGTTCATTCAGTTTAGAGATACACAATCTATGCTGGAAGTGACCTATGCTGGTAGTGTTGTACAGAGCCCTAGTGAGACCACACCTGGAGTATTGTGTGCAGTTTTGGTCCCCTAATTTGAGGAAGGACATTCGTGCTATTGAGGGAGTGCAGCATAGGTTTACAAGGTTAATTCCCGGGAAGGCAGGACTGTCATATGATGAGAGAATGGAGCGGCTGGGCTTGTACACTCTGGAGTTTAGAAGGATGAGAGGGTATCTCATTGAAACATATAAGATTGTTAAGGGCTTGGACACGCTAGAGGCAGGAAACATGTTCCCGATGTTGGGGGAGTCCAGAACCAGGGGCCACAGTTTAAGAATAAGGAGTAAGCCATTTAGAACGGAGATGAGGAAACACTTTTTCTCACAGAGAGTGGTGCGTCTGTGGAATTCTCTGCCTCAGAGGGCGGTGGAGGCCGGTTCGCTGGATGCTTTCAAGAGAGAGCTAGATAGGGCTCATAAAAATAGCGGAGTCAGGGCACATGGGGAGAAGGCAGGAACGGGGTACTGATTGGGGATGATCAGCCATGATCACATTGAATGGCAGTGCTGGCTCGAAGGGCAAAATGGCCTACTCCTGCACCTATTGTCTATTGTCTATTGTCTATTGTCTATTGGACGGTGGTGCAGCACCACAGACTCGTTCGGTCCTGACAGCGGGTATTTGTCTGTGCGGAGTTTGTACGTTCTGCCCGTTACCTGCGTGGGTTTTCCCTGGGAGCTTCGGTTTCCTCCCACATTGCAAAAACGTGCAGGTTTTATATGATAACAGGCTTGGTAAAATTGTAAATTGTCCCTAGTGTGTGTAGGATAGTGTTAATGTGCCGGGATCGCTGGTCGGCGTGGACTTGGTGGCCGAAGGGCCTGTGTTTGCGCTGTAGCTCTAAACTGAAACTAAATTAAACCTCTCTCACAGTAAAAAGCAACGGCCAAGGCAAATGTTTAGAAAGTGATATTACTTTCAGCCTTATCTGTTGCAGGATGCTTATTTCTATTGAGTGTTACATACTTCTGGCTGTATGATATCATTGGGCATTTCATATCTCAAAGTATGTGGGACTGTTGTTCTCTCTGATGGCCAATTTTCTTATTGTTAACTTTTGGAAAAGACTGTTTCCTCTTTTGATACCGCACTTGGAAAACAGTCCATAGATGCAAACAGCGGGAGAAACTCAGCGGGACAGGCAGCATCTCTGGAGAGAAGGAATGGGTGACGTTTCGGGCCGAGACCCTTCTTCATAACGTCACCCATTCATTCTCTCCAGAGATGCCGCCTGACCTGCTGAGTTACTCCAGCATGTTGCATCTATCTTCAGTTTAAACCAGCTTCTGCAGTTCTTTCCTACACGTGAATAATAGAAACTTGGCATGATTCTAACTAATAGTCAGGCTGAGGAAGTTTAATCTGGGGGTCAGCTGGAGGCCATGTTAACTGGGAATCAATGGGCTACCACTAGCGTACATGCAGGCAGGCCATTTGAAGCAAGGTAGCAGTTGTTAAATGAGCTAGGACAGGGTGAATGTTAAGTATCACACATCCATGAGAGCAAAAGTCTTCATGTGGTCGAAGATGTCTTTGGCAGGGAGCTTAGTTGATTTATTCAGGAGGGGGGAGGCTTTAGGTTTGTGACTGAATGGTCTATTCTCAGAGCTGGTCGTAATGTTTAGAGGGATATGGGCCAAACGCGGGCAGGTGGGACTAGAGTAGCTGGGACATGTTGGCCGGTGTGGGCTAGTTGGGCCGAAGGGCCTGTTTCCACGCTGTATCACTCTATAAGGGATAGGAATGGAAGGTAGTTGAGAATAAAGTTGCTGTGTTTCATTAATAAAGTGGTTTGCACAAATAGGAATAAAATAATGACTATTGCGTTAATATTTCAGACTAGCTTTTCATCCTTGTCCTTCCCAAAAGACGTGTCGATAAGTGAAACCAAAACAAGCACAAGAACAGAAATAAGTTGGTATGGATAGGTTCAATGATGATTCCAAGTGTCAAGTGGAGATTTCTGTTTTAATGTAGACATTTTAATGTCTGAAGTTAACAGCATGTCATTTATATTTTCAGTTTCATAAATGTGCCGTCTTGGATTAAAATTATTTGGCAAGGTGCTTTTGCAGGGAGCTTTGAGTTCTCAGTAGATTTAATCAGGAGGGGAGAGGCTTTAGGTTTGAGTCTCTACTCAGAGCTAGTCGAAATGTAGCTCCGTAGCCTCAGGAAGATTTTTGGCGCTGCCCCATGCCCAGAGCATTGTTCGGCATAAACAATTGCTGTGCCACAGATCAGCTCACAGAGTTGGGCATTAGGCTTGTTCATAAAGGTGGACACGAAATGCTGGAGAAACTCAGCCGGACGGGCAGCATCTCTGGAGAGCAGAGACGGGTGACGTTCGAAGAAGGGCTGGACTAGAAACTTCGCCCATTCCAGAGATGCCGCCCGTCCCGCTGAGTTACTCCATGGATTGTCACCTTGTCGTGGTGGAGAAGCTTGTGTGGACCTGAGATCCTGAGAGCGATGCCGTCTGGAGTTATGCTCCTGGTAGGGTCACCCATGGCGGTAAGGTCGAGGGGGAGGTCTCTGACAAAGAGCAATCCAACCAAGACCTCAACGGTGGAACAGGCGGAGGACGATGGCTGACTTTAGTGGAGCGTCACAACGGCTGGGAAGGCGGATGAAGGCTGCAGCAGAAAAGGGTCTCCAGTCGTCTTGGACTCCATGCCACTGGATCCTGACCCAGATCTGTCAAGGACCATGTGGTGGCTGTCTGTGCACCAGTCTCCCCACGTTAAACAAAGTCACGCACAGGCGTCCCCCAACCCTGGAGACACCCATGGTCAGCACGAAGTTCCGGGACCGCTGGGCTCCGCAGGGTGTTGAATGTATCCTCAATAAGGATTGCAACATAGTTGTATAGTAGGTTATTATGGATATATGTTTGTATTGTATTATGGTGGTGGGTTCCGGCTTGTTTTATTGTAGTGTAAATATTATTTTTTAATAATTGAATACATTTTTTGATTTAAAAAAAAGAAAAAAAATGGACAGCCACGACCGAAGGGAGCCTAAGAGGGAGGAACTGCAGATGCTGGTTTACACCGAAGATAGACACAAAATGCTGGAGTCACTCAGCGGGGCGGGCAGCATCTCTGGGGAGAAGGAGTGGCTTCTCTCCAGAGATGCAGCCTGTCCCGCTGAGTTACGAGTTTGGATGATCAGCCATGATCATATTGAATGGCGGTGCAGGCTCGAAGGGCCGAATGGCCTACTCCTGCACCTAATTTCTATGTTTCTATGTTTCTATGAGAGGGGAAGGAATATGGTGATGCTGATGCTTCAAAGCAAGGAGTATTGAGGAGAAAACAGATGAACGGAGAGCCTGGATTGATGCTTGAGACGATGATGTTGTTGCCATTGTGGATACGTGGACGCAGGAGGAATATGGTGGGCTGCACAACCTTCCAGGGTTTCAATGTCTCACAGGTGATTAAGATGAAGGTGCATTAAGGAGTATCCAATCTTGTTTGCAGCAGCATGGCAGGCATGCAGCCTCAAACAGTACACAAAAATATAAATACTGCATAAAATACAATTAAGAGAAAAAATACTTCAAAAAACAAGATGGTGCAAAACACGTATAGAAATAACAAGTTGTTCTGAAGGCAAGAGGTGGACAGTCAAGTCCTATTGTTGGGGTAGGATTAGGGTGGTGTGGGTTGGTTGAAGTACCTTATAAGTGTGGGAAAGTCAGACACAAAATGCCAGAGTAACTCAGCGGGACAGGCAGCATCTCTGGAGAGAAGGAATGGGTGATGTTATGGGTCGAGATCCTTGTTCAGACCCGAAACGTCACCCATTCCATCTCTTCAGGGATGCTGCCTGTCCCGCTGAGTTGCTCCAGCATTTTGTGTCTAACTGCGGTTTAAACCATCATCTGCAGTTCCTTCCTACACATGTGTAGGAAAGTCACTGGCCCTTGCAACAGGCCAGTCCCTGCGTGCAGCCATCCCACTAACTTGCTGCCTGCTTTGAGCCAGGTGGGCTGAGGAATGGTTGATGGAACGTGCTGCAGAGAAATGTGAGGTGTTGTATTTTGGGAAGTCTAACATGGGCAGGACCTACACAGTGAATGGTGGGCCTCTGGGGAGTGTTGTAGAACAAAGCGATCTAGGGGAGGATAGGACAGGTTTAGAGGGATATGGGCCAAACGCAGGTAGGTGGGACTAGAGTAGCTGGGACATGTTGGCCAGTGTGGGCTAGTTGGGCCGAAGGGCCTGTTTTCACGCTGTATCACTATAAGATAGGAATGGAAGGTAGTTGAGAATAAAGTTGCTGTGTTTCATTAATAAAGTGGTTTGCACTAATAGGAATAAAATAATGACTATTGCGTTAATGTTTCAGACTAGCTTTTCATCCTTATCCTTCTCAGAAAACGTGTCGGTAAGTGAAATCAAAGCAAGCACAAGAACAGAAATAAGTTGGTATGGATAGGTTCAGTGATGATTCCAAGTGGCAAGTGGAGATTTCTATTTTAATGTAGACATTTTGAAGTTAACAGCATGTCATTTATATTTTCAGTTTCATAAATTTGTATCTTGGATTAAAATGATTTGGCAAGGAACTGACTTGTATGTCATGTTGGATCCAAGTTAATCTGCATGCTGTTTTAGCAGGAGCATGAAGTCAGCTTTAAACCTTCATACACCAGCCGGCATGGCTGTTTAAAAAAAATTTAGATAGAGCGTGGAAGCAGGCCCTTCAGCCCCACTGGATCCGCACCGACCAGCGATTCCCACACATTAACACTAATCTACACACGCTAGGGACAATTTACATTTATACCTGTACATTTACATCTTTACATCTTTGGAGTAAACCGAAGATCTTGGAGAAAACCCACGCGGGTCACGGGGAGAACGTACAAACTCCGTACCTCACAGACAGCGCCCGTAGTCGGGATGGAACCCGGGTCTCTGGCGCTGCAAACGCTGTAAGGCAGCAACTCTACCGCTGCGCCACCGTGTCACCCCGACAACACCAGCTGATGTTCAGAAGAGAAGTTCAAACCATACTGGACATGCTGCCTTAAGGGGCTGTCCCACTGTACGAGCTAATTCAAGAGCTCTCCCGAGTTTAAAAAAAAATCAAACTCGTGGTAAGCACGCAGAATGTACGTTGCGGGTACATCGGAGCTCGGGGACGTCTCTTAGCAGCTCGTAACGCTAACGGCAGGTACTCGGGAAACGCGGTAAGCTCGGGAAGACTCGTGAAGATTTTTCAACATGTTGAAAAATGTCCACGAGAGCCCCGAGTAACTACGAGCGGCCATTACCGTAAATCTCCAAGTTCGAATCAGGGGAAACTCGGAAGAACTCTTGAATTAGCTCGTACAGTGGGACAGCCCCCATTAAGCTGCTCGGAGAGTGAGCCAAGATTAAGCACTTATTAGGGCTGACAACATTCACAATGATCACTCCCTGACCCTTTGCGAATAATAGAGATACTGCAGTCAGACAGTCACGTCAAAGTCCCACAGCCAAGCACAGTGCAAGAGAGTTCTGTCTCAAGATCGATTGTGCAGTCGGTGGGGGAGCGGCTGAGATCTACCACCCATCTAATTTAAAAATGTTGGTGGTCATGGAAGAACGCCAACACTGTACAAATAGGAGAAATTGTAACAAATGTACGACAAGGGCAAAGTGGGAAGCTCTAACAGACAGGGTGTAACCACGCTCTTGCTGGTTTGGGCTGCGAGCCAAGGAATCCTCGGGCGACGGTCAAGAGTCATCATTTAGGAGAGCGTCGAAGAGTTTAATACATGGATGCATCAAAATAAGAAGCCACAATCAGTGATGGACCTCTCCAAACCATCTCTGAATTGTGGAAATGGAATGCCAGTATCTTCTTCAATCTTGAGGTGTGGCAGACTAGCCTTCACCTCACATAGAAGCCTGCAGCGTGGAAACAGGCACATCGGCCCAACCTGCACACGCCGACCAACATGCCCCATCTACACTAGTCCCTTGCTGCGGGTCCCCGAACACGGACCACCCCAAGGAGTCAAACAACCCTCTCTATCTTTTCTCTCTCCCAACGAGACAGAGAGGAGACGAACCAGCATCTAACCCTCCCCTCTTCCTCTCTCTCTCCCTTTCTCTCTCTCTCTCCCTCTCCCTCCCTCTCCCTCTCTCCCTCTCGCTCTCCCCCTCTCCCTCTCTCTCCCTCTCCCTCCCCCGCTCCCTCCCCCCTCTCAATTCAATTCAATTCAATTTCAATTTCAATTTCAATTTTAAAACTTTATTGGCATGATAAAAAAACATTGTTATATTGCCAAAGTATAAAACATGACATACATGTTTAAAATGCATAAGTATAAATACAAGTATACAGTGCATGGATAGATATGTCCCTGTACATAAACTTGCAATAGGCCTATAGCCCTTTATTGATTGCTACACGTTCTTGCAGCTGTAAGCAGTACAACACAATAGCAAGTTTAGCAATTCAATATTAATTTCTTAGTGTTAGTTAATGTCAATTAGTGTGTGCGTACATATGTGCATGTTGGTCATTCACCGCCTCTCAGGTTATGGCATGCTGCTACGTATTGTGCACCAAGATGTGCCGTATTTCCTTCGCCAAGGATTATTCTTAGTTTTGATGTATCATCTAGTTCTTTAAAGTCAGGGGTTGCCACACTGAGTTTGTCAAAGTATGCTTTCCTTGTTTTGTAAAATTTTTTGCATTTTAGGAGGAAGTGCACCTCTGTTTCAACCTCATCTGTCAAACAGTGGCCGCATATTCTGTTTTCTCTTGGTTGCCAGAATCTCTTCTGTCTTCCTTTTTCAACTGCCAAATAGTGGTCACTTAACCTGTATTTGGTGAGGGTCTGTCTCTGCTTATGTCTCTAACAGTTGAGAGATAGTCTGCCAATTTATAATCTCTTTTTAGGGCACGGTAACATTCTAATCTGCTTTGGCTTTTGGTTTCTTTATCCCAATGTTCCAAATACGTTTCTTTACATTGTTTGATAATTTGGTTCACTCTAACTGGTGATTGGGGGTCAGTATTGATCTGAGGCCGGTCAGGGTTTAGCTGAATAGGGGTAGTTAGTCTCAGTACCAACTGACACAGGGAACGCTTTTCTGGGTTCCCCTCTTGTGTTTGAAGGGCTTTAAACTGGAGGGTATCTGGGGGGCTAGATTTAAGGTGATTCCAAAAATTTAGTGCTCTTTTCTGGATTTCTGGATTGCCTCTCTCTCTCCCTCTCTCTCCCCCCTCTCTCACCCTCTCCCGCTCTCTCTCCCTCTCTCTCTCCCTCTCCCTCCCCCTCTTCCTCCCCCATCTCTCTCCCCCCTCTCTCTCTCTCCCTCTACCTCTCCATCTCTCTCCACCTCTCTCTCATTCCCCCTCTCTCTCACCCTCTCTCCCCCTCTCTCTATATATATAGATCAGTGAGTTAGTTTGCTAATGCAGTGAGGAATGCTGTCAGTAGATATAGAGGGGGAGATGCGATCAGCTGCAGAAATGGGCAGAGAAATGGCAGATGGGGTTTAACCCCAGCAGGTATGAGGCGTTGCACACTGGGAGGTTGAATGTAAGGAGAGAGTTACAGTTAATGGCAAAACCTTTAGAGTCCAGAGACGGTTTACAAGAATGATCCCAGAAATGAGTAGGTTAACCTATGATGAGCGTTGATGAGGGGGGATATTGAAACATACAGAATAGCCAAAGACTTGGATAGAGTGGATATGGAGAGGATGTGTCCACTAGTTGGAGAGTCTAGGACTAGAGGCCATAGCCTCAGAATTAAAGGATGTTCTTTTAGGAAGGAGATGAAGAGAAATTTCTTTAGTCAGAGGGTGGTGAATCTGTCGAATTATTTGCCACAGATTCACCGCAAAGGCAGTGGAGGCCAAGTCAGTGGATATTTTTAAGGCAGAGATAGATTCTGGATTAGTATAGGTGTCAGAGGTTATGGGGAGAAGGCAGGAGAATGGGGTTAGGAGGGAGAGATAGATCAGCCATGATTGAATGGCAGAGTAGACTTGATGGGCCGAAATGCTGGAGTAACTCAGTGGAATAGGCAGCATCTCTGGAGAGAAGGAATGGGTGACCTTTCGGGTCGAGACCCTTCTTCAGACTAGTTAGGAAAAAGGGAAACAAAATATATAGGCGATGATGGAGAGAGATAAAGAACAATGAATGAAAGATATGCAAAAAAGTAACGATGATGAAGGAAACAGGCCATTGTTAGCTGCTTGTAAGGTGAAATTTAGAAGTTGGTGCGACTTTTGTAGGGGAGAGAGGGAGAGGGAATGCCGGGGTTACTTGAAGTTAGAGAAATCAATTTTCATACCACTGGGTTGTAAGCTGCCCAAGCAAAATATGAGATGCTGTTCCTCCAATTTGCGTTTAGCCTCATTCTGACAATGGAGGCCTAGGAAAGAAAGGTCAGTGTGGAAATGGGAAGGGAAATTAAAGTGTTTAGCAACCAGGAGATCAGGTAGGTCCAGGCGGACTGAGCGAAGGTGTTCAGCAAAACGATCGCCCAGTCTACGTTTGGTCTCGCCGATGTATAAGAGTCCACACCTTGAACAGTAGATCCAGTACAGTAGAATAGAATAGAATAGAATGGCTTTTATTGTCATTCAAACAGCTTGGTTTGAACAAAATTGCATTTCTACAGTTTTAACATTACAAAAAAAACCAAGACCCACACTTAACAGTTTACACAAACGTCCATCACAGTGAATCTCCAACACCTCCTCACTGTGATGGAAGGTAAAAGTCTTATCTCTTCCCTTTGTTCTTCTCCCGTGGTCCAGCAGTCCAAATGCAATGTCGAGGCGAACTGGGGCTCCCGATGTTAAAGCCCCTGTCGGGCGATGGTAAGTCCCACGGCCATTTAAGCCGCGCCAGGCGATATTAGGCCCCGCTCCGAGTTCCTTAAACCCCGCGATTCCGACGGGAGAAGTTGCCGTTGCGGGAGCTCCGAAAAGCGGTCTCCCACCAGGGACCTGCGAGCTCCCGATGTTCCTGTCCACCGGGCTGGCGGCCGGAGCCTCCGAAGTTCCAAAGTCGGGTCGCAGCCGCGCGCCATCACAGTTCTCCCCGCACCGAAGTCGGCCAGCTCCGCGATGGCGAGTCCGCAGGCTCTGCGACTGGAGCCCTCAGGTCGGTTCCGGCTGGAGGCCGCCGCCGGCTCCACGATGTTAGGCTCAACGACATCGGAGACCCGACAAGGAAAAGTCGGGTCCCCATCCAGGGAAGAGATTAAACGGTTTCCCCCACCCTCTCCCCCCCCACATATACACAACTAAAACATAATAAAAACTAGAATCAAAAACATACATTTAACGAGACAAACATTTTTAAAAAGACAGACGGACTGCAGTTGAGCCGCTGCCGTTAGGCGCCGCCACACTCAACCCACTCGGGTTGAATCCTGATGTGTGCTTGCACACCCTTTATGCCATCGTAGCTGTCATTGAACATAGCATGATGTTTCTGCAACAACTGATCCAGTTGTGTTTGCGCTTCGACTTGTAAATACAGATTTCCAGTCCAGTTTCAGTACACTGAGCCAATTTTTGCTCATCAACGTTGGCCTATTGACATAGTTTGTGACAACTATTGACAACTTCAGCATCTTGCTTATGTGTTGTACATCACAAACTATCTCCCCACATGACTCGAACACTTCTCCAGAGAATGTTTTCAGCTGAATGTTTGTTTCTGAGTGCAGTGTATTGATAAACTTGGATTCATAGGTGTCCGTGCAATCAGTAGCCGTATCAATACGCATAGTAACGTATTGATTGTTCACTTTGACCTTTGTCTGAAAGCCTTGCTTCCAGACCCACCGTTCATAGTATAGATGCCGTACAGTCCAAGTTCATTACTCTCTGAGTGTTCTTCCAGGTTATGAGTCCCATGTGTTTGGTTTTGGTGAGCTTTTTGTTTTGTCTTGTCCTGTGATGGTGCTCTACATGCTGATGCAATATGGCCTTTCTTTTGACAGTTGTAGCACTTGAACTGGCACTTATTTGCTTTGAAGATAGACACAAAATGCTGGAGTAATTCAGCGGAACCGGCAGCATATCTGGACCCTCGACCCATTCGAAGAGTGTTTCTCCTGAAGCCGGAACTTCATCTTCTGGCGAGAGGGCCTGTAACATCGGGCCGCCGTTGCGGTGACTGCGAAGGCCTCAAATAGGCACCGACCTTGGGTGAACATAGAGGAGGAGGACTGAACTTTTTAGTGCCTTCCCTCACAGTGGAAAATGTTGATTCTGCTGACGTTCATGTTAAATTCTATAGTGTGTTGTGTCATTTTTATTTTTTTATTTTATATGGATGTATGAAAACCTAATTTGTTCTGTGTAAAGCATTTTGGTTTCAATGCAAGTTGATTTAAATGTGCTATATAAATAAAAAATACTTACTTACTATTCCTTCTCTCCAGAGATGCTGCCTCCCATTGAGTTACTCCATCATTGTGTGTCTACCTTCGGTGTAGGCCAGCATCTGCAGTTACCTCCTACGTATTGACATTGTGTTGACCGCTGCATCGATAGAACCTATCTGAGCTTTCCCCAGAACTTTGCTGTGAAGGCCTTTTCGCCGTCCTGTCATGCTTGTGTTTTGGAACTGCCTTTCGTCTGTTGACTGTGCCAGCCTGTGTTGGTGGTAACTCATGTGCACTTTGAGATGCCATCTCCATGACCAAAGGCAGTTTATCATGCCAAATCAATGGAAAAGGGCTGTGTGTTCAGTAATTTGGATTGGATGTGCTCATCCAGCAATCCACATACAAATCTATCACGCAAAGCTCGATCCAGAAATGTGGCAAGATTGCAGTGTGGAGACAGCTTCTTCAATGAGATAATGTCCTCAGCCACAGTCTCACCAGACTTCTGGTTTCCTGTGTGAAATGTTTAACTTTCTGCAATCTCTATGGGCTGAGGGTTAAAGTGAGCACCAGGTTTTGAAACAAACGTTTCAAATAAAAGAATCCTTGCTTTCTCTGGGGCTAGGATGTTGGTGAAAATTTACTAAACGTCAAGACCAATTTCAGTTAACAGAATGGATTTTTTGCGTTCTCAGATGGCCTTGTTTCGTGCTCTTACCTGCACTGGATCACCATCCTCTGTTCCTTCAATAATGTAATTTGCAATAAAAAACATTTCCATTCACTCACAGTACGTGATAAAAGTTTCACAGTTCTTATTGAAAGTCCCTGGTCGGCCGATGAACGCCATCTTGCCGATGGACGCCATCTTGCCGATGGACGCCATCTTGCCACATAGACACAACACAAAGATAGCCTGACAACCTCCATTATTTGTGCAGCTGCTGTTTTAAACTAGAGTCGCGTGCGTAGAAAGATCTGCAGTCTATCGTGTCCAGTTCACCAACAACTGCGACACAGCTCCTTACTTGCTGTTTAAAATGTTGAACAGTACCGCATATTGCAAAACAGTCTGAAGAGGGGTCTCGACCCGAAACGTCACCCATTCCTTCTCTCCAGAGATGCTGCCGGTCCCGCTGAGTTACTCCAGCATTTTGTGTCTATCTTCGGTGTAAACCGGCATCTGCAGTTCCTTCCTGCACATACCTTAGTCCCCACTTAGCATCCAATATCGAACGGCACAGCCACTATTTCAGTCAGGATTTCAGTCAAAGAAGCTCTTAACAAACAGGTTCTTGAATGGAATTCGGAATTCAGCATGTCACAGCGACTAGCTAGTTTCTTATTGAAATATCATACCACGCCACAATCTACCACAGCCGAACATCTCATGGAAAGAAGGCTCAGAATTTGGTTTGACTGAAGCTGTCCCCTCAGGTTGAACGCAAACAATCTGATTGGAAACGCCATCATGGCAGAAATCAAAAGAACGTAGGCTCAATACACATGATCAGGTTCGTGTTCTCAGCCCCCCCTTACACAGCAAACGAATAGCAGGCGGGGACAGTAGTTGATGTGTGTAATACCAGGAGGTACTTAGTTGAAATTGGAGGACATGCACACATAAGCCATATGATCCCAGTAAGGGATGAACTGGTACAAGAGCAAAGCGTAGACGAAGAAGCAGATCTGTCAGACTTTGGTATTATTCCAAGTTCAGATGTGAGATCAGAATCTCCAAAGAAAGTGGAGACAAAGGCAAATGACCTAGAACGTGACTCCTTCTCAACCACACTCTGACCATAACCTGACTTTCCCCCTACACCAGTTAGAAGGTCAGAAAGACCGTGTACATCAGTCGTTACATTAAATATGTAAAAGTAAAGAAAATTCTACTTGTGTGCCCAATTTTCAAGTTATTTTCTTTTCTAAGCGGAGAGCAGTGTGGAATTCTCTGCCTCAGAGGGCGGTGGAGGCCGGTTCTCTGGATACTTTCAAGAGAGAGCTAGATAGGGTTCTTAAAGATAGCGGAGTCAGGGGATGTGGGGAGAAGGCAGGAACGGGGTACTGATTGGGGATGATCAGCCATGATCACATTGAATGGCGGTGCTGGCTCGAAGGGCCGAATGGCCTCCTCCTGCATCTATTGTCGATTGTCAGTGTGGTGTATATAATTGTAAATGTACATTTCAGAACGGAGTACCAGATGGTGTGATTTGAGTTGTGATATATTCATATCTTATCACTCTTGTGAATGTGTGTGTGTGTGTGTGTGTGTGTGAGTATGCACAGCGCACTTTTGTCAAAATAAAGAAAACCTCCACTGGCAATTGCTTTAGTTTTAGAAATACAGCGTGGAAACAGGCCCTTCCGCCCACGGAGTCTGCGCCAATCAGCGATCAGCCGGTACACTAGTCCTGTCCCCCACACCAGGGACAATTTATAGAAGCCGATTAATTAACAAACCTGCACGTCTGTGGATTGCGTGAGGAGACCGGAGCACCCGGAGAAAGCCCACGCAAACTCCGTACAGACAGCATCGCTCGTCAGGATCGAACCCGGATCTCTGGCGCTGTATGGCAGAAATTCTACTGCTGCGCCACTGTACCGCCCTTACTTGACTGTAACTTCTGTCTGTTTCTGTCTCCTTGCCACGGCCATAATATGTCACAATTTTCCGATGCAACGTATATACACGGATCAAAGGCCAGAAGATGGTTCAGCCGGTGAACAATTCTCCCAGTCCAGGTTGGTCCATCGGTGGTGATTGGTCACCATGGCTGCACCATTCTTCTTCGACAACAGGGGTTGTCCATAAGCTTATCATGGCCTTCAAGTCTCACACATCTACTCCATGGCCTTTCTCAGATGATGCCCACTCTTAGAGAAGAGTATGCCTTACTCTCTCTCGACATACAACCCAAGTCACGACCACTGTTTGGTGACTGCATTGTCTCACCAACTTCCTTGTGGATCTCATGGCTGGATTTTTTGAACATCTGATCTGATCTGATTTAAGGTATAGAAGTGTGAAAACACACACCACCAGATTCAGGGACAGTTTCTTCCCAGCTGTTTTCAGGCAACTGAATCATCCTACCACAACCAGAGAGCTGTGCTGAACTACTATTTATCTCTGACGTCCCTCGGACTATCCTTGACTGGACGTTGCTGGCTTCATCTTGCACTACATGTTATTCCCTTATCATGTATCTATACATAGTAAATGGCTCGATTGTAATCGTGTATTGTCTTTCTGCTGACCACCAGGGGCGCCGGGGAGATGGCTGCCCTGCCGGCAGTCTGTTTGTTTTTCCATTCTTTTTGTTATTTTTTATTGTGTTAAAAGGTTGTTTTAATATTCTTCGGTTTGTTTTATGTGGGGGGAGGGGGGAGGGGATCGGGGGAACCTTTTTTTCAGGTTCTTACCTTGCCGGAGAAGTAATTAATTTTCGGATCACATTCTCTGGGCTCTGCGGCCTATCATCGATGGAGATGGAAGCCTCCTCGGACTGACTTTGAGCCCTATTGCGGGGCGCGGACTTAACATCGGAGCGGAACCCTTGCCTGAGATTGCTCCCAAAGCAGCCTGCAAGGGCTCGCAGTTAGGAGAGGCTGAGTCGGAAAGCTCCAACATCGCAAAAGGTTCGACCAGACCCGACGCGAGGTTTGATCGCCCGGCGCAGGGGAGCTGACATCCCCCCCCCGATGCAGGAGCTGAACGCCTCGACGCGGAGGGCCCGAACGCCACCGGCTACGGGAGTCAAGATCGTCCCGTCAACGGGGGCTCGAGGCCCCCGACCGAGGAAGAACTAAGGGAAGGACTTGAACTTTATTTCGCCTTCCATCACAATGAGGAATGTGTAGGAGTCACTGTGGTGGATGTTCATGTTAAATTGTGTTTTTGACTGATCTGTTGCTTTTAATTGTATGACTGACCTGCCCAGTGAAATTCCTCGTATGTTGCAAAACATACTTGGCGAATAAAGTGTGATTCTGATTCTGATTCTGATTCTGACTGGTTAGCACGCAACAAAAAGCTTTTCACTGTACCTCGACACGTGACAATAAATTAAACTAAACTAAAATGGCTGCAATCTCTGCTAGATGCTCTGCTTCAGTAGAAAACTTGATTTCTTGCCATCCCTCTAATTGGAGTTTTAGACTTCACCTAGATGGTTGTTGCCAATATTGTTCAGGTTTGCTAGGTTTTCACTCTCTGGACTGCTGTTGATGTATACCTTTTTTACCAGGGATTGAGATTATGCATTTGACTATCATTCTTTTGCTTTTTTCCAGAGGTAACTTGGCTATTTTTAAAGCATTCTCTATCTTTCTGTTGGACAGTGGATGAGTGAATCCCCACACAACCAAAACTTTGGAGATGTTATTATTAAAGCTTTATTTCAGACACAGGTCCATATAACACATCAAACAGTATAAGGAGATACAAAAATACATTAAAAATTGCGTATTAGCCTATAAGATATACAAGCTATTGCACCAATGCCGTCTTAGCCTAGAAGTGAATCTATAGCAGCTTTTCAGAGGGCTGACTAGGGCTTCAATTATGTGGTTCTCTGATTTGTCCAGGCGACACATAAAACTAAACATCAGCTGTCTTAAGAGTGCCTCACAGGTTGGCACTCTAGTGGACACAAACAATTGACTGGCACTATGCCACCTAGGGACACGAAGCAGCAACCTCATTGCATCATTGTATGCTACCTTGAGCCTCTGCATACTCTTTTTCTTATAATTAGACCACAATTGAGCAGTATATAACGGTGTGATGTAGGTTCTGAACAGGGAACACTTCACAGAGTCAGAGTCAGAGCACATAGAAAACTTCCTTATAAGCATGTTAGCTTGAAGATACATTTTACAGCGCTGTCGGTAGAGGTCTTTGTCATCCGTCCAGTCATCGGATATGACATGACCTAGGTCATGTCATGTTAGAGATACAGCACAGAAACAGGCCCTCCAGCCACCCTGTCTGTGCCATCACCCTGCACACTAACACTATCCTACACACGAGGGACAATATTACCGACGCCAATTAACCTACAAACCTGTACGTCTTTGGAGTGTGGGAGGAAACCGGAGCACCCGGAGAAAACCCACGCAGGTCACAGGGAGGACAACCAAATTCTGTACAGACAGCACCCGTGGTCAGGAACGTACCCGGGTCTCTGACGTTGTCTGATGGCAACTCTATTGCTGCTGCCACCGTGTCGACTTTGCAAAGTCATCTGAAACAAATTGTGTCAATGTGTTGCAGGAGGGGATTTTGTGCTACACCTGTACCCATTATTCGTCTTTACTTAGATAGGCGCAGACACAAAATAAAACAGCTCTTAGATCAGTGGCGAGTCTATTTAATATGTTGGATTATTGAAATGTCTTAACTGTGCAAATCGGGAAAAACTCTGAAAGAACCCAAAGTGTTTCAAAGATTCACAGTACCTACAGCATTTTATATTCTTATGATTGTCGATTTGAAATAAATCATTATTAATCAATGTCTCGGTAAACCTGTCCCACCCCAGCATTATCTCTAACCCCATGCTTCCCGTTCCCTTGAAAATCCCTCTCCCATAGATACCATCGATGTCATTCAGCTGCGATCTCAGGGTTGCAATGGATAAAAACCTAAACAGAACCGTGAACAACTTTGTGAAGGAAGGAACTGCAGATGCCGGTTTAAACGGAAGATAAACACAAAATGCTGGAGTAACTCAGGCAGCATCTCTGGAGAGAAGTAATGGGTGACGTTTCAGGTCGAGACCCTTCTTCAGACTAGAATCAGGTGAGAGGGAAATGAGAGATATGGAAGGTGAAGTAGAGAGATATAGGACAAATGAATGAAAGATATGCAAAAAAGTAACAATGATAAAGGAAACAGGCCGTTGTTAGCTGTTTGCTAGGTGAGAATGAGAAGCTGGTGTAGGGGAGCGATGGAGAGGGATGGAATGCAAGGGTTACTTGAAGTTAGTGAAATCAATATTCAATATTCACTCCTCCATTGTCAGAGTGAGGCCAAACGCAAATTGGAGGAACAGCATCTCATATTTTGCTTGGGCAGCTTACAGCCCAGTGGTATCACTATTGATTTCTCTAACTTCAAGTTTGTTCTATATCTCTCTACATCACCGTCTATATCTCTCGTTTCCCTCTCCCCTGACTCTCAGTCTGAAGAAGGGTCTCGACCCGAAACGTCACCCATTCCTTCTCTCCAGAGATGCTGCCTGACTTGCTGAGTTACTCCAGCATTTTGCGTCCATCTGCGAACAATTATTCCCCATCAATAGTTAAGGAAGCCTGCCGTTCAGCATTGGTTTTATTACCTTAAACTATTTACAACCCCAATGTTTACCCTACCTAAGCTAGCTGGGCCATGAAAGCTAAATACATTGACACACTTATTTATTACCCTCCTAACATTCTGTGTTGGCCATTTTTTCCCATCCTGCTTCCCCAGCTTCTGAGCTCTAGGGTTAAACAGACCATAACCTTACACAGAAGAGAGACACAAAAAAGCTGGAGTAACTCAGCGGGACAGGTAGCATGTTTAGTTTTGTTTAGTTCACAAAATCAGCACTGAAACAGACCCTTCGGCCCACCGAGTCCACACCAACCAGCGATCCCCGCACATTAACACTATCCTACACACGCTGGGGACAATTTGCATATATACCAAGCCAATTAACCTGCAAACCTGTACGTCTTTGGAGTGTGGATGGAAACCGAAGATCTCGGAGAAAACCTACGCAGGTCACGGGGAGAACGTACAAATTGCGTACAGAGAGCACCCGTAGTCAGGATCGAACCCGGGTCTCTGGCGCTGTAAGACAGTAACTCTACCGCTAGGCCACCGTGGCCACCATCTGGGGAGAAGGAATGGGTGACGCTTCGGGTCGAGACCCTTCTTCTCGAAAAGTCACAAATTCCTTCTATCCAGAGATGCCGCCTATCCCGCTATCCCGAGTTATTCCAGCTTTTCGCGTCTATTTTCGGTTTAAACCAGCATCTGCAGTTCCTTCCTACATATAACCTTGCTCACCTCCCTTATGCTTTCCAAATTATCTGACAATTACACCTGGAAGGTGGAATCTTGCAATCAAAGCCTTCAGCTTGTGAGGGATGGCTGAAGAAGTGGTTAAATTGAAGTCATCTGTTGCCAGGAAGTTGCAAGAATAATTAACTATCGCCAATAAAGACTAGAAAAAAAGGTAGTTTGCAGACAGTTAAAACAGGAGCAAACACAGTTTCTCTAAATTAAACTAAAGACTTGCTTACCTGAAAGACGCCTGTATTTGGGGATATTAGCCGCAGTAGAGGGTAGGACAGTCCTGGATTATGTTTTCTGGAATGCCAGAAGTTGAAGGCAGACCTGATGGAAGTATATGAAATTATGTAAAGGAAGAGATATGGTCGACAGTCAGAACCTTTTTCCTAGGATGGAAAACCAAATACTAGGGGACAGAGCTTTAAGGTGAGAGGGGCGAAGTTTAAAGGGGATGTACGGCCACGTTTTTTTTCCACAGAGGGCGGTGGATGCCTGGAACGTTCTGCCGGGACAGTGGTTGAGGGAGATAAGGTTGTGGCAATTAAGAGACCATTGGATAAGGCATATCCAATATCTGTGTGCAGGGAATGGAGGGATGTGGATTATGTGCAGGCAGATAGGATCTGGTCTTGGCGCCATGTTTGGCACAGACATTGTCGACAGAAGGGCCTGTTCCTTGTGCTGTACCGTGGTCAACCTTCTATCACACCTTCAAGTGAAATCTTTTTTTTTTTACATACAAATCTGTACAGCGCAATGATTCACAAGTTCTCCGCAGTGGTTGAGTGGGTGCATGTAGATCTTTCCTCGTAGATCATGGTATCGGCTCCGTCACAGAGGACTCTGTGATTTACAGACTGTTCCCAGGGACACATTCAGAGACTGACATCGAGTGCTGCTGGAACGTCATCAACTCGGTGAAAGATGCTCTTTGGTCTGCTAGAGCGTTGTTGGCCTCCCAGCGGAGCGAGATGTCCGTCAGGGAATGTTGCCGACTGGCCCGCTGCAGACTGCAGGAGTACGTGCTGAGGGACGCACTGAAGCTCGGTGCAGCCAACGCCAAGGCTCGGTGGGGGAGGAGCACAGTCAAGGGTCCTTCCGCTGCTGGACATGGGGGGGGGGGGGGGGGGGGGGGGGGGGAAGGGTGTGCACAACATAAGGGAAGGGATTTTAAGCCAGTGGGCCACATGAGTGGCAAGGGTGGGGATAAAATTGTGTAATCAGCATTGAATGTATGTATAGCCTCTGAGAAAGTTGGATGGAGTTTTGTAAGGATCATATATTGTATATATTTATTTTTCGAATAAAGTATATTTTGAAATGTTTTAAAAAAGTAATGCTTTCAGCCCTGAAAAGCAATTCCTTAGAAGAACTGCTGGCACGTTGAAAACTGCAGTGTAGTGCAGGACTGCATAGGAGCTCCAGCTGCATTGGTGCTATCCTCATAGGCCACGTGCATAGACCTCTCTGCATTTCAAGTTCAAGTCAAGTTCAAGTTCACATTTATTGCCACATGCATCAATGAAGGTACAGTGGACTTTGATTTACCATGCAGCCACACAAACAAAAGAGCATAATACACGATTGAATATAACATGAACATCCACCACAGTGGAATCAACATTCTTCACTGTGGTGGAAGGCAATAACGTTCAGTCAGTCCTCCTCCTTTGTTCATCCGTGGTCGGGGCCATGAACCCTCCGCAGTTGCCGCTACGGACGGCCCGATGTACAGGCCCTCTCGTCAGGATGCTCGAAACTCCGACGTCGGGACAGACGGACTCTCCGCGGCGTGGAGATCCCGAATCGGCCGCTTCCTACCGGACGGACCGGGGCTTCAAGATGTTATAGGCCACAGGCCGATGGTCGGAGCTCTTAAAGTCCACACCGCGCCCGCGGCTAGAAACCCCGCAGACCACGACTTCAGGATGTCGAAGTCCGCGGGCCAGCGATCGGAGCACTTCATCTAGCTACCCTCGGCAAGGAATCGCCCGGCTCCGAGATGGAAAGTCCGCGCTGCACCCGCTGCTGAAGCTCTGGGCCCGACTCCGGGAGAGGCCGCACCAATCCAAGCTGTTAGGCCGCGAGGGAGGGCAAAAATGCGACTGGGAGAAAAGTCGCATTAAACCGAGGTGAGTGACTGAAAAACAGTTTCCCCCAAGTCCCGCCCCCACCCCCCCCCCCCCACACTAAAACACACTGAAACGCACTGAAACACACTTTTAGACATTCTGAAAACAAAAGAAAAGTGGCAAGGATGAACAGCTGCAGGCGAGGCAGCCGGCTCGAGACGTCACCCGTCGGAAGATTGACTGAGGTTCTCACCTTTCTGCCATGGTCCACCTCCGCAATTGTTTGTGCAATTGTTTGCTCTCCAAACAAGAATATCTTTACTTTACTCATGCTCTTTAGTTTAGTTTAGTTTAGAGATAGAGCACGGAAACAGGCCCTTCGGCCCACCAGCGATCCCCGCATATTAACACTCTCCTACACACACTAAGGACAATTTTACACATACACCAAGCCAATGAACCTACAAACCTGTACGTCTTTGAAGTGTGGGAGGAAACCGAAGATCACGGAGAAAACCCACGCAGACCTGTACAAACTCCGTACAGACAGCATCCGTAGTCAGGATGGAACCCGGGTCTCCGGCGCTGCAAGCACTGTAATGGGCCTGTCCCACTTACGCGACTACAGGAGACTATGGGGTCACCACAAGGTCGCCACATGTTCGCCGGAGGTTGCCGGGGTGGTGGTTGTAGTTCCCGCATTCTCGGAACTAGTCGCGCCTTCATTCTGGTCGCTGTGAATTTTTCAATACGTTGAAAAATTAGCGGCGAACAGAATTTTGACGCCATGGAGAGTAGCGAGAATTCTCATGACGTAGGTGCAGTAGTAGCGGGTCGGCAGGAGGTCGTAGATTGTCATAGGTTGTCGCTGGTGCTGCCGGTGAATTTCATTGGCTTACAGGGAAAAAACCCCATAAACAGCAGTTTTCAGAACCAAGGATAACCGACCAGTAATGTTAATGTCTGCCGAGCTTCACAGCCGTGTATCTCTGGCTTCTTAAAAGTTATCTCCAATCCTTCTCCCCACCCCGTCTCCCCCTTCCCCCCCCTCTTTTAAAGGACTTACGTGACCCTTCCCGTACACTGTGCTTTCACCGTCTTAATTACAGCGCCAACCTTCTCGTTCATCGCGGTGTGTGTCTGTATCACATTGGCTTTGCACAGTGTGAATTTCACTCAGACTGCATAACGGGCTGGTGAAGGAAGGTGTGTGTGTGTGTGTGTGTGTGTGTGTGTGTGTGTGTGTGTGTGTGTGTGTGTGTGTGTGTGTGTGTGTGTGTGTGTGTGTGTGTGTGTGTGTGTGTGTGTGTGTGTGTGTGTGTGTGTGTGTGTGTGTGTGTGTGTGTGTGTGTGTGTGTGTGTGTGTGTGTGTGTGTGTGTTCCACTCTGACAGTCGCCATTCCAGACGCCGGATTCTCAGCGACCTGCTACGACTTGACAGTCGCCGGCAGTCGCCTGAAAAATCTCCTAAGTGGGACAGGCCCACCTCGGAGGCTATTCGGCCCTTCGAGCCAGCACCGCCATTCAATGTGATCATAGCTGATCATCCCCAATCAGTACCCCGTTCCTGCCTTCTCCCTATATCCCCTGACTCCGCTATCACAGTCAAGGACGTGCCCGCAGTGGGAGCCGGAGTTCGGATGGGCCCGCGTGGGTGCCGGACGCACTGCCGAGAACAAAGAGGGACCCGGCGTGGGGGGCGTGGGGGAGGGGGGCGTGGGGGAGGGGGGCGTGGGGGAGGGGGGGGCGTGGGGGAGGGGGGCGTGGGGGAGGGGGGCGTGGGGGGAGGGGGGCGTGGGGGAGGGGGGCGTGGGGGAGGGGGGGGCGTGGGGGAGGGGGGCGTGGGGGAGGGGGGGGCGTGGGGGAGGGGGGCGTGGGGGAGGGGGGCGTGGGGGAGGGGGGCGTGGGGCGTGGGGGAGGGGGGCGTGGGGGAGGGGGGCGTCGAGAACAAAGGGAGACCATCGGGGGCTAAATGAAATACTTTGTAATCTTGTCAACACCCTAAAGAGTCATAGAGTGATAAAGCATGGAAACAGGCCCATCGGCCCAACTTGCCCACACTGGCCAACATGTCCCAGCTACACTGGTCCCACCTGCCCACAATTGGCCCATATCCCTCCAAACTTGTCTCATCCATTTACCTGTCCGTTTCTTAAATGGTGGGATAGTCCCTGCCTCAACTACCTCCTCTGGCAGCTTGTTCTATACGTGGCGACTCTTCACATACCTTGTGTATGCAACACAAAGAGCCCCACTGTGACATGTCACACAGGATAGTAATGGATCATTCACTCATTCAAGAGCTTGATCCAACTTTTCAGAAAACACTTCAGACTTTGGCCTCACTACCCTTTCCCCCAACATTGATTCGTTCAAATTCAAGTTCAAGTTTGTGTTTATTGTCACTTAACCGATTAAAGTACAGTGAAATATGAGTTACCAATCAGCCACACTAAGTGAAAAGCAACAATGCACACAGCACATGAAATAAAGTTTAACATAAACATCCACCACAGTGGAATCTACATTCCTCACTGTGATCGAAGGCAACAAAGTTCAGTCATCTTCCTCCTTTGTTCACCAGTGATCGGGGCCGAAACCTCCGCACTTGCCGCTGCCGACGGTCCGCTGTTCAAGTCCTCTCATCAGGATGATCGAAACTCTGGTGGCGGGACAGGTCGGAACACTCGAGTTGGCCGCTTCTTACCAGAGACCGTGGCTTCACGGTGTTAAAGTCCACAGGCTCGGAGGTCGGAGCTCTTTCACTGGCGTTCCTCGCCAAAGGATCTCCCGATCCCCGATGGTAAGTCCGCGCCCGTGGCTGGAAGCTCCGGGCTGGTCTCCAGGAAGGGCCGCACCACTCCACGTTGTAGGCCACAGGGTGGACGAAGATGCGACACGGAGAAAAATTGCATCTCCGTCGAGGTAAATGACTGAAAAATAGTTTCCCCCCCGATTCCCTCCCCCCCCAACCCCCTACATAAAACATACCAAGAAACATTAAAACATACATTTTTGACATACTTAAAATAATAAAAACAGAGAAGGGACGAGACAGGCTGTTGGCGAGGCCACCCGGTGTTTACTCCCAAATGCCAAGGCTCTCTTGCTGTCGAGCTCCTTGTGCTAAATTCTATCCTGGGCCTCCAGCACATGGAAGACTTTATGTGTAAAGGGCCTGTCCCACTTTCACGACCTAATTCACGATCTTTTTTACTCGTGGACATTTTTCATCAGGCTAGAAAAAACGCCCCGACCTACTTGATGCCATGAGTACCTACGACTAGCATCACAGCCTGCTACAACGTCCTACGACCCCTACGACCTCCTACGAATCTCGTCACGACCATGCTGCAAGTATGAGTCAAGGGAAAACTCGGCAGAGCTCGTGAATTAGGCCGTGAAAGTGGGACAGGCCCTTAAGAAGGAACTGCAGATACTGGTTTAAACCGAAGATAGGTTTAAATGCTGGAGTAACTCAGCGGGACAGGCAGCACCTCTGGAGAGAAGGAATGGGTGATGTTTCGGGCCGAGACCCTTCTTCAGAAGAAGTTTTGCTCAGGCTGAACAAATCTTCACCAGTTAATTGTTCCTCTTCAGTGCCATATACAAGCCAAACAGAACCTTTGCTTGTCTGACAGTCACTTCAAGCTTCATATCACAGGATGAGAGGATCATCCCCATTGCAATGATTCCACCTCCTTTACTCTTTCAAGATCACCTCTCAGTTCCTCTTTGACAGCTTTTGGAGGATTTTTCTCTTTGCTATCATGTAGAGTGCTATATTCTGCACTCTGATATCTTTCTATTTGCTTTGCGGCACAGTGGTGCAGCGGTAGAGTTGCTGCCTCACAGCCCCAGAGACCTGGGTTCAATCCTGACTACGGGTGCTGTCTGTACGGAGTTTGTACGTTTTCCCCGTGACCTGCACGGGTTTTCACCGAAGGTAGGCACAAATAGCTGGAGTAACTCAGCGGGACAGGCAGCACCTCTGGAGAGAAGGAATGGGTGACCCTTCTTCAGACGGTGTTTTCTCCGAGATCTTCGGTTTTCTCCCACACTCCAAAGACATACAGGTTTGTAGGTAAATTGGCTTGGTGTAAATGTAAAAAAATAGTTCCTAGTGTGTGTAGGGTAATGTTAATGTGCGGGGATCGCTGGTCGGCGCGGACTCGGTGGGCCGAAGGGCCTGTTTCCGTGCTGTATCTGTAATCTAAACTAAACAACTATGAATGGTATTTTCCCTCTTGCTTTCCAGTTGCAATAAACTGCTCTTCAAAATCATCCCAGCCATTGCTTCTCGTGGAATTTAAAACTCTTGTGTACAATAGAATATACCCGCATCAGACTCTCTGTCTCTATAATTATCAGTAATATTTGCTGGACTGTGCTGCCATCAGGGTTTGGCAGATCACTCTTTTCCATCTTTGCATTCTACTTCTTTTTATTCTTTTGATTTGTTACCTCCAGCCTGTTTTAACCCAGTGGTGCAATAGCTGTGTCGGAAGGAACTGCAGATGCTGATTTAAACCTAAGATAGACACAAAAAGCTGGAGGGTCGTGTTCATGTGCGGGGATCGCTGGTCGCTGCGGGCCCGGTGGGTCGAAGTGCCTGTTTCCGCGATGTATCTCTAAACTAAACTAAACTCAAATATTTGGCAGACACAAAATGCTGGAGTAACTCAGCGGGTAAGGCAGCATCTCTGGAGAGAAGGATGAGAGGGTATCTCATTGAAACATATAAGATTATTAAGGGTTTGGACACGCTAGAGGCAGGAAACATGTTCCCGATGTTGGGGGAGTCCAGAACCAGGGGCCACAGTTTAAGAATAAGGAGTAAGCCATTTAGAACGGAGACGAGGAAACACTTTTTCTCACAGAGAGTGGTGAGTCTGTGGAATTCTCTGCCTCAGAGGGCGGTGGAGGCAGGTTCTCTGGATACTTTCAAGAGAGAGCTAGATAGGGCTCTTGAAGATAACGGAGTCAGGTGATATGGGGAGAAGGCAGGAACGGGGTACTGATTGGGGATGATCAGCCATGATCACATTGAATGGAGGTGCTGGCTTGAAGGGCCGAATGGCCTAGTCCTGTACCTATTGTCTATTGTCTATTGAATGGGTGACGTTTCGGGTCGAGACCCTTCTTCAGTCTAGTTGTGCTGTGGTACTTCATTAACATTTGCTTTGTCCCTTGGAGCCTCGTCGGAAATCTCTGGGGAATGGTATCTCGCGTTCACCTGGAACATTTCTTCGTCCGGTTTCCATTGTGGCCAAAATTGGTGTTGTTAACTTTGCCTCCACTCCTGCACTCGTGTTTCCATTTCCTCTCAGCTGCAATGTCTGGAGTTTGAGCTCATCATTCTCTCCCCCTGTCTTCTCACAGGAAGTGTTATGCAACAACAGTCATTCTGATGCCCAACCCTCGATCCCACATTTCCTCTCTCTCCATTTGGGAAAAAATGATTCCACCTTTTGCATATGTGGCATTGCTCCCAAAAGCTGGCCATTTATTTTTCTTCCATACAGTTTGTCAAAATATTTGTATGCTTTAAGGGCCTGTCCCGCTTTCGCGACCTTTACAGGCGACTGCCGGCACCCTTGATAGGTCACCAAAATTTTCAACGTGGAAAATTCAGCGGCGACCAGAAAGACGCTACGATTTTCTTGCCATTGAGGGAGTGCAGCGTAGGTTCACAAGGTTAATTCCCAGGATGGCGGGACTGTCACATGCTGAGAGAATGGAGCGGCTGGGCTTGTACACTCTGGAGTTTAGAAGGATGAGAGGCAATCTCATTGAAACATATAAGATTGTTAAGGGTTTGGACACGCTAGAGGCAGGAAACATGTTCCCGATGTTGGGGGAGTCCAGAACCAGGGGCCACACTTTAAGAAAAAGGAGTAAGCCATTTAGAACGGAGACGAGGAAACACTTTTTCTCACAGAGAGTGGTGAGTCTGTGGAATTCTCTGCCTCAGAGGGCGGTGGAGGCCGGTTCTCTGGATGCTTTCAAGAGAGAGCTAGATAGGGCTCTTAAAAATAGAGGAGTCAGGTGATATGGGGAGAAGGCAGGAATGGGGTACTAATTGGGGATGATCAGCCATGATCACATTGAATGGCAGTGCTGGCTCGAAGGGCCGAATGGCCTACTCCTGCACCTATTGTCTATTGTCTATTGACTCTTTGGAGACCTCTCACGACCATAGGAGACCTCTCATGACCGTGGGCGTGAGAGGTCTCCTATGGTCGTGAGAGGTCTCCATAGAGTCGTAGCGTCTTTTTGGTCGCCGCTGAATTTTCAACATGATGAAAATTTCGGCGACCTATCACGGATGCCGGCAGTCGCCTGTAAAGGTCGAGAAATTTGGACAGGCCCTTTACTCTGTTCGTGTATTTTTCATTTTCTGCTTCTCCTTTGATTGCACAAATAGACTTCAGTTGTCCACGATTCAAATCACCAAACTTGACTTTGGTGCAGGTTGGAGCTGCAGTTGCTGGTGTAAACCGAAGATAGACACAAAATGCTGGAGTAAACTCAGCGGGACAGGCAGCATCTCTGGAGGGAAGGAATGGGTGACGTTTAGGGCTGAGACCCTTCTTCAGAAGATCCTTCTCTCCAGAGATGCTGACTGTCCCGCTGAGATACTCCAGCATTTTGTTTGTATCCCCGACTTTGGACAGCTTCAAGCCAACACATGAATGGGACCGCACAGCCAGCAGCCACTCATTCATCACTGCGTACAACCCTGCACAGATCAACAGGGTCATAAGGTCGTAAGTGATAGGAGTAGAATTAGGCCATTCGGCCCATCACGTCTACTCTGCCATTCAATCATGGCTGATGTATCTCTCCCTCCTCTCCTGCCTTCTCCCCATAACCTCTGACACCCGTACTAATCAAGAATATCTATCTCTGGCTTAAAAACATTCACTGACTTGGCCTCCACAGCCTTCTGTGGCAAACAATTCCACAGATTCACCACCCTCTGACTAAAGAAAATCCTACTCATCTCCTTCCTAAAGGAATGGTCCTTAATTCTGAGGCTTTGACCTCTAGTCCTAGACTCTCCCACTAGTGGAAACATCCTCTCCACATCTGCCCTATCCAAGCCTTTCACTATTGGGTAAGTTTCAATAAGGTCCCCCCTCATTCTTCTAAACTCCAGCGAGTACAGGCCCAGTGCCGTCAAGCGCCCATCATATGTTAACCTATTCATTCCTGGGGTCATTCTTGTAAACCTCCTCTGGACCCTCTCCAGAGCCAGCACATCCTTCCTCAGATATGGTGCCCAGAATTGCTCGCAATATTCCAAATGCGGCCTGACCAGCGCCTTATAGAGCCTCAGCAACGTCCACGTACTCCAACTACTTTTTAAAGAAAAACTATGTGTTACGTGCTCTCCTTTCGTTAAACATCTTCTGGAAAGAAACATGATTCCGTCACCATCTGATTACATGAAGGTGTGCAGTTGTACCACTGTGCCGCTGTAGTTATGGAAACAAAGTATTCGGCGATCACGCTAGCGCAGCGGTAGAGTTGCTGCCTTACAGTGTTTGCAGCGCCGGAGACCCGGGTTCGATCCCGACTACGGGTGCTGCCTGTACGGAGTTTTACGTTCCCCCCGTGACCGCGTGGGTTTTCCCCGAGATCTTCGGTTTCTTCCCACACTCCAAAGGCGTACAGGTTAATTAGCTTGGTATATGTGTAAATTGTCCCAACTGTGTGTAGGATAGTGTAATGTGCAGAGATCGCTGGTTGGTGCAATACAAACAGTATTAATCCAGTTTGGCACTGCACGAGCTCTCCGAGTTTAGATTCGTCAGAGCTTCGACGCCAAGAAAATGCTGGTTTTATTTTGTTCTCCACGTCCTTCAAATTGGAAGATAAAACTGGAACTAAGTGTTAAGTTTTAAAAACTTGGTCCGAAGGGCCTGTTTCCGTGCTGTAAACTAAACTAAACTACTCTTTGTTATATTATTTGGGTTTTCACTGAGTCAAGATACAACGTGGGACTTCATCTTTCATAGAATTATTATATTAGCTTGTACATGGAAGCTTGTACAATGTTAATTTGTCAGACTGGTTTATATTCTATGGAGCAATTAAATATTACACAATAAAAAGGGAGAGTTGGACAGGGAGAAAGCAGTTAGCATCCGAGTGTGACTGCAATGGAGGAAGTCTGAGGAATAAGGCGTGGATAGGTATGTGCAACTGGAACATTAGAGCCGTCAATAGACACAAAATGCTGGAGTAACTCAGCGGGACTGGCAGCATCTTTTAGTTTAGTTTAGAGATACAGCGCGGAAACAGGCCCTTTCGGCCCACTGGGTCCGCGCCGACCAGCGATCCCCGCACATTAACACCATCCTATATCCACTAGGGACAATTTTTACATTTACGAAGTCAATTAACCTACAAACCTATACGTCTTTGGAGTGTGGGAGGAAACCGAAGATCTCGGAGAAAACCCACGCAGGTCAGGGGGAGAACGTACAAACTCCGTACAGGCAGCACCCGTAGTCAGGATCGAACCCGGGTCTCCGGCGCTGCATTCGCTGTAAGGCAGCAACTCTACCGCTGCGCCACCGCGCACACTTCTTCAGACTGAAGAAGGGTCTCGACCTGAAGCGTCACCCATCCCTTCTCTCCAGAAATGCTGCCAGTCCCACTGAGTTACTCCAGCATTTTGTGTCTCTTTGGTTTAAACGAGCATCTGCAGTTCCTTCCTACACATTAGAGCCATTACCTAGCTAAGAGAGAGACAGGACTGGCAACTTATTGTTCCAGGGTACAAGTGCTGCAGGAAAGATCGAGGAAGGGGTATAAGAGGAGGGGGTTACTTTATTGATTAAGGAGAATGTCACAGCAGTAGTCTGAGATGACATTATTGGCGCTTCATCTAGTGAGGTGATATGACTGGAGCTGAGAAATAAAAAGGTGAGGATCACTTGATGAAAGAATGAGTTGACTGGGCTAATATTCACTGGAATTTAGAAGGATGAGAGGAGATCTTGTAGAAACATACAAAATTCTTAAGGAATTGGACAGGCTAAATGTTCCCAATGTTGGGGGGAGTCCAGAACCAGGGTTCACAGATTAAGAATAAGGGGTAGGCAATTTAGAACTGAGATGAGCAAAAACTTTTTCACCCATAGAGTTGTGGATCTGTAGAATTCTCTCTCACAGAAGGCAGTGGATGTTTTCAAGAGAGAGTTAGTTTTAGCTCTTAGGGCTAACGGAATCAAAGGATATGTGGAAAAAGCAGGAACGGGGTACTGATTTCGGATGATCAGCCATGATCACATTGAATGGCAGTGCTGGCTCGAAGGGCCGAATGGCCTACTCCTGCACCTATTTTCTGTTTGTTGGGAGGGTACTACAGGCCCCCCAATAATCAATGGTAATTAGAAGAACAAATGTTCTCGGAGATTATAGGCAGCGTTGTCACAGTAGGGGATTTTTACGCTACCAATGCAGACTGGAACTGCCATAGTGTCAAGGGCTTAGATGAGGTAGAAGTTGTCAAATGTGTTCAGGGAACTTTCCTGATCCAATATGTACAGGGACATACAAGGGTGAGGGCACAGATTGACACAGTTTTAGGAAGTCAAGAAGGGCAATGCATCGTCATCATCGACGGTCACTCGAAACGCGTATGACTGTCCTCTCCTCTCCATAGGGTTGTCTACTTGCGGGGCTGCAGATGTCTGTAGAGGCCGATCCGCGATCCACACACCTTGGTGCAACGTGGGCAGTGGAGACTGGCGGTGGTTGGTAGTCGTCGAGTCCCTTTCTCTCGCTCTCATTACGGTGCTGTCGCTTTGTCTCCGCGACACGGCATAGTTCCATTTTGTGACGTGCAGCTCCTTCCTGCACGGATTTCCTCCAGGAGCGCCTGTCCAGTGCAATGTGCTCCCAGTTGCTCGATTTGATGTGGAATTTCTTCAGACTGTTCTTGATGTTGTCCTTGAAGCGTTTCTTTGGCCCGCCGAGGGCTCGCCGACCTTCCTTCAATTAAGAGTACAGGATCTGTTTAGGGAGACATGTGTTGGACATGTGGATGACATGGCCAGTCCATCGAAGTTGGTGCTGCATTATTGTGGTGGTGATGCTGGTCATGTTGGTTTCCTCCAAAACGCTGATGTTGGTGCGTTTGTCCTCCCAGCTGATCCTCAGAATCTTTCATAAGGATCTGTGATGGTATTGTTCCAGGGCTCTCGCGTGCCTGCTGTAGGTGGTTCATGACTCGGCTCCGTACAACAGGGTGGGGAGGACAATGGCTCTGTAGACCAGCAGTTTTGTTTGAGCCTTTAGGTCTTGGTCTTCAAAGACTCTTTTCCTGAGTCTGGCACAACTCAGGCGATGGTTGACCTCAGAGTCGATGTCAGCTTTTGAGGAAAGAATGCTGCCAAGGTATGGGGAAGTGATCAACGTTTTCAAGAGTGGTGTCGTCCACTTTTATAGTGGGCTGGGTAGACGGCTGGTTGGGTGGAGGTTGAAGTAGGACCTGGGTCTTCTTGATATTTAAGGCTAGGCCCATGGTTCTGTATGCCTTGGCAAAGGCATTCAGGATGCCCTGGAGGTTTTCTGCGGAGTGTGCAGCAATGGCACAGTCGTCCGCGTACTGAAGCTCCATGATGGCGGTTTTACTGATTTTGCTCTTGGCCTTCAACCGATTAAGATTGAAGAGCCCACCGCCTAGACATAGGGTCACAGAAACAGGCCTCTCGGCCCAGCTTGCCTATGCCGAGCAAGGTGCCCCATCTACACTACTCCCACCTGCCCATGTCTGAACCATATTCCTCTAACCCTTTCATGTCATAAGTGATAGGAGTAGAATTAGGCCATTCAGTCCATCGTCTACACCATTCAATCATGGCTGATCTATCTCCCCCTCCTAACCCCATTCTCCTGCCTCCTTCCATAATCAATCAATCAATCAACCTTTATTGTCATCTTGCAAAGCAACAATTGTACAGTGCAAAATGAGAAGACGTTTCCCATGGAATACCGGAGCATCGCACATGAAACCTAAAACATTTCACACATAATAACAGTAAAAACAATCCAGTCCCTGATGAAACAGTATAAATAGTTAAAAGCAGGTAAAACAGCAACATTAAAATACAGTAAAACCAATCATTAAAATGTCCAGGGCAGCTGATTTGAGTGGCCAGTGCCAGAGTTATTAAAATGTCAGTGCAAAGCCGCAGAATCAGGTGACTGTGAGTACATAGTGACTGTTTAGCAGCCTCACAGCCTGTGGCAGGAAGCTGTTTAGCAGTCTGGTAGTCCGGGCTTTGATGCTGCGGTATCTCTTGCCTGATGGCAGGAGATCCAGGTGTATGTGGAGGGGGTGCAGTTTGTCCTTCGCTATTCTCAGAGCTTTTTTCAGACAGCGGCTCTGGAACAGTTCTTGTACCGAGGGTAGGGAGACGCCAATGATCCTCTCTGCTCCCCTCACTACCCTCTGAAGAGCCTCTGACACCTGTACCAATCAAGAATCTATCTATCTCTGCCTTAAAAATATCCACTGGTTTGGCTTCCACAGCTTTCTATGGTAAAGAATGTCATGGATTCACCACCCTCTGACTAAAGAAATGTCTCCTCATCTCCTTCTTAAAAGAACGTCCTTTAATTCTGAGGCTGTGAGCTCTGGTCCTAGACTCTCCCACTAACATCCTCTCCACATCCACCCTATCCAAGCCTTTCACTATTTGGTAAGTTTCAATGAGTCCCCCCCCACCCCCCTCATTCTTCTAAACTCCAGCGAGGAGAATAGAATAGAATTGAATGCCTTTTATTGTCATTCAAACAGCTTGGTTTGAACAAAATTTCATTCCTACAGTCTTGACATTACAAAAAAAACCAAGACCCACACTTAACACAAGTTACACAAACATCCATCACAGTGAATCTCCAACACCTCCTCACTGTGATGGAAGGCAAAAGTCTTATCTCTTCCCTTTGTTCGTCTCCCGTGGTCCAGCAGTCCAACTGCAGCGTCGAGGCGACTGGGGCTCCCGATGTTAAAGCCCCCGGCAGGCGATAGTAAGTCCCGCGGCCATTTAAGCCGCGCCGGGCGATGTTAGGCCCCGCTCCGAGTCATTTAAACCCCGCGATTCCGGCGGGAGGAGTTACCCCTGCGGCCGGAGCCTCCGAAGCTCCAAAGTCGGGTCGCAGCCGCGCGCCACCACATCTCTTCCCGTTCCGAAGACGGCCAGCTCCGCGATGGCGAGTCCGCAGGCTCCGTGACTGGAGCCCTCAGGTTGGTTCCGGCCGGAGGCTGACGCCGGCTCCACGATGTTAGGCTCAACGACATTGGAGACCTGACAGGGAAAAAGTCGGGTACCCGTACAGGGAAGAGATTAACGGTTACCCCCCCCCCCCACATATACACAGCTAAAAAATAATAAAAACTAGAATCAAAAACATACATTTAATGAGACAAAAAAATTTAAAAAGACAGACGGACTGCAGTTGAGCCGCTGCCGTTAGGCGCTGCCACACTTCAGAGTACAGGCATAGTGCGCTGACAAACGCTCACCATAGGTTAACCTACTCATTCCTGGGATCATTTTTGTAAACCTCCTCTTTAGCATCCCCAGAGCCAGCACATCCTTCAGATATGCTGCCCAGATTTGCTCACAATATTCCAAATGCGGCCTGACCAGCGCCTTATGGAGTCTCAACATTACTTCCCTGTTTTTGTGTACAGCCCTCTTGAAATAAATGCTAGCATTGAGTTTGCTTTCTTATCCATGTACCTGTCCAAATGCCCATTGAAGGTTGTTATAGTTTCTGCCTCCAGCAGCTCATTCCGTATACCCACCGCCCACTGTGTGAAAAAGTTGCCCCTCAGATTCTTACTAAATCCTCCCCTCTCACCTTAAACCTGTACTCTGGTTGTTGGTTCCCCTATTCACCCCTCATCCTCCCGCGCTCCAAGGAACACAGTCTCAGCTTGCCCAACCTGGCCCTTTCCCTCAGACCTTCAAGTCATGGTGATATCCTTGCAAATCATCTCTGCACTATTCCCACATCTTTGCATTAACAGGGTGACCAAGACTGAACACAATATCCAACTGTGGCCTCGCCAGTGCCATCTACAGTTGTAACATAACATCCAAACTTCTATATCTGTGATACCCACCTGTCTTTCTCTACTGTAAAATCAGAGGACCTTGCCCATCTCCCATCAACTTGACCGGAGGGCGGCATAGTGGCGCAGCGGAGACAGCATGGTGGCGCAACGGTAGAGTTGCTACCTTACAGCGCTGGAGACCCGGGTTCGACCCCGACTACGGGTGCTGTCTGTACGGAGTTTGTATGTTCACCCTGCGCGGGTTTTCTCCGAGATCTTCAGTTTCCTCCCACACTCCAAAAACGTACAGGTTTGTAGGTTAATTGGCTTTCTATACATGTAAATTATCCTTAGTGTGTGTAGGATAGTGTTAATATGCAGGGATCACTGGTCGGCGCAGACTCGGTGGTCCGAAGCTGTATCCACGCTGTATCTCTAAAAGTAAAACTAAAGATACAGGGCTGGTCCATGAGTTAAAGTTCTGAATCAGGGTAAGGCTAACTTGGATGATGTTAGTCAGGAATATGAAATAAGTTGATTGCAGTAAGTTGCTCACTTGCAAAGGGATGTCCTGAAAGTGGGATGCTTTTATGAGTGTGATGGTGACAATTCAAAGCACGCATGTTCCTGATAAAGTGAAGGGCAAGGCAGGTGGGAATAAGGAAGTTTGGATGAAGTTGAGATTCTGGTCTAGAAAAAGAAGAAGGCATGGGACAGGTATAGGAAACTGGGATCAAGTGTATTCCTGGAGTTTAGGTGACTGAAGAGCATAGACAAGAATGAAGTTTTTCAGGAAGGCAAAAAGGGGACAAGAGATAGCCCTGGCAGATAGGATTAAGGATATTTTTTACATACATTAAAGGGGCTGTCCCACTTGGGCGACCTAATTGGCGAGTTTAGAAGAGTTTTGAAGACCTCCTTCGACTATGTAGAAGACCTCCATCAACCTCCTTCGACTATGTTGAAGACTAGCTCCAACTAGCTTCGGGAAAATTGGGCACCAAATAGTGGAGAGTGAAGACGACCTCCTTCAACCTCCCTTCGACTATGTTGAAGACTATCTACGACTACCTTCGACTACCCTCGATTACCTACAGCTAACATGCCGACCTACTACGACCTACTACGGCTAAACCTACGTGTAAAAAAAGTATTGTTTTTCCATGGCAACCTTTTTTTACTCGTGGAAATTTTTTAACATATTGAAAAATACGACGCGACCTAGCTGAGGCCTCGAGTACGCGGAGGCCACTCTCGAGCCTGAAGGAGAGTTACGAAGACCTCCTACGACCATGCTGCGAGTATGAGTCGAGGGCACACTCGCCAGAACTCGCGGATTAGGTCGCCCAAGTGGGACAGCCCCTTTAGGAAAAAATGTTGGAGAGAGAATAGGATCGTCAGAAACATCTGTGATGTGCCGCAGGAGATGAGGAAGGTTTTCGTTGTGTTTTTCTCCTTTGTTGTTACTATGGAGAAAGACATGCATACTGGGACTTGGGACAATTTGTGGAGATGTCTCGAAGACAGTCTGTATTTTCATAGACGAAGTGCGGACATCCTAACGCATATGAAGACAGAAAAACATCCCCGGCCCTATCTGATACATCCAAGGACACTGTGGGAAGCTCCATGATAAATTACAAGAACCCTGACAGAAATATATGAAGATGGACACAAGATACAGGGGTAACTCAGGGGGTCAGGCAGCATCTTTGGAGAGAAGGAATAGGTGACGTTTTTGAGTCGAGACCATTCTGCAAACTGAGAGGCAGGGGAAAGGGAAATGAGAGATATAGACGGTGATAGAGATAGATATGGAATGAAAGATATGCAAAAAGTAAAGATGATCAAGGAGAGGTGGAGCCCACAAAGGTCCATTGTTGGCTGCGGGCTAGGTGATAACGAGTTATCAGACAGTGAAACTCAACAGGAGGGAGGGATGGAGAGAGAGGGGATGGAAGTGTTACTTGAAGTTACGGAAATCAATATCATACCACAGGGCTGTAAGCTGCCCAAACAAAATATGAGCTGATATTCCTCCAATTTGCATTTGGCCTCACTCTGACAGTGGAGGAGGCCCAGGACAGAAAGGTCAGTGTGGGAATAGGAGGGGAGATAAGTGTTTGGCAACCAGGAGATCACGTAGACCAAAGTGGACTCATGTTCATGTGATAGGAGCAGAATTAGGCCATTCGGCCCATCAAGTCTACTCCGCCATTCATTCATGGCTGATCTATCTCTCCCTCCTAACCCCATTCTCCTGCCTTCTCCCCATAACCTCTGACACCCATTCTACACGGTGGCGCAGTGGTAGAATCGCTGCCTTAAGCGCCGGAGACCCGGGTTCGATCCTGACTACGGGTGCTAACTGTATGGAATTTTTTACATTCTCCCCGTGACCTGCGTGGGATTTCTCCGAGATCTTCGGTTTCCTCTCACACTCCAAAGACGTACAGGTTTGTAGGTTAATTGGTTTGGTTTAAATGTAAAAATTGTCCCTAGTGGATGTAGGATAGTGTTAATATGTGGGAATCGCTGGTCGGCACGGACCCGGTGGGCCGAAGCGCCTGTTTCCACGCTGTATCTCTAAAGTAATCAAGAAATGCAACACTTGTCCCTTTACCACCCCCGTCGACTCCATTCAAGGACCCAAGCAGTCGTTCCAGGTGCGACAGAGGTTTACCTGCATCTCCTCCAACCTCATCTATTGCATCCGCTGCTCTAGATGTCAGCAGATCTATATCGGTGAGACCAAGCGGAGGTTGGGCGATCGTTTCGCCGAACACCTCCGCTCGGTCCGCAATAACCAACCTGACCTCCCGGTGGCTCAGCGCTTCAACTCCCCCTCCCATTCCAAATCCGACCTCTCTGTCCTGGGTCTCCTCCATGGCCAGAGCGAGCAACACCGGAAATTGGAGGAACAGCACCTCATATTCCGCTTGGGGAGTCTGCATCCTGGGGGCATGAACATTGAATTCTCCCAATTTTGTTAGTCCTTGCTGTCTCCTCCCCTTCCTCAGCCCTCCTGCTGTCTCCTCCCATCCCCCAGCCTTCGGGCTCCACCTCCTTTTTCCATTCTTCTCCCCGCCCCCCCCCCCACCCCCGATCAGTCTCAAGAAGGGTTTCAGCCCGAAACGTTGCCTTTTTCCTTCGCTCCATAGATGCTGCTGCACCCGCTGAATTCCTCCAGCATTTTTGTGTACCTTCTGTTTCGTATTTCACTGTTTTAAACGACAATTATGCCAATGTGTAAATTAGAGATCCAAATTATTTCTTCCTAATCTGCTGCCCTGTCAAATTCAAGGGGTGAGCGTTAAAATGTTCCAATTTCCCCCCCCCCCTCTACCCTGCCCACCCCCCACACCCCTGCCCCCCTCCCCCATGCCGCCCCCCTCCCCTCTGCCCCAAAGAAATGCGTGGTTTTGACTCTCTGTGCAGATTAACCACTAGATATTATTTCGAAGATCTGCCAGTACGACGACAGAGCCCAATCCTGTCGTCTCCCCCAGAGCTCACTGGCTCAGGCCCTGTGCATGTTTTTAGATGCAACTCTAATTTTGCTTCCTTTTCTTAAATTCCAGATTTTTCTGTGGTATTGTAATCTTTTTAGTCTGGGTTTATGACAAGGGAGGCACTCGTTCTGTGGTTATTGGCTATTGGCTTGAAGGGCCGAATGGCCTACTCCTGTTTTCTATGTTTCTATTATAAAGCACCTTAAACCAACCCACAGAACTATAATCACATAGAAATTACCATTGAGTGACATACACAACATGGTGGTTGAAGGGGGTGGTTCTGGGAAGTTAAAACTAACTGTTGAGCCTTCCCGAGGTGTCGTGGGCCTAACTCAACGAAACATCAGTGAAGGGAGATGCCTACTTGATAACTCCAATGATACACTTGCATCCACACCATCAGCTTTTTTTAATGAGCTTGTTAACATGTGCGTAGCTATTTATTGCATATAGAGTTAGTTATTGTCCTTAGCATAAGTTTGTATAATCAGTTTAGATAGTACTTTGGCTAGTTTAGTTTAGAGATACAGCACGGAAACAGGCCCTTCGGCCCACCGAGTCCGCGCCGACCAACGATCCCCGCACATTAACACCATCCTACACACGCTAGGAACAATTTTACATTTTTTCATACCAAGCCAATTAACCTACGCAATTGTACGTCTTTGGAGTGTGGGAGGAAACTGAAGATCTTGGAGAAAACCCACGCAGGTCACGGGGAGAAGGTAGAAACTCCATATGCACAGCACCCGTAGTCGGGATCAAAAGGCAGCAACTCTACCGCAGCGCCACCCTGCCATCCTAGCTTGGGCTTGGTTTTCTTGGTTGAGCGCGTATCCTGGTGTTATAGCACAAGTACTTTGTGTTTTAATTGTAATGACCTGTGATCAGCCATGATCACATTGGGATGATCAGCCATGATCACATTGAATGGCGGTGCTGGCTCGAAGGGCTGAATGGCCTACTCCTGCACCTATTGTCTATTGACCCTAGGTTTAGTTCAACTGGCAACTATAAAGCTCCAGAAATATGATGTTCCTTCAATTGCTTGTTTCTGACGACAGGGCAATGTGACTTTCAAGCTCTTTGGAACTTTCTTAAACAAAGTTTGGTGAATTTATTGGATGGAGTCCCGAGATTATTTTGGGTATTCCTGCATTGACAATTAAATTGACATGATAAATAATAGTTGACCTGATATTTTTTTTTAACTAGCTCTTTTCATATGCCATTTTCATCATTGACCCCATAAAACATGAAAAGAGGATGGTATAAATAATATTCCTTAACTTACAAATAGTTTACCTCATTTTTGATTGACCATTGAAATCAACATGAGTGAATAGAAACTGTGCACAAAAGTAATCAGGCTTTGAAAGCATACTCAAAATATGGGCCAGTACAGTGGCGCAGTGGTCGAGTTGCTGCCTTACAGCGCCAGAGACCCAGGTTCGATCCTGACTACGGGTGCTGTCTGTATGGAGTTTACACTTTCTCCCTGTGTCCACGTGGGTTTTCCCCGGGTGCTCCATTTCCTCCCACATTCCAAAGACGTACAGGTTTGTGGGTTAATTAGTGTCGGTAAAATTGGGCCTAGTGTGTATGGTAGTGCTGGTGTAAGGGGTGATCCATGGTCGGTGTGGTTTCGGTGGGATGGAGGGCCTGTTTCCAACCTGTATTTCCGGAGTACAGTCTAAAAGCATACTTACAATTTCAGTCTGCTTAATACACAAAGACTAATCTTCCCTTAAAGTCTGCTTTCAATCAAATATTTAACTATAGATCTTTCTGTTTCTAAACTTTACGTAATATTAAGCTTGTAAGCTAATGCCCCTTTGGAGACTTTGCGCCTCACCCAAGGTTTCCGTGCGGTTCCCGGAGGTTGCAGGTGGTTGCCGGAGGTTGCGGGTAGTGGAAGCAGGTAGGGAGGGAGACTGACAAAAACCTCCGGGAACCGGACAGAAACCTTGGGTGGGGCACAAAGTCTCCAGAGGTTTCCGTTCAGGTTTCCTAAGTGGGACAGGGGCATTAGGGTGCAGTCCGATCTTTCCATACACTACATGAGTTGTCCTGATCGCATCATAAGCTATATCTATGCTCCCGATCATCTCATAAGCTGAGGCTGGAGGCCCAAACTCTTCATTAGCTGTAGTCCCGATCTCCCAACCTACCTCAATGCGATCCTTGCACTTTTCTTTATCTGCGCTTTCTCTATATTCTGTTATTTTCGTCTTTACACTTCCTGTTATATTTGTGTATAGCTCATTTGTACTCATGTATACGATGACTTGGATGGATAGCGCGCAACAGTTTTTCACTATCACAATAATAAACCAATACCAATATCAATATTGTAAACGCACAAAGTAACATGTGGCAGGGTTTCATCCTTGTAGGTTTGTTGAATATGCAATTGGGTGTCAGCTCCAGCTTCATTTAGTTTACAATGCCCAATATTGATAACCAATTTAGCCTAGTTTGGACAAATCCGAGTTTTAGCCACTTTATCCTGGATTTGCTATCTGAAAAATGATGGCCATAATTTGACGAGTTCAGTGGTTGAAAGAATTTATTTTATTTTAATAAACTGAATAGCTTCTCTGGATACAGACACCAAAGTCATAATGAAACAGAATATGGGTTGTGACTTGTTTCTAATATACAGAAAGCTACTCACTGGATCCAAATTAAGTTTCCAAAAGGCACAAATTTCTGGAAGTATGAATTATATGGAATCAAATATTCATAATTTATAAGCAAATAACTTAGGTGGCCAACTGGGAAATTCTGGCACTGGGGTAATGTAAGAATTAGTCCTACTTAGTGTTTCCAGACATGGTCTTAATTTTGATTCCCTCCCCATCTGGTGTATGTTTATACAAAGCTGGCAACTTTGGTACCAGACAGTTTATGTTCGGACAACAGTCTGATATAACCAAGATCAACTGTACAGATTTAGCCAGCGGTCCTTTGACCTACTCAAGAATGAGGATTCGGTGCCAATTCTGTTATTGCTTTCAATTACAATTCAGGATCACATTCGAGACAATACCGCATCATATACTTTCATGCGTTAAATTAGATAATACAGACATAGAGCAGTTTGAACCAGATATATTTTTGAGACTTTAGTCTTAGGTTTTGATCCAATTATTTATATATATATGCAATAAACATCGAACTGAAAATTGGGAAAGTGGATTAAAACGATTTTTAGAAGCAAGTTCAGTCATTTGTATATAAATACATCATAATGCAACCATAAGCCACTGATTCAGTTGTAGTGTTAAACAGCACAGAGACAGGCCCTTTGGTCCAACTCACCCATTCCTGCCAAGATGCCCCATCTTAGCTTGTCCTGCGTTTGGCCGATATCCTCTTAAATCGTTATCATCCAGGATCAGGAGACAGCCAGTGTGAACTCTGGAAGGCAGCCAGTGTCCCTGAGGTTTACATCTGCAGGAGGTGCGTCTAGGAACAGTTTCTGTAAGACCATGTTCAGGGACTGGAGCTGCAGCTGAGAGACCCAGGAGAGTGAGGAAGTCATAGATACAGTAGGAGCTATGGTGAGGTGGCCACAACCGAAGTGCAGACAGAGAATAGGGAGTAGGAAAAGACTTCAGGAATCCCTTGTAGCCATTCCCTTTGCCAAACTGGTATACCATTTTGTATAAGAAAGGAGTAAAGAGATTATATTGCAGGCCACACAATACCCAGCGGGAGATAGAGGATCAGATATGTAGATAGATTATGGAAGGTTGTAAGAGTGACAGATTTGTCCCAGTGGATGACTTTAACTTCCCCAGTATTGACTGGGACTTACTCAGTCCAAGAGTATTAGATGGGGCAGAATCTGTTCGATACAATAACGTTTCCTTAAACAGTATGTGAGTAGTCCAACCCAAAGAGGGACCATATTGGACCTGATAATGTGAAACCAGCATGGCCACGTGGCCGGTATTGTAGTGGAAGAAGAATTTGGGGATAGTGATCACAACTCCATAAGTTTAAAGACTGTTATGAATAGGGACAGTTGTGAATATTGGGAGAAGGTACTTAATTTAGTTTAGTTTAGTTTAGTTTCAAGATACAGCGCGGAAACAGGCCCTTTGGCCCACCGGGTCTGTGCCGACCAGCGATCCCTACACACACACTAGGGACAATTTTTACATTTACCAATCCAATTAACCTACAAACCTGCAAGTCTTTGAACCGTGGGAGGAAACGGAAGATCCCGGAGAAAACCCACGCAGGTCACGGGGAGAACGTACAAACTCCATACAGACAGCACACGTAGTCGGGATCGAACCCAGGTCTCCAGCGCTGCATTCGCTGTAAGACAGCAACTCTACCGCTGCGCCATCGCACTGCCCTACTGTTGTAGCCGCTATGGAAACCTAGCTAAGAGAGGGACAGGGCAGGCAGCTTAATGTTCCAGAGTCTGCAGGAGAGATAGAGGTGGGGGTAAAGGGGGAGGGGATGTTGCTTTATTGACTATGGAGAATGTCATGACATTGGTCGGAGGTGACATTACTGAAGGTAATGAAGATGGGTGGAGCTGATAAACAAAAGAGGGGAAGATCTCCTGGTTGGAAGTGTACTGTGGGCTTTCAAATAGCGTACAAGAATTTACAAGGATGTTGCCAGGACTCGAGGGCCAGAGCAAAAGAGAGAGTTGAGTAGGCTGGGACTCTATTCCTTGGAGCGCAGGAAGATGAGGAGTGATCTTACAGAGGTGTATAAAATCATGAGGGGAATAGATCGGGTAGATGCACAGTTTCTTGCCCAGAGTAGGGGAATTAAGAACCAGAGGACATGTTTAAGGTGAGGAGGGAAAGATTCAATAGAAACCTGATATAACCATATAACCATATAACAATTACAGCACGGAAACAGGCCATTTCGACCCCTCTAGTCCGTGCCGAACACATAATCTCCCCTAGTCCCATATACCTGCGCTCAGACCATAACCCTCCATTCCTTTCCCATCCATATAACTATCCAATTTATTTTTAAATGATAAAAACGAACCTGCCTCCACCACCTTCACTGGAAGCTCATTCCACACAGCTACCACTCTCTGAGTAAAGAAGTTCCCCCTCATGTTACCCCTAAACTTCAGTCCCTTAATTCTCAAGTCATGTCCCCTTGTTTGAATCTTCCCTACTCTCAGTGGGAAAAGCTTTTCCACGTCAACTCTGTCTATCCCTCTCATCAATTTAAAAACCTCTATCAAGTCCCCCCTTAACCTTCTGCGCTCCAAAGAATAAAGCCCTAACTTGTTCAACCTTTCTCTGTAACTTAGTTGCTGAAACCCAGGCAACATTCTAGTAAATCTCCTCTGTACTCTCTCTATTTTGTTGACATCCTTCCTATAATTAGGCGACCAAAATTGTACACCAATAATTAGGCGACCAAAATTGTACACCAGTAACCTTTTCACACAAAGGGTGGTGGGTGTATGGAACAAGCTGCCAGAGGAGGCAGTTGAGGCAGGGACTATCCCAACGTTTAAGAAACATTTAAACAGGTACATAGATAGGACAGGTTTAGAGGGATATTTGCCAAACGCAGGCAGGTGGGACTAATGTAGATGAGACATATTGGCCGTTGTGGGCAAATAGGGCCGAAGGGCCTGTTTCCACACTGTAACTCGATGACTAATTAGAAGAGCAAATCTGCCAGGAAACTGCAAGACTAATAAGGTTGTTATGGTGGGGGATTTTAACTTTCCAAATACAGACAAGGCCAAACGCTAAGGTGTGGAATTTCTCAAATGTATTCAGGAAAGTTCACGCACACAATTTGTAGAGGCCCTTATAAGGGAGAGGGCAAAGCTTGATCTACTCTTACGAAATTGGGAAGGGCGTGTAACCCGGAGTGTCGGTGGGGGCGTCTTTTGGGAACCAGCGTCCACTGTTCTATTAACTTTAAAAGGAAAGAATGAATACTTTATTGTCACATGTGACGAGTCACTGTGACATTGTTTGTTTTGTATAACCTAAGGTATGCAAAGAGTTGCCACGTAAAGGGTGCCGACACAGTTACACCGTATCCCACGATAGGTCATAGACATAGACATGACATAGACAATAGGTGCAGGAGTAGGCCATTCAGCCCTTCAAGCCAGCACCGCCATTCACTGTGATCATGGCTGATCATCTAAAATCAGTACCCCGTTCCAGCTTTCTCCCTATATCCCTTGATTCCGTTAGCCCTAAGGGCTAAATCTAACTCTCTCTTCCATTGTCCATTGTTCTTGGCGCTACGTCTACTGGCTCCCACGTGGCCCATCCTCGACCGCCGGCTCTCTCAATGATCACCGACCGCTGCACGGACCTCCTCAATGAACGCCGCCAGGTCCACTCCTGGCATCTCCGCGGAGCCGATCCCGAGACCGGCCGCGGGGATCCGACGCAAGTCAAGTCATTAGTATGGCCACATTTGGAGTGTTGTGTTCAACTTTGGACACCCTGCTGTAGGAAGGATGTTGTGAAGTAGGAAAGAGTGCAGAGGAGACTCATTAAGCATGTTGCCAGGACTTGAGACCTTGAGCTACACGGAGTGGTTGGACAGGCTAGGACTTTATTTCCAGGGGAATCAAGAACCAGAGGACATGGGTGAGGAGGAAAAAATGTAATTGAAATGTGAGAGGCTACTTTGGGTTAATGGAACGAGCTGCCAGTGGAGGTTATTGAGGCAGGTACTATAACAACATTTAAAAGACACAAAATCCTGGAGTAATTAGGCTGATGAGGGCAAAGCTGTAGATAGACAATAGACAATAGATAATGGGTGCAGGAGCAGGCCATTTGGCCCTTCGAGCCAGCACCGCCATTCAATGTGATCATGGCTGATCATCCCCAATCAGTACCCCGTTCCTGCCTTCTCCCCAAACCCGCTGACTCCGCTATTTTTAAGAGCCCTATCTAGCTCTCTCTTGAAACATCCAGAGAACTCTGCCCTCTGAGGCAGAGAATTCCACACTCACCACTCTCTGTGAGAAAAAGTGTTTCCTCGTCTCCGTTCTAAATGGCTTACTCCTTATTCTTAAACTGTGGCCCCTGGTTCTGGACTCCCCCAACATCGGGAACATGTTTCCTGCCTCTTGTGTGTCCAAGCTCTTAACAATCTTATATGTTTCAATGAGTTTCCCTCTCATCCTTCTAAACTCCAGAGTGTACAAGCCCAGCTGCTCCATTCTCTCAGCATATAACAGTCCCGCCATCCCGGGAATTAACCTTGTAAACCTACGCTGCACTCCCTCAATAGCAAGAATGACCTTCCTCCAATTAGGGGACCAAAACTGCACACAATACTCCAGGTGTGGTCTCACTAGGGCTCTGTACAACTGCAGAAGGACCTCTTTGCTCCTATATTCGATTCCTCTTGTTATAAAGGCCAACATGCCATTCGCTTCCTTCACTGCCTGCTGTACCTCCATGCTTACTTTTGTAGATGTTGTATGTATGGATTTCAGCAAAGCATTCGACAAGGTTTCACATGGTATGCTGCTCTGGAAGGTTAGATTGCATGGGATCCAAGGAGAGATAGCTGAATAGATGGAAAATTGGCTTCATGGCAGAGGGTGTTGGAAGGTTGCTTTTCGGTCTGGAGGCCTGTGACTAGTGGTGTGGCTCAGGGTTCGGTGCTGGGCCCCATTGCTGTTTCTCAGCAGGGAAAACTGAGCAGGACAGGCAGCATCTCTGGAGAGATGGAATGGGTGACATTTTGGGTCGAGACCCTTCAGACTGAGAGTCAGGGGAAAGGGAAACAAGATATGGAAGGGTCATCGGCGGTCACTCGAAACGACCATGACTGTCCCCTCATGGAGGACGCCTGTGCATCACTTTGTTTAACGTGGGGAGACTGGTGCACAGACAGCCACCACACGGTCCTTGACAGATCTGGGTCAGGATCCAGTGGCATGGAGTCCAAGACGACCGGAGACCCTTTTCTGCTGCAGCCTTCATCTGCCTTCCCAGCCGTTGTGACGCTCCACTAAAGTCAGCCATCATCCTCCGCCTGTTCCACCGTTGAGGTCTTGGTTGGATTGCTCTTTGTCAGAGACCTCCCCCTCGACCTTACCACCATGGATGACCCTACCAGGATCATAGCTCCAGACGGCATCGCTCTCAGGATCTCAGGACCACACAAGCTTCTCCACCACGACAAGGTGACAATCCACAGTGAAGAAGAAGATATAAGGTGTGAAAAGGATAGATCAAAGCAGACGTTGATCAAGGAAATGTACAATGGTTCATTGTTGGCTGATGGGAAGGGGACAACGAAGCATCTAATCAGTAAAATTAATCAGGAGGACAGTGAAACTAGGCAGAGAACTAGGGTGGGGGAGGGGTGGAGAGAGAGAGAGTGAGGGGGAAAGCAAGGGTTACTTCAAGTTAGAGAAATCAATCATCACACCACTGGGTTGTAAGCTGCTCAAGCAAAATAGATGATGATATTTTCTTAGATCTCTATTCATGACATTATTGCCCCTGTCCCTACAGGCAACTAGGGTGTTGCCACATGGTCGCGGGGTGACGCCTGCATGGTCGTGAGTCGTCTCCACAAGTCGCCTAAAGAGTGGTAATGTTTTTCTGGTCGCTGCTGGATTTTGAAATGTTCCGAACTTTTCGGCGACTGTGGGCGTGACGTAACTTGTCTTCTCCTGTCGTAGGTGCTGTCGTAGGTTGTCGCCAGGGTGACGCAGGTTGTTGCTAGGTGATGTTGGTTGTTGCTGGGTGCTGACTTTGGTGAACTCCATTGGCGACTACCTACGTCAACCTACGTCAACCGGCGACAGGTACCGGCGACTGAATTGTCTTCAGTTGACTCCAGGAGTGGAAGATTGCAACCTTCACGTGGTCCGCCCTGTTTCGACTAATGTAATCGACTCGACGTGCACAAACGGAAGATCAAATAGAACAAGTTGTCCAACAACTTTAGGCTGTGCACGCCACACGAAAGAAGAAGTTGACTCCAGTTGTCACCGACAGGGTCGTTGCTTGTCGCGGTGGATGTAGGTTGACTTTGATTGTCGTAGGTTGTCGCCTGTGTGGTCGTAGGTTGTCGTAGGTGTGGTCATAGGTGGACGTCCTAATGAGTCGCCGGTTGTCGGTAGCTTGCCGTAGCTTGACGTCGACTAGGTGGTAGGTTATCGTAGCTTGTCATAGACATTGTCGTAGGGGGAGTCCAGTCGCCACTTTTTCAGCGACCTGCTACGACTTTGACAGTCGCCGGCAGTCGCCGAAAAAAATCGCCTGTAGGACAGGCTCTTATGTGGAAGTTAATAATGATTTAAAAATACAAAATGGAGTCCGCTGAAACTAAGACAAGCTTTAACCATCTTCTATTACATTGCAAGGCCAGCAAAATGCATTAACCTTTGCTTTCAGTACATTAACAAAGCTAGCAGACTGTTGATGATCGTCTTTCCAATAACATAGCAAGATAACAAGCACACGTTTCACGAATGTCTCCTCTACAATGTAAACATTGAGAGAGAATTCAGACTAAGGTTATGAAGTACATCATAAGTAGAAAAAAAACAAAATGCTTGTCCTGCTTCCTCTGTCAGAAGAACCTGTCACTCTTCCGTCAATCTTCTGATGCTGTCCATCTTAAGGGTCTGTCAATCTTAAGAAGGCTGTGCTAAGCTTTATAGATAACGTATTGATGAATTGTCGATTATTGGAGTATATATATGTAATTAGATCACTGCCCCTTTGTGTGGGGATGAGAACTCTGTATAGTTTGTGATTTGCATACTGTAAAGAGTATTACCACACCCGCCTGGCAAAATAAAGATTGTACTGCTTGATCACTGATTTTATTTGCATTTCTGGCTGCTTAAGCATATTTGGGCCACAACATTTATTTCTCTCCAGACCCCCATCATTTACTCTGTTTTTCCCACCATTGTAGAAGTCCCATACAACCGGAGGAAATTTGTTACTAGAAAGAAATAAACCAAACAAAAAATAAACATTTATAATCTTTAGCGTATAATCTTTTTTTTAAATGTGGGTCTATAAATTCTTTCAACAAACCATGTCTTTTATTACCTAAATCACTCCATTGATTTTGAAGCCAAATAAATAGCTGTCACAATTTCCACTGTTTTGAAAGCACGTTGATTTGTCAAGATAATCCACTTCTTTAAACAACAAAAACTTGTGTTTGATTTTCCCAGCAGAAGGTGAAGTTGTCGGAAACAGTCTTGGGATTTGCACAATAGCAGGAACAATTCGTGGAACTTTCTGTCGGAAGTGAGTTACGCAGCGATTAGATAGGCTTGTGGTCTTTTCTTTTGTTCTGCTTTCAGAGGGAATATTTGGCCGAACTGCTCCTAGGTAACAGGGAATTAAAGCCAAGACACAGTGGAGTTCTCAACGTGAATGCGAGATCTGAGTCCCTGTGTTGCAGGCACCAGGATAACAACAATAAACGACTTGCTCCATAAGATTGGTGGGAAGCTGTTCGCACTGATGACATCAACTAATGGACAGAAATGAAAAGTGGTGCCTGCAGGAGGATTACAGCACAAGGTACACAAAAATGCTGGAGAAACTCAGCGGGTGCAGCAGCATCTATGGAGCGAAGGAGATAGGTAACGTTTCAGGCCGAAACCCTTCAGGATTACAGCACATATGTTTGTAAAGTTTTTTGAGAGAAGGAATTAAAGCATCAGATTGTTATCTGAAAGATGAAAGCTCTTGGTGAAATACTAAGCATATGGGGCGTGGCAGAATAAGCAGGACAGCAGTTTTCTACCAAGACAGTCATTGCTAATGGTTGTGTTGGAAGGAACTGCAGATGCTGGTTTAAACCGAACTTAGGCACACAATAGCTGGAATAACTCAGCGGGACTGACAGCATCTTTTAGTTGAGTTTAGTTTAGTTTTGAGATATGGCGCGGAAACAGGCCCTTTGGCGCACCGAGTCCGCACCGACAAGCGATCTCCCGCACATTAACACTATCCTACCCACACACTGGGACAATTTACACTTATACCAAGCCAATGAACCTACAAACCTGTGCGTCTTTGGAGTGTGGGAGGAAACCAATGATCTCAGAGAAAACCCACGCGGTCACGATGATAACATACAAACTCCGTACAGACAGCAACCGTAGACGGGATCGAACCCGGGTCTCTGGCGCCGCAGGTGCTGTAAGGCAGCAACTCTACCACTGCGCCACCGTGCCGCCCTGCAGAACCCCTGCAGATCTCTTGAGAAAAGGAATAGGTGACGTTTCGGGGGGAGACACTTCTTCAGTCAGACTGAGAGTCAGGGGAGAGGGAAACGAGAGATATAGATAAACGTCACCTATTCCTTTTCTCCAGGGAAGCTGCCTGACCTGCTGATATACTCCAGCTTTTTGCATCTATCTTCGATTGCTAAGGTTTCTAACAGCTGCTGAGCCTGGTGGTTTGGAAGCCATGAGACCACACACACCCACACAGATTAATGGCTCAGCATCAGCAACGCACCAAAGCCCCTGTCCCACTGTACAAGGTAATTCAAGAGTTCTCCCGAGTTTTCCCCTGATTCGAACTCGGAGAATGTCCGTAGCGGGTCCGTAGGAGTTCGTAGATGTCTCGTAGCGGCTCGTAATGCTAACGGTAGGTACTCGGGACATCCGGTAACACGTGACGTTTTTTCATCCCTGCAAAAAATGTCCACGAGTAAAAAAATACTCGTGATGAAAAAATGGTTACTTTTTGTACCCACCGTTAGCATTACGAGCCGCTGTATAATTCCGGAAGTCAGGATTATTCAGCATCAGTGTCTAATCCACCAAATCATTTTGCCTTCACAGATGCTGCCTGACCCACTGAGTTCCTCCAGCAGTTTATGCTTTTGCTTCAGGTTCAAGTTTCTGCTTTCTCTTGTTGGACCAGAACACTGTTGGATCCCAACATACCATTGGAGAAAAAAAACAGGTGAATCCAACAGGATGCTGCCTCATCCAAACTCAGCGGGTGAGGCAACATCTATGGAGAGAAGGAATTGTCCTCACCCACTGAGTTTCTCCAGCATTTTTTATCTACCTTCGATTTTTCCAGCATCTGTAGTTCCTTCTTTAACAGGATTTTTTTAATGACTACATTAAAACTGTGAACAGACACAAAAGGCTGGAGTAACTCAGCGGGTCAGGCAGCATCTCTGGAGGAAAGGAATAGGTGGTGTTTTGGGTCGAGACCATTCTAATGACGTTTCACCACACACACACACCAGGGAAACAGTGGGGTAGTTGTTAAAGATTCTCACTTCACCATCCTCTGTATTACAAAGGACAAAGGACATTTATTGTCACATACACCAATCGGTGCAGTGAAATTTGAGTTGCCATTGCAGCACACCAATAAAATAAACACAACATTATAGAATTTAACATTAAACATAAAAAACATCTCCCCACAGCTAGGATCAACGTTTCCCACGGTGAGGGAAGGCAGCAAAGTTCAGTCCACTTCCGCCATGTTCACCCATGGTCGGGGCCTATTGAGGCCTCCGCAGTCGCCGTTACGGTGGCCCGATGTTTCAGGCCCTCTCATCAGGATGATGGAACTCTGGCGTCGGAAGAACGCTCTCAGCGGCTTGGAGTTCCGAAACGGCCGCTTGCTACCGGAGACCGCGGCTCCCGAAGTCCACAGGCTGCACTGCCGATCTCAGCGAAAGATCCCAGGCTCCCAGGCTCCGCGGTGTTTAAAGTCAGCGCCGCTGCCTCTGCAGACCACAGCTCCACGATGTTAAAGTCGGCAGTCCCAGCACTCCGGAGCTCCACACGGCGACCCGGGTAAGACATCGCCCCCCCCGCGATGGTACTTCAGTGGTGACAGAAGCTCTGGGCGGTCTCCGACAGGAAAGGCCGCGCCAATCCAGGTAGGCTAATCCAGGCCAATTTTAGAATCGATTCTGTCAAGGAAATTGACTGAGAGGAAAATTAAAGGGAAAACGGAGACTTTGAGGTTCGCCTCAAGAGACTTTATTGCATGATATAATGGAGAGAAGGCAACATTAACTACTCACTAGTTCTCTCCCTTTGCAGCAGAATTAGCCGACAGTTATACAGTGCAGTAAACAATTTTTTTAAATTAGATACAACTATACGAAAATATACTTTGACCTTGGCTATATGTTTTCCTGTTATTACTATCTACTACATGGGTATTCATTATTTTATTAGTCATAATTAGAGCCAGGTTGTTTAGGCACTAAAAACTACGAAATAGCAGGCAAAAAGGCATAATAAAATTACAAAAAAGGCACGAAAAAGGCATTTATTGACAAAAATAAGCATCAAAAGGCATGTATTTTCACCACCAGAATATGGTTAAAAATGATAATATAAAGGTATACTACATTAAATGACCAAAGTTGCCTGGTTACACATAATTGCTAGCATTTTTTTCAAATTATCTGATGTTAAACGATGCCGTCTGTCAGACAGAATATGCTTCAGTTGTGAAAAACTTCTTTCCACCTCAGCTGAGGTCACTGGTGCATACCCGAAACAAGCTACAAACTCTATATTCATGTCGATATCTTGTGCATTACAACTACCTTTGAGAACTTTAGCTATGTTTTGTATTTCTTCAAGATCTTTGTTAGCTAAAATCACGCTCTCACATTTTCCTTGTATGTCTTTACCTACATCGACAGGGACTTTACGAATATCGCCAGTTACTTTGTTGAAAACTTGCTAGTTATTCACTAATTTTTCACCATGTTTCTGAAGAAAAGTGATAGCTTGTGGGAAGTTTGCAAAATTGGAAGCAATAAACACAAGATCGTGGTGGAGGGACGTTTTCTGCATGATTTCACTGATGATTCTGACTGCAGCAGATTCTTCTTCTTCGAAACAGTTGACGATTTCTTTTATCTTTTCAATATTTGCAGCATAGTGGAATACAGCAGAGAGCCATGTGCCCCACCTAGTCAAAACGGGCTGAGGAGGTAGCGGAATCTCATGTGTCATTTCCTTGAAGAACTGCACACGTGACGGTGCTTTGAGCAAGATTTTCTTGACATTGGAAACTAGGCGATCGACATTTGGAAACAAGCTACGTATGTGCATGGCAATTCTATGAAGTCCTTGAGCTAAGCATGTCAAGTGCAACATTTTGGGGAATAAAACTTTAAGAGCACGAGCAGCTTTTTTCATGTACGGAGTTGCATCAGTCACAAACAGAAGAACATTCTCGTGGTTTATACCTTCTGGCCAAAGTACAGCAAGTGAAGATGTAAACGACTGAGCAATAGTTGAGCTGTTTGACTTCTCCAATACTTCCAATGTCAATAAATACTCCTTTGAAGGTTGACCTGCCTCCAGTGTACCGATGACCACATTGGCAACATATCTCCCCACAGCATCAGTTGTCTCGTCTATTGGGATCCATATTTTGCTGCATGCAACTTCATCTCTAATTTTCCGCACAACAATGTTGAAGCTGCTGTCAACATAATTTTTCCGTATAATTATACCACTGTGTGCGAAACATCACACATTCCATCTCTCCAGAGTTACTCCAGCATTTTGTGTCTACCTTCGATTTAAACCAGTATCTGCAGTTCTTTCCTAATTTGTCGTGCTATATCCACCAACGCTACGCATTCCCAGACAAGAGGAAGCAATTCTAGAAGGGATAACGCGTCTGAAACTTGTTTTGCCTAATTCCCTTGATCTTCTTCTGCACCTGGTCAACGAGTGATGCCAATTGCCACGTCCGCACACCCTTTCGTTACCTTATTTAATTTCCTATCAAAATTAAGTAAATTATTATTTTAATTTTTTTCTTCTACAATCTGCAAATTTACTTACCACGCACCCATAATCACATCTGAGTCTAATACAAATAACAAGTAACAGTGGACCCAACACCAATCTCTGCGGCACACCATTTGTTTCAGGCCTCCTACCTTCAAGCCACTGTTGCATCCAATTAGCAAGCAAGCTCTGGATCCCAAGTACTTTAGGGAGAGAAAGGATGGGATTAAGAAGGAAGATTAAAAGGGACAAACTATAACATTAACCATTTTGACAGGTTAACATTGACATTGTTGATTAACATTAACGTAACATTAACATTAACCAAACATGACATTTGATTAGTACGGGTGTCAGATGTTATGGGGAGAAGGCAGGAGAATGGGGTTAGGAGAGATAGATCAACCATGATTGGATAGCGGGGCAGACTTGATGGGCCGAATGGCCTAATTTTGCTTAACCTAATGAACCAACTATTTTCAATATTTAAAATCTCCAACAATAATTAAAATCTGAAACTTCTCAATTGCAAAATATACTTTTCAGTGATAAACAGATCACCAAGAGGAATTCAGATCAATCGCGCCTTTAAAGATTCAGTTCCAAAGGGATGGGCCTTCCCTGACCTTTCCTAGATTGTTTGCTCAATGAAGAGCCATCCTATATGCAGCCCAACCATAATCTGGTGGTCGACACAAAAAGCTGGGGTAACTCAGCGGGACAGGCCGCATCTCTGGAGAGAAGGAATGGGTGATGTTTCGGGTCGAGACCCTTCTTCAATCTGGTGCACATATTTTTCAATGGCACATAAACATGTTAGAAGCAGAGTTCCAGATGATTAGGGCTACAGGGATAGATTTTATTTTATATACTTTGCAATAAAAGTGAGTCTTGTGATTTGACCACAGATTTCAGAGATTTTTTGCACCAAAATGTTTGGCGACGCGGTGGCGCACCGGTAGAGCTACTGCCTTCCAGCGCCAGAGACCCGGGTTCGATCCTGACTGCGGGTGCTTGTCTGTACGGAGTTTGTACTTTCTCCCCGTGACCGCGTTTGTTTTCTCCGAGATCTTCGGTTTCCTTCCACGCTGCAAAGACATACAGGTTTGGTGTAAATGTTTTTTTAAATTGTTGTGTGTGTGTGTGTGTGTGTGTGTGTGTGTGTGTGTGTGTGTGTGTGTGTGTGTGTGTGTGTGTGTGTGTGTGTGTGTGTGTGTAGGATAGTGTTAATGTGCGGGAATCGCTGGTCGGCGCGGGCTCGGTGGCCGAAGGGCCTGTTTCCCCGCTGTATCTCTAAACTAAACTAAATGGCTTATGTATGATCGGTAAAGTTCCCTTTATATGTAAAGTCCTCTTCTGTCCTCTAGTGGTAGACACAGTAGTAATTAAATTTGCCCAGTAAATGCCATACAGTTGTAATCTACCTTACGGTAAAGCTTAGCCTCATTTTACATGGTGTATTAATAGAAACACTACAGTTAACTGCTTCATACTGCGATAACCTTGTGACTGAGCATTCCACATTACTCATGGGGTATAATGAGCAATGCTACAAACACTATGTTAACACATACTAGGTGTTAACTCTTAACTGGTACATTTTAGTTTGAATTTGCAGCTAATCCTAATTTGAGAAAGGACATTCTTGCTATTGAGGGAGCGCAACGCAGGTTCACCAGGTTAATTCCCGGGATGGAAGGACTGACGTATGATGAAAGAATGGATCGACTGGGCTTGTATGCACTGGAATTTAGAAGGATGAGATGGGATCTTACAGAAACATGTACAATTCTTAAGGGATTGGACAGGCTAGATGCATGAAAAATGTTCCCCATGTTGGGAAGGTCCAGAACCAGGGGTCACAGTTTAAGAATAATGGATAGGCCATTTAGGACTGAGATGTGGAAAAACGTTTTCACCCAGTGAGTTGTGAATCTGTGGAATTCTCTGCCACAGAAGGCAGTGGAGGCCAATTCACTGGATGTTTTCAAGAGAGAGTTAGGTATAGCTCTTAGGGCTAACGGAATCAAGGGATATGGGGAGAAAGCAGGAAAGGGGTACTGAGTTTGTATGATCAGCCATGATCATATTGAATGTCAGTGCTGGCTCGAAGGGCCGAATGGCCTACTCCTGCACCTATTTTCTGTTTCCTTAACAAAACTGAAAGCAGGAGTAGAAAGCAAAGGGCATTTTGGGAAGTCAAACCAGGTGAGGACCTTCACAGTGAATGGCAAGGCTCTGAGGAGTGTTGTAGAGCAGAGGGATCTGGGAGTGCAGGTACATAGTTCCTTGAAAGTGGTGTCACGGGTAGCTAGAGTGGTGAAGAAGGATTTTGGTACATTAGCCTTCATCAGTCAGGCTATTGAGAATAGACGTCATGTTACAGCTGTACAAGAGTATATTGAGGCTGTATTTAGAGTATCGTGTTCAGTTTTGTCACCCTGTTGTTAAGCTGAAGGTTGTTGTTAAGCTGGAAAGAATGCAGAGAAGGTTCACGGTGATGTTGCCAGGACTCGAGGGCCTGAGTTATAAGGAAAGGCTTGACAGACTAGGACTTTATTGCTTGGAGCACAGGAGGATGAAGGATAATCTTATCTCTACGAGGTCATGAGGGGAATAGATAGGGTCGATGCATAGGGTCGTGCTAACGCTGGCTGTGGGCCTGGGGACACTGCTCCCATCAGACTCCCGACGTCTCTAGCCACCACCGGGCGTGGGGGGGGGGGGGGGGGGGGGGGGGTGTCATTCTTAATTGTTACTGTATGCCGTGTTGTTACTTGCGAGCAGAGCACCAAGGCAAATTCCTTGTATGTGTACATACTTGGCCAATAAACTTAAACTTACTATTACTTATTCAAAACATCCTGTGAATTGGCCTCCATTGCCTTCTGTGGAAGAGAAAATCCACAGATTCACAACTCTCTGGGTGAAAAAGTTTTTCTGGACTCCCCCAACATTGGGAACAATTTTCTTGCATCTAGCCTTTCCAATCCCTTAAGAATGTTATATGTTTCTATAAGATCCCTTATCCTAAATTCCAGTGAATATAAGCCCAGTCAACCCATTCTTTCATCGTATGTCAGTCCTGCCATCCCGGAAATTAACCTGGTGAACCTACGCTGCACTCTCTCAATACCAAGAATGTCCTTCCTCAAATTGGGAGACCAAAACTGCACACAATACTCCAGGTGTGGTCTCACCAGGGCTCTGTACAACTGAGGTAGGACCTCCTTGCTCATATACTCAAATCCTCTCGCAATGAAGGCCAACAGGTCATTCGCTTTCTTCACTGCCTGCTGTACCTGCATGCTTACTTTCAGTGACCGATGTACAAGGACATCCAGGTCTCATTGCACCTCCCCTTTTCCTAATCTGACACCATTCAGATAATAATCTGCCTTCTTGTCATTATTCAAATTTATGAATTTCTGTCAAGCCACGAATCAAGGGTGTTTCCTTGTTGTATATACTGGCAACAGAGCAATGAAATTCTTACCAGTTGCACCTTAATCGGCCCATAAATATAATAACACAAAAATAAATATATAACACAAATATAAATATATGAAGAAGGGTTTCAACCTGAAACGTTGCCTATTTCCTTCGTTCCATAGATGCTGCCTCACCCACTGAGTTTCTCCAGCATTTTTGTCTACCTAAGATAAATATATAGTTTAGTTTGGAGATATGGCGTGGAAACAAACCCTCCAGCCCACCAGGTCCATGCTGGCCATCGATCACCCGTTTATATGTTCTATGTTATCCTACTTTCTCATCCGCTTCCTATACGTTAGTGGCAATTTACAGACCCCACATCTTTGGGACGTGGGAGGAAACCGGATCACCCGGAGGAAACCCGCGCAGCCTCTGGGAGAACATGCAAACTCCACACAGACAGCATCCAAGGTCATCATTGAACCAAGGTCTCAGTGTGGCAGCAACTCCACCAGCTGTGCCATTGTGCTGCCCCAATGTTATAATCAATAATATAATAAATTAATAATTGTAATAATAGGTAATAAAAATAATGTAAAAAACAAAATACGTAGTGCAACTAAAGACATTGTCCATAGAAGATTAAAGTTAGCTGAGGTTAGTTAAGTTTAGTTTAGTTCAGAGATACAGCACGGAAACAGGCCCTTCGGCCCAGAGTCCGCACCGGCCAGCGATCCCCGCACATTAACACCACCCTACACTTTTAGTGACAATTTTACATTTACACCAAGCCAATTAACCTACAAACATGTACGTCTTTAGAGTGTGGGAGGAAACCAAAGATCTCGGAGAAAACCCGCGCAGGTCACGGGGAGATCGTACAAACTCCATACAGACAGCACCTTCATCTTCTTCTACTTCTTCTTGCGTATGGCGTGCACAGCCTAAAGTTGTAGGACAACTTGTTCTATTTGAACTTATGAGACAGCACCCGTAGCCAGGATTGAACCCGGGTCTCTGGCGCTGCAAGCGCTGCAAGGCAGCAACTCTACCGCTACGCCACCCCGCTGCTTTGTTGTCACCTTCTCCTAGCTAACAATGATCTGTTCAACATTTTCCTTCAACTTCATCTCCTTTGATTTCTTTCACTTCCTTATCACTGATTCCCTCTGTCTGTAGGTCTCGACCGGAAACATCACCCATTCCTTCTCTCCAGAGATGCTGCCTGGCCCGCTGAGTTACTCCAGTATTTCACGTCTCTATCTTCAAGTGAAGATATGAAAGTATTCATATGATGAAAACTTTCATATAGTGTTCACTATTCAGAGATGAAAGTATATATTAACGCTGGTGGTCTGAAGAGTGTTTATTTCAATGCAAAGGAGTATTGTGGGGAAAGCAGATGAACTTGGAGTCTGAAGGGGTGCTCGGGTCGATGATGTTATGGCCATTGCGGAAACATAGTTGTGAGAGGGACACAACTAATTCCAGGGTTTCGATGCTTCAGACCAAAGATACTGGAGGAGTTCCTCTAGTATCTTTGCTTCAGGCGGGATTGCGAGGTCTTTGTCAGAGTGTGGCGCCAGGGATATCGTGCAGTCTGGTTTTATCTTTCATGGTTTTTCTTCCCTGAGATAGTGCAGTAAAGATCAGTGGTATGCTCCTCCTCAAGAACTTCAGGGAGACTGGAAGTCTCCCTGAGGACTATACCTGTGCGAGATGCATCTAGCTGCAGCTCCTTATAGATAAGAGTTTCAGAACTGGATCATCCATGAGACTGTGGAGGTCATATGTTGGAGTTATAGTGAGGTGGTCACACCCAGGGTTGGGGGCAGAAAGTAGATGGGTGACCACCAAGAAAGGGTGATGGCAGAGAATGCAGAAATCCCCTGAGGCCATTCTCATCAACAACAGGAACACCCTTTTGGATATTTTTGTTAGGGATGATTGGCCAGGGAAGAGATAGCAGTAAACAGGGCCTGCTACTGAGGCACTGCAAGGAAGGGTGGAGACAGGCAGAGCCATTGTGATAGGAGACTCATTCGTTCTGAGCAGACAGGGGATTGGCAGCAAAAGACACTCGTGGTTGGTGTGTTGCCTCCCTGGAGCTTGGCTTGAGGAGATCCCATAGTGGCTGCAGAACAGTCTCAAAGATAAGTGGGACCAGTCTGAAGAAGGGTCTCGACCCAAAACCTTCCTTCTCCCATTCCTTCTTTCCAGAGATGCTGCCTGTGTTACTCCAGCATTTTGTGGCAATTTTCAAGGATAAGGCGAGCAGCCGGAATCGCCGTGTATGTTGGCACAAATGACATGGGTAGGAAGATGGAGGAAGTGGTGCTGTGAGAATACAGAAGGATAGGCAGAAGGGTTAAAAGGATCTTGAGGGTAGTAATCTTCAGATTGCTCCCAGACCCATGTGATAGAGAGGGTAACAACAGGAAGATAGGATAGGAAGGGTGTGAAAGGTTTGGATAGAGTGGATGGGGAGAGGGTGTTTCCACTAGTGGGAGTCTAGGACTAGAGGTCAGAGCCTCAGAATTAAAGGGCTTTCCTTTAGGAAGGAGATGTGGAGGAATTTCTTCGGTGAATTTGTGGAATTCTTTGCCACAGAAGGCTGTGGAGGCCGTCAATGGATATTTTTAAGGCAGAGATAGATACATTCTTGATTGGTACGTGTCAGGGGTTATGGGGAGAAGGCAGGAGAATGGGGTTCGGAGGAAGAGATAGATCAGTCATGATTGAATGGCGGAGAAGACGTGATGGGCCGAATGGCCTAATTCTGTTCCCATCACTTATGACCATATGACTGGTGAATTTGTAACAGTAGAGTTGGCACATGGGGTAGAGATTCTTTTTTTTGTTGAAAATTGGGACCTCTTTCTGTTGCAGAAGTGACCTGCGCAAGAGGTATGGGTTGCACCTGAACTGGATAGCAACTAATATCCTGGCAGATAGATTTACTAGTGTTATGCAGGAGGATTTAAGCTACCTGTAGATAGGTAGGGAGACAAGATCTAATGCAGAAGTAAGGCAGGTGAGAGGCTGGAAGTTAGAATGTTAATTCTGGCCAAATTGGAGCTGCCAGGACATTAAAATTGAGTAAAGGATTAGAAACATAGAAAATAGGTGTAGGAGTAGGCCATTCGGCCCTTCGAGCCTGCACCGCCATTCAATATGATCATGGCTGATCATCCAACTCAGTATCCTGTACCTGCCTTCTCTCCATACCCCCTGATCCCTTTAGCCACAAGGACCACATCTAACTCCCTCTTAAATATAGCCAATGAACTGGCCTCAACTACTTTCTGTGGCAGAGAATTCCACAGATTCACCACTCTCTGGGCTGCTAGGCCATTTTGGTCAAATTAAATGTGCCTTTTGCAGAACTGGGACAAACTGCTGAATGGTGCCAGTTTGTCTGTGGCCTAGATAAGAGTTGCAGGGAAAGAATGGGACCGATATTCATACCGCTGGGTTGGAAACTGCCCAAGCAAATTCTGAGGTGATGTTCCTCCAATTTGCATTATGGCCTCACTCTTAGTGTAGGAGGCCCAGGACAGAAAGGTCAGTATGGAAATGGCAGGGGAGTTAAAGTGTTAAACAGTGTAAAAGCACCTCATATTTCACTTGAGCAGCTTCCAACTGAAGGTGAAGATGGAATTCGAAGATTGCAGCAGGATCTTGATCGGTTGGGCAAGTGGACTGAAGAATGGATAATGGAATTTAATTCAGGAATGTTGCGTTTTGGGAAGTCTTAACATGGGCAGGATTAACACAGTGAATGGCCGGGCTTTGGGGAGTGCTGTGGAGCAGAGGGATCGGGGAGTGCAGGTGCATGGTTCATTGAAAGTCATGTCACAGGTAGATAGGGTGATCAAGAAGGCTTTTAGCACATTGGCCTTCTTCAGTCAGAGTATTGAGTATAGACATTGGGAGGTCCATGTTACAATTATATAAGGCGTTGGTGAGGCCACATTCAGAGTATTTATTGTGTTCAGTTTTGGTCACCATGTTAGACAAAAGATTTTGTTAAGCTTGTTGTAAAGGGCACAGAGAAGAACTAACAGGATGTTGCCAGGACTTGAGGGACTGAGCTACAGGGAGAAGTTGAGCAAACTAAGGCTTTATTCTTTGGAGCGAAGAAGGATGTGGGGTGATCTTATGGAGCTGTGCAAAATCATGAGAGGAATAGAGCGCGGAAAAGCAGTCTTTTGTCCAGTGTAGGGGAATCCAGAACAAGAAGACATAGGATTAAGGTGATGGGGGAGAGATTTAATGGGATCCAGAGGGGTAACTTTTGTTTTACACAAAGGGTGATGGGTGTATTGAACAAGCTGTCGGAGGAGGTAGTTGATGCAGGTACTATCGCCATTGACAGGTAGATGTGGGCCAAACGCAGCAGGTGGGACTAGTTTAGATGGGGCATCTTGGTTGGCGTGGGCAAGTCGAGCCAAAAGGCCTGTTTCCACGTTGTATAACTCTATGAATCAAGATCCAGAGGGTATATGTTTAATGTGAGCGGGGAAAAGAAAATGACTAAATCCAGATGACTGGGAATTCTACAAATGATAAATAGGTCACATTTTCATGAATACAGATACCAGCCGAAACAAACAATGCAAAGAACAAGTGTTTAAAAATGTTGTAACTATTATTAAATCACCATCCAGCAATTCATTTAAAATTACAAATCAGAAACATTTATAGATTCAGCACTTCCTAAAAAATATCTGGTCACATGCAGTGAACTTAATTTTGGACAATTAAGCAGAAATATGCAGGAATGGTCCTTCTAGGTCACATTTTGGATTTCAAGCCAACACTGTTCCAAAGTTTGTCTCCAAATTACTAGCTGGCGTGAAATCCAGTTCATGCACTATTTGGCATCAGAACAAATCCAGCCCAGTAGTTTAGAAACTCAAAGTCTTTCTTTAGTTTTATTTAGTTGTAGAGAAACAGACCCTTCGGCCCATCGAGTCCGCACTGACCAGCAATCCCCACACACTAACACCAGGGACAATTTACACTTGTACCAAGCCAATTAACCTACATACCTGTACGTCTTTGGAGTGTGGGAGGAAACCGAAGATCTGAGAAAACTCATGAGGTCACAGGGAGAACGTACAAACTCTGGACAGACAAGCACCCGTAGTCAGGATCGAACCCGGGTCTCTGGCGCTGCAAGCGCTGTACGGCAGCAACTCTACCGCTACGCCACCGTGCCGCCTTGCGTGCCACCTAACTGCTTTGTTCAACAATTCCTGAAGCACTCCAGACAAATGTACAAATTTAAAGAGTCTTGAGCACCAAGATATCACATATCTCAAGTGAACAATGTTTCCTCAGACACAACTCTATTTATACAAGGGGTTGCTATCGCACAATGGGAATAATTTTTTGATGGCCATTTGGCCTGCTTAAATTGTCAGTGGATTGCTTGTTTGCCTTCAGTGAATCCAACAAGTTTTTAATCCTCTCGCTAGCTGGCTGTCTCCTCCTCTTTTTGCTCTTTCCCATCGAGGTTTGAGAGTTAGGAAGAAGCAGAGCAGAAAATCCCCAAGGTTCGGCCTTTGGGTGTTTGAGGCCTTCCTGCTGCAAGATCCAGGCGCTCTCCCGAGCTGCTCGCACAAACCTATCCAGTTGGGTTTGATTAACGTTCTTGCTAACATTTAGCGCTTGTTCAAATGGATTCTGGATGTGCAGCGGTGATGGCTCAGGCTTGTTTTGTTCTTTACCCTGGAAGAAAAGACGACAAAAAGAAAATGAATTCATAGCACAACCTGGATTTAATATTGTCACAGAAGCAAATTTTAAAAAATCATTCTATTGTGGAGTTTAGATCATCCAGCTCCTATATAATCTACGATCTCCTGCAGCCTTGTGCAGAGGATCAGCTGAGTATAGGAACAGTTGAGTGCAGAGGAAAGCATCAAAAACTTCAAAAATTCCAGAACTAACTCATCAATAAATATATAATTGGCCCCGATATAATTGTCATAGTCATATAGCATGGAAACAAGCCCAATCGCCCATGCCTACCTACCAAGATGCACACATTTAACACATATTCCTTCTAACTTTCCTATCCATGTACCTGTCCAAACCACATCTTCTGGTAGCTTGTTCCATACATGTACTGCCCTCTGTGTGAAAATGTTTCCCCTCAGGTTCCTATGAAATTTTTTCCCCTCTTATCTTAAACCTATTTTCTCCAGTTCTTGCTCCCCAACCCTGGAGAAAAGACTGTGCTCCTCAAGATTTTATGCACCTCTGAAGGATTACCCCCTCGGTCTCCTACACTCCACAGAATAAAGTCCTAATTAGATTCTCTTCCAAAGTTCTTGCTCATATGCAGTAGCAGGATGCCTTTTAATCTACGTTCATTTACATAGATTTTAAATCGGGAAAAAGTTACTTAACATCAAACAATCCAATGTACTAGAAACATAGAAAATAGGTGCAGGAGAAGGTCATTCCACCCTTTGAATATGATCATGGCTGTTCATGGCTCTAGCAGTTAGATGTGATACCAAGGTCACAAATAAGATAATTGCCACAGTGAGTGCTGGACTATTGACTGAGATGAACTGATAGGTATTTTGAAAAATTAAATTGCAAGCTTTTGCAATATTAAACTTTTACACAACATCCAAAGAACCCATTGTTCACTCCAAATAGTTAATGGAAATAAAAACCTTCCAATATCATTGCCAGCATTCCTTGAGCAAATCCATGTGTAGCTTCTGAACAGGCCATGTCTAAAATGCAGAACTCCATCACACCAGTTTCATTTTACAAAATCATTTGCAGTTACATATTTCAAATATTTGAAAATTAGAAAGTTGCTTGTACATTCAAAATATACTTTGCTAGAAGCAGTGTCCATTCAAATGTTATTCTTTTAATGCATGAAACAAGATACATTGCAATGAATACTGATCAGAGAAAATAAAGTATTTATCTTGCCTTAAAATCTAACAATTAAATTGGCAGGTTGACAAAATGAAACAGTTTAACAAGTGTTCAGGTCTGCTTTAAATGATGGTCCCACTACAAATCTCCTCTTTAGTTTTAGATTTGTAATTTATTAGTTTAGATATACAGCAAGGAAACAGGCCCTTCAGCCCACCAAGACCGTGCCGACCAGTGATCCCTGTACACTGGCACTATCCTACACACTAGGGACAATTTACAATTTTTACCAAAGCCAAATTAACCTACAAACCTGTACGTCTTCGGAGCGTGGGAGGAACCTGGAGCACCGGGGAAAACACGCGCAGTCACGGAGAGAACGTACAAACTCCGTATATGCAGGATCCAACCCGGGTCTCTGGGGCTGTCAAGCAGCAACTCTACTGCTGCGCCACAGTGCTGCTCCTTTTCTCCATGTTTCACAGCAATGATTAGTTTGATGTTGCACAAATCTTGTTAAACGTTCTATTATAACAAAGCTGAGTTATCAATTTACAAAAACGATCACAAGGATCCCCTTATACAAGAACCAAATTAAAAAATAACATCTACAAAGTTGTCAAGCAACTAACCTTTCTGATATTGATGGACATTTTATTAAAAGCAAAGGAACCATAAAATTCAAAGAATTCTTGGAGGAGATCCTCTGCAAAGAAATATAATTTGAAAGTTATTTGATGCACAAAGCAGAATGACGTAGTACAGATAGCATTGGTTATAACAGGCCATGGGGGGGGGGGGGGGGGGGGAAGGAGTCCGTTATCACAGATTGTTCCCCCCCCCCCCCCCCATTGATATCACTGCCTGGGTGCCGGGTCAGAACACTGGAGCCCCATCCAGTGGAACCTCCCTTACTACACAGAGTTCAACTCAGTCCAAGAAGGCTACTTGGCACCACCTTGTCCAACGCAGCTGGGGAACGACATTAACCTCTGCCCCTGCTGCTGATTCTCAGATTCAGAGACCGAGAGCAGAATGAGAGGTCCGGGGCTTTGGGGTGCCAGTGTGACAGGGTGAGGTAACCCTGTCCCACTCTAACTGAGACCAGCTGCCTGCCTGGAGTTCAGTGTGAAAGAACATCGACCTTAAACCTTAACTCTGTTTCTCATTCCAAAGGCGTTGCCTAACCTGCTGAGTGTACAAAGTTATTTTTAACAGCTAAAAATTTACTGCAAGCTAAAAATACTAAAGGGTGTTGTCACATTGTTTAATAGCGTATCACTGTACAAGTGTCAATCAAAGCAACTGCTTGTCCTCCCGCAGTGTAACTTGAAGCCTGTATTCTTAATTACACAGTGGTGACCGATTACTGTGGGAATGCTCCGAATCCTTTAACGAAAATCGCATAAAAAGGACTATATGGCACCAAAATTGGTGACATGTTGAAAGGTGAAGGCAGTTGGAAGGTTAAAACTGGATTTAGATCTACTGGGAAAGTGGGCCAAGGAATGTCAAGTAGAATTTAACTCAGCTAAGTGCAAAGCGTTGCATTTTATGAAGTTAAACCAGGGCACTAAATGACAGGCCCAGTGGAGTGATGTTGAACTGAGAAACATTGGGAGATAAGAGAATAGTGGTAACACATGTGAATGAGGTAGGAATATCGAAGAAGGAATATCGCTCACTTGACTTGATCAGACTGGATGTTCAGTACAAGGCAGCGGTGTGAGACACTTACTCCTCTCACTTTCCCCAAGTTAAGGGCCTGTCCCACTGTACGAGGTAATTCAAGAGTTCTCCCGAGTTTCCCCCGATTCAAACTCGGAGAATTATGGTAATAGCCGTCCGTAGGTACTCGGGGCTCTCGTGGACATTTTTCATTGTGCTAAAAAAACTTCACGAGCTTACCGCGTTTCACGAGTACCTGCCGTTAGCATTACGAGCCGCTACGAGACGTCCACGAGGTCCTACGTACCCGCTACATGCATTCTACGTACTTACCACGAGTTTGATTTTTTTTTAACTCGGGAGAGCTCTTGAATTACCTCGTACAGTGGGACTGGCCCTTTAAAGGTGTAGCTATGCAGGGGCCCCAGCTATGCCTGCCTTTTTGTTGGTTATGTTGAACAATCCTTGTTCCAGATATACACTGGCACCAACTCTTTCTCCGTTACATCGACGACTGTATTGGAGCTGCCTCATGCACCTGTGCTAAACTCATTGATTTAATTAACTTCACTAACTTCTACCGTGTCCTCAAATTCAACTTAACTATCCCTGCAACCTCTCTCCCCTTTCTTGATCTTCGTCTCCATCACAGGGGATAGACAATCACCTGATGTTTGCTACAGGCCTACCGACAAGGGCCTGTCCCACTTACGTTATTTGTGGCAGGGTGACGCCTGTTTGGTTGTGAGTAGTCGCCCAAAGAGTCGTACCTTTTTCTGGTCGCCGCTGGATTTTCAACATGTTGAAAATTTTCGGCGACATGCTGCGACTATGACGGATGCCGGCAGTCGCCGAAAAAAATCACGTAAGTAGGACAGGTCCATCACAGTCATCTGGGCTACACTTCATCCCACCCTGCCTCTTGCAAAGACACTATCCCCTTTTCTCAATTCCTCCGTCTACACCGCATCTGCTCCCAAGATGTGGCTTTCCATTCAAGGACATCCAAGATGTCCTCTTGTGAACATGTCCATGGATGGGTCTCTCACCCACGTCTACTCTTTGTCCTGTAGTTCTGCTCCTGCTCCCCCTCCCTCCGGATACAGCAAGGAGAGTTCACCTTGGCCCTCACCATTCACCCCACCAGCCATCGCATTGAACACATAATCCTCCAATATTTCCATCGCCTCGAACATGATCTCACCACTGGTCACATCCTCCCATCTCCACCCGCTTTCCGCCTTCCGCAGAGATCACTCCCTCCACAACTCTTTCGTCTACTCTTCCCTTCCCGCACCCCGTGGACTTTCCCCTGCAAGGGCAGGAGATGCAACACCTGTCCCTAAACATCCTCCTTTATCATCACAATCCAACGACCCCAGCAGTCCTTCCGGGTGAGACAGAGGTTCACATGCACCTTCTCCAACCTCATTTACCAGGCACAGGGACCGTTTTGCCAAACACATGCTCAGTCTGCCAAGGCCTAAGGGATCTCCCAATTGCTAACCATTTTAACTCCCTTTCACATTCCCACTCTGGCCTTCCTGTCCTGAGGCACGGCCATTGACAGAGTGAGGCCACGTGCAAACTGGAAGAACAGCACCTCATATTTCACTTGGGTAACTTACAACCCAACTGCATGAACATTGAATTCTATTTTAGGTAACCTCTACAGACACCTCCCTTCTCCCTCCTCTTTCTCCCCTTCAACACTCACTCCCCCCCCCCCCCCCCCCATACGTAATTACTTCCCCCTTGTCCCACTACCTTCCATTGAACCTCGTTGACCTTGCACTAGTTTCTCCCCAACCCCTCCCACCAAAAGTCCTTCAACTAGCTTCACAGTTCGCATCCCTTTTGGACTCGCATCTGTGTCTACCTCTCGCCTTTGTCCAACAATCTGCCTATCAGGGAACCTTCCTCACCAGAGGTTATCTGTTACTGGCCGTGTTTCGTCCGGCCCCATCTCTCTTCCAGCTTTCTTTCCCGCTTCTCCCTGTAATCCGTCAGAAGAAGGGTCCAGACCCGAAACATCACCTATCCATGCTCTCCAGAGCTGCTGCCTGAACCTCTATAGTTACTCCAGCATTTTCTGTCTTTCTTTCTTGACTACAAGAGTGGCCGCATAGCAGAAGCGTCCACGTCGCGGGGCTGGAAACTGGAAGTATCCTGAGCTAATTCTGCTACCACCATCATCTACTGCAACAAGTGATGGCTCCCACTGATTGTCGCCAGAAGCTTGCCTCCTTTTCAGGACGGACGATGACAGCGAGGTCAACATTTGAAACATGGAAGATGGACACGAAAGAAGAAGACTACAAGAGTCGGGGTGTCATATTACAGCTGTACAGGATGTCGGTGAGACCACACTTGTGTGTAGTTCTGGTTACCGTACAAGAACATAGATCACTACAGCACAGGAACAGGCCCTTCGGCCCACATGTTTGTTTGTGCCGAACATGATGCCTAGTTAAACTCTCATCTGCCTGTACACGAGCTATATCCCTCTATTCCCTGTACTTCCATGCACCGATCTAAAATCTAACTATGCCATTACCAATGAGATTAAGTTAGAGAGGGTGCAGAAAAGATTCACAATGATGATGCTGGGTGGGGGGGCTTGAGTTAAAAATGACAGACTGGTAAGGCTGGGGGCGTTCTCCCTGGAGCCGAGGAGTCACATCAGAGAGGTTTAGAAAATCTTAAAAAGGCACAGATAGACAATAGACAATAGGTGCAGGAGTAGGCCATTTGGCCCTTCGAGCCAGCACCGCCATTCAATGTGATCATGGCTGATCATCCCCAATCAGTACCCCGTTCCTGCCTTCTCCCCATATCCCCTGACTCCACTATTTTTAAAAGCCCTATCCAGCTCGCTCTTGAAAGCATCCAGAGAACCTGCCTCCACTGAGGCAGAGAATTCCACAGACTCACCACTCTCTGTGAGAAAAAATGTTTCCTCGTCTCCGTTCTAAATGGCCTACACCTTATTCTTAAACTGTGGCCCCTGGTTCTGGACTCCCCCAACATCGGGAACATGTTTTCTGCCTCTAGTGTGTCCAAGCCCTTAACAATCTTATATGTTTCAATGAGATCCCCTCTCACCCTTCTAAACTCCAGAGTGTAAAAGCCCAGCCACTTCATTCTCTCAGCAAATGACAGTCCCGCCATCCCGGGAATTAACCTTGTAAACCTTGTAGATAAAGTGGATAGTTGCAGTCTTTTCCCCCAGGGCAATGGAATCTAAAACTGGAGGGTTGGGATTAAAAGTGAGAAGAGGCAATTTAAAGAGAACCTAATGGGAACTTTTTCCACAAAGAGGATAGTGGATTTATGGAGCTGTCTACCAGAGAAAGTAGCAGAGCGTGATATATTTAGTTTAGAAGACATTTGGAGAGGAATGTTTTAGAGGGATGTGGGCCAAATGCAGGCAAGAGGGACTAGCTCAGGAAAGCATCTTTGTCAGCATGGACGTGTTGGGCCGAAGGGCCTGTTTCTGTGCTCTACAACTCTATGATTATTATGGAAACATAGAAAATAGGTGCAGGAGTAGGCCATTCGGCCCTTCGAGCCTGCACCGCCATTCAATACGATCATGGCTGATCATCTTTACTTACCCAGAGTCTCGGTATTTTGGGAAGACTTCATTTTATAATCAGAAGCAAAGGTGCAGTCATGACTTTCAATAATATGCACATCTTTCTCTGCTAAAAAAAAAAGAACAAATCAATCTCATCATCAGCTTTGCAATTATCAAAGAATATAGCGAAAGTACAGGAGAGACTAATCGGTGCTGGCTTGAAGGGCCGAATGGCCTACTCCTGCACCTATTGTCTATTGTAATCAGAAACTCTGCTTAAAGCTCTAATATTGATACAGGTCCAATGGTCTGGATGGTCTCTTGCACAAGAAATTCTACCATTTTTCAAGGTCCTTCACACCAAAGAACAATTGCAATGGGTTAGTAGAAAAAGGCCGAAAGATTCTTAAGAGATCAAAGGAGGAATGAAAAGGTAGTTCTAGCCCTATTAAAAGTAATAAGAATCTAAATTAAGTAAAGTTCTACATAATCAAATTAAAAGGTGGTAGATTTTTTTTTCTGGTGATGGGGAGAAGAGGGAAAATAGGATAAAATATTGTGGAGTATGCAAAGAGGCTTAAAGGCTTAAAGGTGATTTGGACAAGTGAATGAGCAAATATAAGGTGGATGCAACATAAAATGGATCATTGGGAAGTTATCCACGTCTGTAGAAAATATAGAAAAGCAGTTTAAATTAAATGGTGGCAGATTAAAATATGTTGCTGAAGATAGACACAAAAAAACTGGTGTAATACAGCGGGTCAGACAGCATCTCTGGAGAAAAGGAATAGGTGACGTTTCGGATCAAGACCCTACTTCAGACCGAGAGTCAGGGAGAGGGAATCTAGAGATATAGACAGTGATGTAGAGAGATATAGAACAAATGAATGAAAGATATGCAAAAAAGTAACGATGATAAAGGAAACTGGCCATTGCTAGAAAATAGGTGTAGGAGGCCATTTGGCCCTTCTAGCCTGCACTGCTGTTAGCAAGGTGAGAACGAATACAGACGACTTTGTAGCTGGTACAACATAAATGCCGGAGGGAAGGATATAAAGGGAATGCAAGGGTTACTTGAAGTTAGAGAAATCAATATCCTACCACTGGGTTGTAAGCTGCCCAAGCGACAAATGAGAAACCAGCATCTGCAGTTCCTTCCTACACAGAGTATGTTGCTGATCATTTGTATCAGTGACAGAAAACAAACACTTTGGAGCTGCAAACATGAGGCAAATGGTGGCCTTCATAGCAAGAGGTTTTGAGTATGGAAGCAAGGATGTCTTACTCTATTGAGCATCAAGCCAAAGGAAGTCATCGTGACTTCCAGGCTCTTATACAAAGAGGGCATTGAGTATAAGTCAGGAAGACATATTGCAGCTCTATAGGACTTAGGTTAGGCAACATTTGTATTGTGTGCAGTTCTGGTTGGCCCATTACAGGATGAATGTGGAGGCATTGGAATGGGTGCAGAGTGTTGCCTGGCTTAGGGGGTATTAGCAACAGGGAGTGTTAATATGCTATATTGGGCCAAGGCCAACTTTAAGGGTACGAGACAGGAACTCGCTCAAATTGATTGGAGCAGGTTGTAAGGAAAGGGGATGTCAGTGGAGTGGGATGTTTTTAAAGTGTGCTGACAAGAGTTCAGACTTGCATGTCCCTGCTAGACTAAAGAGCAAGGCAGGCAAACCGAGGGAAGCCTGGATGACGAGGGAAATTGAGGCTTTGGTCAAGAGTAAGAAGGAGGCATGGGACAGGTTTAGGCTGCTCTGGAAGGTTAGTTCCAATGGGGTTCAAGGAGAGATAGCTGAATGGACCTTATAGAAGGAAGTAGAGGTCACTTTTCGGCCTGTGACGACCGGTGTGGCTCGGAGTTCAGTGCTGGGCCCTTTGCTGTTTGTCATCAATTTCAATGATTTGGATGAGAACCCTTCTTCAGGGGGTCTCGACCCAAACGTCACCCATTCCTTCTCTCCAGAGATGCTGCCTGTCCTGCTGAGTTACTCCAGCATTTAGTGTCATCTTCGGTTTAAACCAGCATCTGCAGTTCCTTCCTACACATTCCAAAGACGTACTGGTTTGTAGTTTAATGGGCTTTGGTAAAAACTGTGAATTGTCACTGGGGTGTAGGATAGTGTTAGTGTACGGAGATCGCTGGTCGGTGCAGACATAGTTCTCCAGAGATGCTACGCGACCTGCTGTTGCATCAACTCAGCACATTGTCGCCTTTTGTGTATTAACCAGCAACTGCAGTTGTTTTTTCTACTACTTAGTGTCAATATCATACTGACACAAAGAGTCAGAGTGTGGAAACAGGACCATCGGCCCAACTTGCCCATACCGGCCAACATGTCCCATCTACATTAGTCCCACCTACCTGCGTTTAGCCCATATCCCTCTAAACCTAAGCTATCCAAGTGCCTGTCTAAATGTTTCTTAAACTTTGCTATTGTACGTGCAATTATAATACTTTACAATTATAGAGGACAATTGGAAATAACGGACACCATTCCACCCGTGGTCCATTACACAGAGAGTTTTCTGTATGTAGTAAGTTAAGCAGAATCTGTAGTAGATTTTAAATACGGGAATATTGATGTTAGATAGGTAAAGAATAAGAGCTCAGGATAGAATAGGCAGCTGCCTCAGAAGCTCATTCAAGTATACGGCAGCACCAAACTAGGCCACAATGTTCGATATGAAACCATTGTTAAAGAATAATGAAGGCAGACAAAAATTCTGGAGAAACTCAGCGGGTGAGGCAGCATCTATGGAGCGAAGGAAATAGGCAACGTTAAAGAATAATGAAATCACTAAGACACAAAATGCTGGAGCAACTCAGCAGGATAGGCAGCATCTCTGGAAAGAAGGAATGGGTGAGGATTCGGGTCGAGACCGTTGAAATCACTTTGTCTGTATTACCTGCTTGGGCTTTTAGCTGATCCAGTGTTGGTATAATTGGTGGATTTCTCCTCTGCAGCAGGAAAAGAACCATCATGGTCAAGGAGAAATTAGTGATCCAAGCGCCAGGCACACTACTGGTGATACCCTGAACACGAGCCCAACATCGAATACCGAACACCAGGGCCCGTACCCGAGGGTCAAGAGTAGAATAAATATAAAGGAGCTCGGTGCTTCTCATTGCAATTCTAAAACAAAATTCAAAATTAAATGTTCAGTGAGCATATTAAGGACAGATAATCAACAAGTCAATCCCGTTAACGTATCATTTATAGTTCAGTCATATAGTCCTTATACTCCTTAACCTCTGGCATATTAACTGATTGAATCGATTGAAAGATACGGCATGGAAACAGACCCTTCAGCCCTGTAAGTCCATGCCAACCATCAATCACCCATTCACACTAGTTCTATGTTATCCCACTTTCACATCCACTCCCTACACACTGGGAGTAATTTAGAGAGGCTAATTAACTTGCAAACCTGCACATCTTTGGGAGTGAAATCCTATATGCCGTTTTAAACTTTAGTTTAACAATAGTTCTTTCTTGAACTTGGTCGAACATGAATATCACCAAATCAGAGTCACCACAAAAAAACAGGACTTTCAATGAACGGAGTCTGCCAGCCTTAGCCATCAAGCACCCATTTATACAAATCCAATTTTATTCTCCTAATAGTCCCACAAATTTCCATCAGATTTTGCTGCCTTTGGAGTCGGAGATGGAGTCATGAAGCATATAAACATGCCCTTCGGCCCTACTCGCCCATGCTGGCCAAGATGCACATGGCAGCACAGTATCGCAGCGATAGAGGCGCTGTCGTCAATCCTCGGTTTGATCCTGACAGCCGGATGTTGTCTTTACAGAGTTTAAACATTCTCCCTGTGACCATGTTGGTCTTCTCCGGGTGCTCCGGTTTCCTCCCACGTTCCAAAGGCGGCAGGTTTGTAGATTAATTGGCTTCTGTAAATTGTCCCGGTTGTGCAGGATAGAATAGTGTACGGGTGATCGGTGGTCAGTGCGGACTCAGTGGGCCGAAGTGCCTATTTCCACATTGTTTCTACCCAGTTCAAGAAAAAAAAATATTGGTAGAATAGAATAGAATAGAATACCTTTATTTGTCATTCAGACCTTTCGGTCTGAACGAAATGCTGTTGCCTGCAGCCATACATGTAATAATAACAAAACACAATAAACACAAATTAACATCCACCACAGTGAGTTCACCAAACACCTCCTCACTGTGATGGAGGCAAAAGTCTTAGAGTTACTGTCTCTTCCCTCCTCTTCTCCCTCTGCGCCGAGGCGATACCCCACCGGGCGATGGCGGCCCGGGGGGTGGTCGAAGCTGCCCGCAGCTGTTGCAACGGGTGCTCCGGAAAACAGGCACCAGCCAGTGACCTGCGAGCTCCCGACATTGTCCTCCACCGGCCCGCGGCCGAGCCCAGGATCCAGGTCGCCGCCGCCTCAGCCGCCGTAGCACCGTCTCCGCTCCGCACCGGGCCGCCCACAAGGCAGCGTCTCAGCCCCGCACCGGGCTGCTCACACGGGAGCACCTTCCAGCCGGTAGCCGTGCCGGCCGCACAGGAGTGTCTCAGCTCCGCACCAGGCCGCTCGCTCGGGAGCACCTTCCAGCCAGTAGCCGTGCCGGCCGCACAGGAGTGTCTCAGCCCCGCACCGTTCGCCCTCACCGGAGCGCCGAGTCGTGCCGCTACCCGGACGTCGCCACAGCTCGAAGACGGCCAGCCTCGCGTTGGTGAGTCCTGGCTGGCTCTACCTCCGGACCCTCGAGGTCGGTCGCAGGTTGGAGGCCGCCAGCTCCGCCATTAGGCCTCAGCGCAGACGGGGGAAGAGAAGCGGGATACGACAAAAAGTCGCATTCCCCCGAAGGGAGAGACAGAAAGCTCTGTTTCACCCTCCCCCCACACACATAACACCACCTAATAACCAAAAAAATTACTAAACTAGACAAAAAAAACCGACATAAAAAGTAAAAACAGACAGACTGCAGGCGAGCCGCAGCTGTATCACAGCGCCGCCACTTCCGTAAAACTGCATATAGAATTTCATTACAGAGATATGCAGGTTTGTAGGTTTACTGACCTTTTAAATAGCCCAGTGTGTGAGTAGGGAGTGGGATAACATAGAATTAGTGTGAACAGGTGATCGATGGTCACATGCTGTATCTGTAAAGCAAACAAAACCAGCCCCATTTACCCTAATTTGCCCCATATCCCTTTAATCCTATCCATCTATAGACAATAGGTGCAGGAGTAGGCAATTCGGCCCTTCAAGCCAGCACCGCCATTCACCGCCATGGCTGATCATCCACAATCAGTACCCCGTTCCTGCCTTCTCCCCATATCCCTTATCTTTCAGAGCCCTATCTAGCTCTCTCTTGAAAGTATCCAGAGAACTGGCCTCCACCGCCCTCTGGCAGAGAATTCCGCAGACACACAACTCTGTGTTAAAAAGTGTTTCCTCATTAAAATTCTAAATGGCTTACCCCTTATTCTTAAACAGTGGCTCCTGGTTCTGGACTCCCCCAACATCGAGAACATGTTTCCTGCCTCTAGCGTGTCCAAACCCTTAATCTATTATACTAAATCTCTGATCTTGACCGCTTTTGGCCCACTGTGCTCCGATTTCCGATAGAACGCCGCCACCTACGGCCGTCATTTTTGGCCACCTCGCTCAGAGCCCCCCTCCGCCTTACGGGTGCGGAGGATTTTACCCATCGATGACAAATCAGAGAGATATTAATGTTTTTTAAAAATTCACCATTCTCCCTGCTGCCCCTGCTGGAGGGAGGGGGGTGGACTATAAAACCAGGATGTGGTGTGCCTCACTCACCCTCTGCAAGATGGATGAAGCCAAGGGTCACGTCTCTCTGAGCTCTGAGTAACACTGAACAAATGTCTACACAACTGTGAGTACCTTTAATGTGGTTTGAAAATGAAAATATGGGTTGTTTGAAGTAAAAAGGCACTGCCTGCAAATGGTTGTTTGGATGCTTTGGCTTGAAGTTGAAAGGCACTACTTACTGCAAATGGTGGCATGAAGTTGAAAGGCACTACTTACTGCAAATGGTGGCGTGGGTGCTTTGGCTTGAAGTTTAAAGGCACTACTTACTGCAAATGGTGGCTTGGGTGCTTTGGCTTGAAGTTGAAAGTCACTACTTACTGCAAATGGTGGCTTGGGTGCTTTGGCTTGAAGTTGAAAGGCACTACTTACTGCAAATGGTGGCTTGGGTGCTTTAGCTTGAAGTTGAAAGTCACTACTTACTGCAAATGGTGGCTTGGGTGCTTTGCTTGAAGTTGAAAGGCACTACTTACTGCAAATGGTGGCTTGGGTGCTTTGGCTTGAGGTTGAAATGCACAACTTACTGCAAATGGTGGCTTGGGTGCTTTGCTTGAAGTTGAAAGGCACTACTTACTGCAAATGGCGGCTTTGGTGCTTTGGCTTGAAGTTAAAAGGCACTACTGCAAATGCACTTACTTCCTGTTTGCACTCTATATTGATTTTTAGATAAAACGCTACACTTACGGCTGTGATTTTTGGCCATCTTACTCAGTCCCCCCTCCGCTAAGCAGGTGCAGATAATTCTTCCAATCAATGAAAAATAAAAGTGTTATTAGTGTTTTAAAAATGTTGAGAATCTCTCTCCTGTCAATCACGCCCTAAAAGCCTCACCTTTTCCGGTGGGAGGGGGAGGGGTTATAAAACCCGGAAGTGTAGGTGTGGCTCAGTCTCTGCATGATGGGGGAGAAGTCATGACTCTGTCTGAGCTGTGAATCAACTGAACACACTGAATGTCTACTGAACTGTGAGTTTGGTGTTTTGTGTGGTTTTATGGTGGTTTCACCCTGCATGAAATGGTATGAAGCTGCATTTGAATTTGGTGGCCTTGGACCCTGCTTGAAGTTGAATAAAACTGCACTGAATTTGGTGGCCTTGCACCCTGCTGAATGTGATATGAAACTGCACTTGTATTTGGTGGCCCTGGATCCAGCTTGAAGTGGTATGAAACTGCACTTGAATTTGGTGGCCTTGCACCCTGCTTGAAATGGTAGGAACATGGATTTGAATTTGGTGGACTTGCACCCTGTTTGAAATGGAATTTCAAGGAATAGTCATGAGTCAACTGCCAGCCCACCAGCCGTGAGTGAGCTGCCAGCAGATCAGGCTTGAGGGACTGAGCTGCCACCCCAAGAACCCATACCAGCACTCCAGAAAGCCCCCCCACTGGCCACCAATATTGGAATTGGTGGAGAGGTGGAATATTGCGTCGGGGGACCAGCCCTCCCGTGTGAACATGGGACCCAACGGGTCCCACTTAGTCTAGTAACCTCATATGTTTCAATAAGATCCCCTCTCATCTTTCTAAACACCAGAGTATGTAAGCCCAGCCGCTCCATTCTCTCAGCATTTGACAGTCCCGCCATCCCGGGAATTAACCTTGTGAACCTACGCTGCACTCCCTCAATAGCAAGAATGTCTCTCTCAATAGCAATACATGTCCAAGTGTCCTTTAAATATGTTATAGTACCTGCCTCAACTACCTTCTGTAGAAACTCGCTCCATTTAACCACCGCCCCCAGAGTGAAGAGATTGCCCCTCTCAGGTTCTTATTAAATCTTACCCCACTCACCTTACACCTATGTCCTCTGGTTCTTATTCCCCTGTTCTCGCTAAAAGACTCAGCGCATTCACCCTATCTATTTCCCTTATGGTGTTGTACACTTCTAAAAGATCTTTTAGAAGCTGCAGGGCCTGTTTCCGTGCTGTATCTCTAAAACTAAAACAGGTGTTAGCTGGAAGAAATATATTAGCTTAGGCATCACTGCTTCTAATCAAGACATTTCTTCCAACTACACAAGAGCAAAGAGAACTTCTAATGAAGTTCTGGCTTGAACATATAGCCATCTGACACAGGTAAGAGTGCCATCACGAAGTCAAGGTCAACATTATAGCAATTGGGTTGACTTCCACTTTAAGTATTTGCAACCCATGAGCTACAATGATAAATCAGTAATCATTACAAATTCATTTTCAAACTTCAGATATAGCTTTCAGAAAGGACACATATAATGATTTACTTACAGTGATCACAATAACAGAGCAACAATTGACTCTCTTCAGTTTAGGAATTAGAGACAGCATGGAAACAAGCCCTTCGGCCCATCGAGTCCACACCGACCAGCAATCACCTCATGCACTAGCACTATCTGACACACTAGGGACAATTTACAATTACTGAAGCCAATTAACCTACAAACCTGTACACTTTTGGAGTGCGGGGAGGAAACCAGAGAAAACCCACGGGATCACAGGGAGAACCTACAAACTCTGTACAGACAGCAACCGTAGTCAAGATCGAACCCAGGTCTGGCGCTGTAAGGCTGCAACTCTACCGCTGCGCCATCGTTAGTTATTTTAGTTATTAGTTCATTAAATTAGAAATTGATTGTCACAAGTTCAAAACAAAAGGGAGGAGTGTATGGGTGGAACAAAATTGTTGATAAATGTAGCTTAATTTGTAATATGCAAACCTGCACCTATTTTGCATGCAAAAAAGCACAGTTACTTACAGTTACATTCAAACATTCAAATGGTAATACCGATAGCTGAAGTAAAACAATGATGCCATTCCTTGTCTTTTGTATTTCTCACCTATTATTGGCAGTGAGGTCACATTGAAATCCTGAAGGCTGATGAGAAAATCGCACCAACGGGCACCTAGCATTGAGTATCTTCTGCATTCCTGTACATCCTGGGGCAAATTGATCAATGCACTCCCCTATCACCGAAAGGATGCTTTGCGTTGCCACCCGCTCTGATGCCACCCTTTTCGTTTGGTACTCCACGGAGAAGGCACCGCCTGGCTAAACAAGAAGAACACTAGTTGGCAAATGGAACTGCTTGTTATTATCCTGCGTAAGAATCATCGATTCAGTTGAGCACACACCGGATGGATCGCATCCTATTGTCGGTACAATCTATAATTTCGATATGATACATGGTGAAAAGGAATCTCCAGGGGAGATTCAGAGGGTGGTGAATCTGTGGAATTCTTTGCCACAGAAGGCTCTGCAGGCCAAGTCAGTGGATATTTTTTAAGGCCGAGATAGATAGATTTTTAATTAGAACAGATGCCAGAGATTATGGGGAGAATGGGGTTAGAAGGGAGAGACAGATCGGCCATGATTGAATGGCAGAGTAGACGATGGGCCGAATGGCCTAATTCTACTCCAATCATTTATGACCTTATGATACGATATGATAGATTTCATATCATATGATGTGCTAGATAGGGCTTTTAAAGATAGTGGAGTCAGGGTAATGGGGAGAAGGCAGGAACGGGGTACTGATTGTGGATGATCAGCCATGATCACATTGAAGGGCTGTATCCTCCCCTCCAAGACAATCTTATTATTTCCACAAATAAATAAAGGTAAGCATCAACTTGATCTTCAATTACAAGTACTTTTATATCTGAACCAATTTGTCTCATAAAAAAACCCCATGAAACACCAACTTAACTCAGGGATAAAACATTATGTGTTGCATGGTATAATATTTATAACAACATTTCAATAATCCTTAACATTTATTGGAAGCAATATCAAAATGGAATTGTATCTATATATGCTAGTTTTGCCGCAAAGATATTTATGAATACAGATAATAATGGAAGGGGGCTTCTATTGCAAGTTAATAGAATTGTACAATATCAAACTGATACATAGGAGTCATACAACATGAAAACAGGTCCTTCAGCTTAACCTGCCTACACTGGCCAACATGTCCCAGCTACACTATTCCCACCTGCCCACGTTGGCCCATATCCTTCCAAACTTGTCCTATCCATGTACTAGCTGTTCTAGTTGTTTCTGTCTAGCTGTTTCTTAAACGTTGGGATAGTCCCAGCCTCAACTACCTGCTCTTGGCAGCTCCTTCCATATACCCATCACCCTTTGTGTGAAAAGGTTATCCCTCAGATTCCTATTAAAAATCTTTTCCCCTTCACTTAATCCTATGTCCTCTGGTCCTCGATACACCTACTCTGGGCAAGATCCAAACATAAAAATTGGGTTCTTTCATCCCATAGATCAGACGCATATTTCCAGCATCTACAGTAAATTATACCATTCATATTGAATGTGAAGACAAGACTTTAATCACGTTGAGTTCTAATGGTGTTAGCCTAAAACATTAACTGGTTTTCTTCCAATAGATGATGCTTAACTGCCCGGGTTCTTCCTGCATTTTTATTTTTATTCAGATTCCAACATCCGCAATTTTATTGGTTTTCCATCCGGAATTTAAGAGAAGCTGTGGAAGCTAAAATGTCAGGAGCACAATGCTAATTCATAGAAATGATGCATCCTATCACATTCTGATCCTATCATATGACATTAATACCCAGGTACGGTATGGTCCCTTCTCCAATTGGGCTATCCGCATACTGTTTAAGGAATCCCTCCGGGATACACCTAATAAATTCTGCCCTATCTAAGCCTTTTGTACTAGGTAAGTCCCAACTAATTTGGGGGAAATTTAAGTCACCCATCACCGGACACGCTAGAGGCAGGAAACATGTTCCCGATGTTGAGGGAGTCCAGAACTAGGGGCCACAGTTTAAGAATAAGGGGTAAGCCATTTAGAAAGGAGACGAGGAAACACCTTTTCTCACAGAGAGTTGTGAGTCTGTGGAATTCTCTGCCTCAGAGGGCGGTGCAGGCCAGTTGTCTGGATACTTTCAAGAGAGAGCTAGATAGGGCTCTTTAAGATAGTGGAGTCAGGGGATATGGGGAGAAGGCAGGAACAGGGTACTGATTGGGGATGATCACCCATGATCACATTGAATGGCGGTGCTGGCTCGAAGGGACGAATGGCCTACTGCTGCACCTATTGTCTATAACCCTGCTGCCTTTGCATCTTTCATTAATCTGTCTACATATCTGTTCCTCTATCACCTGCTGGTTATTGAGAGTATAGTATAATTACAGTATCGAATGAATGCATCATTCTTATTTGGGAGATAACCTATATTGCCTCAAAAGACAATCCCTCTATTATGTCCTGAGTGCCATCCTGGCATTCGCCCTGATTAATAAGCAATCCCACCACCTCTTTCACCTCCCTCTCTATCACAACTGAAAAATCAAAACCCCTGGAAGGTTGAGCTGCCAGTCGTGTCCCTCTCGCAACCAAGTAAAATGTTATAGCCCTGATATCTTTCAGCATATTCCATTTAAAATAAATACAGGTTGGGATGATCATTTTGATGCAAATGTCAGTTTTTACATGTTTTATTATTAACTTTCATCTGTCTCAGTAGTTCACATATGAATCCTGAGTGCAGCTCAATGTAGTACTCAAAAACAGACGACTTATTCAATCAACACGATACTGGATATGGACCAATAATAGAATAGTGAAAGGCTTGGATAGAGTGAATGTGGAGAGGATGTATCCACTAGTGGGAAGTCAAGGACTACAGCTCATAGCCTCAGAATTAAAGGACACTGTTTTAGGAAGGAGATGAGGAGGAATTTCTTTAGTCAGAGGGTGGTGAATCTGTGGAATTCTTTGCCACAGAAGGCTGTGGAGGCAGTCAGTGGATGTATCTAAGGCAGAGATAGATTCTATCTGATAGAAACATATAAAATTCTATCTTATAAAAACATAAAATTCTTAAAGAATTGGACAGTCTAATGCAGGAAAAATGTTCCCGATGTTGGGGGATTCCAGAACCAGGGGTCACAGTTTAAGAATTAGAGGTAGGCCATTTAGGACTGAGATGAGGAAAAACTTCTTCACCCAGAGAGTTGTGAATCTGTGGATTTCTCTGCCACAGAAAGCAGTGGATGCCAATTCATTGGATGCTTTCCATAGTTAGATTTAGCTCTTAGAGCTCACGGGATCAAGGGATATGGGGAAACAAAGCAGGAACGGGGTACTGATTTTAATAGGCAACATTTCGGGCCAAAACTCTTCTTCAGTCTGAAGAAGGGTTTCGGCCCCAAACGTTGCCTATTTCCTTCGCTCCATAGATGCTGCTGCACCCGCTGAGTTTCTCCAGCACTTTTGTCTACCTTCGATTTTCCAGCATCTACAGTTCTTTCTTAAACATATTAAATGGCGGTGTTGGTTCGAAGGGCCGAATGACCTACTCCTGCACCTATTTGTCTAAGTTTCTACGTTTCTCTGATTAGTACGGGCGTCAGAGGTTATGAGGAGAAGGCAGGAGAATAGGGTTCGGAGGGTGAGATAGATCAGCCATGATTGAATGGCGGAGTAGACTTGATGGGCCAAATGGCCTAATTCTGCTCCTATACCTTATGAACTTATGAACAATGCTAGCTATAAAGACCATCATTATACTCCAAAATGATTATAATCCAGTAATCCATGCTGACACTTTGTGGAGAACTGAAAGAAACATACATGTGATGTGAAAGTGATATTTCTCACCAATCAACAATACCACACATCTTTCTATTCCAAAATGCCTTTGGCTCAATTTCATTTAATTCCCTCATTGATCTTTTCTAATATTAAATTTAACGTAAAATCAAATATTAAATGTCAAGTTAATTTTAATAATCTCCCTGTTGGATTGCAACCTTGTCGTGGTCGGGGAGCTTGTGTGTCTCAGTGACCCCTAGAGCTATGTCAGCGGGAGATTTGTCTCCTGTTAGGGTCTCCCATGCTGGATAGGTCGAAGGGTAGAGGCGAGACGAAGAGCAATCCACTGGTCCTCCAGGTTGGAAGTTGAGCACAGGGCTAACAACCCTGTCTCGTAAAACAAATATGTTACGGAAACAGCGACTGAAGGAATCAATATTACTGAGTGGAGGACCTTCGTTGCTGCCCTACATGCCAGGAAGCATAACAGGCAGTAAGTAAGTAATTGTAATAATATTTCCATGTTTCCATACCCCATTTCCCATCAGCTATTAAAAAACTGCAAATGTTTTATTTCCCGTACCTACTCCAAACGGCTCAAGCAGCTGTTACTGTCAAGAATAACATCAGCGGTGTCAACCGTTTGAAATATTATGCTAATGACTAACAACTAACAAGGACATAGACAAATTTTATTTCACATGATTTTCAATGACAGGCATGAAAATCCCATTTCCTGTGTTGAATTACCTTAGTTTTATTTCTTCCACTAATGCCGTCCAGATCCAGAAACATGTCGAGGTCACAGCCCATCTTGCCAAAATTATTTACAGTTGACCCAAAAGGTCTGATCGAACATTCTGGAAAGTAAGCTGCCGCAATTTCATTTAGTAGGGAACACACGAGAAATCGAAGACGTGTATTCTCTTCGGTAAGCTGCATCTCCTCGAGGACCGTGTATAATTGTTCATCTATCTGAGAGAGAAAACACAGTTAACAGTCACTATCTAACTCTCAAGCACAATGCCTTATTTACTGCCCAAATTAAAACAACTCATGAAATGGCTTGTAAATCAAGCTTATGATACACACGAAATGCTGGAGTAACTCAGCGGGACAGGCAGCATCTCTAGAGAGAAGGAATGAGTGATGTTTCAGGTCGAGACCCTTCTTCAGACTGAAATCTCGAACTGAAACGTCATCCATTCATTCTCTTCAGAGATGCTGCCTGGCATGCTGAGTTACTCCAGCATTTTGTGTCTATCTTTGATTTAAACCAGCATCCTTCCTATAAATTAAGCTTGTTTCCCCCCCCTATAACTGAAATGTATAAAGGTTTGGAAGGCAAAATCTGTTACTGATTATTTTCTGCAATAGATTGTGGTGCCAGATCTCCTTTGCACTTTCATCATTACTACTCCATGCCATTAAATCAAAGGATTTAACAGAGGTTTAAATTAAAACATAGTAAAGAACTCAATTCAGGATCTCTAAGCAACGTTGGGGTGGGAGATTGCAACCTTCACGTGGTCCACCCTGTTTCGACTAATGCAATCAACCCGACGTGTACAAACAAATAGATCAAATAGAACAAGTTGACCTACAACTTTAGGCTGTGCACGCCATACGCAAGAAGAAGAAGCAACAAGTTCAAAATTCATCAACTATATCACAACAACAATCAAAATATCCAATTCCATCATATTAGTGGACGGCACGGTGGCGCAGCGATAGAGTTGCTGCCTTACAGCGCGAGACCCGGGTTTGACCCTGAATATGGGCGCTATCGCTACGGAGTTGTACTTTCTCCGTGACCTGCATGTGTTTTCTCCAGGTGTTCTGGTTTCCACCCACACTCCAGAGTTTGTAGGTTAACTGGAACTGATAAAATTGTAAATTATCCCTAGTAAATTGGAGGATAATGTTAGTGTGTGAATTGCTGGTCAGTACAGACATGGAGGGCCAAAGGGCCTGTTTCTGCGCTGTACCTCTAAACTAAACTAAAATTGAACAGGTGGTGGGATGGTCGGCATGGACTCAATATGCCAAAGAGCCTGTTTCCATGATGTTTCTCCAAACTAAACTAAACTGAGCAGGTGAATTTACTTTTCCAAGAGTTTTATTGCCACAACAACATAAATAAAACACCGACTTACACTCTCGGCTCCAGAGATGTTCTGTAAGAGTTCATTAAGAGAGATGACAGACTGTTTAAGCCGAAGCACGGAAGGATGAATGGCAGTCTGCGATCCAAGATGGTTATTCCTCAAATTGAAAAATCTGGATTTGAACGGAACAGCACATTCGTGCTGGAGGCCTGGGATGGTGGAAGCACGTTGGACTGCTTCTATACTTTCCTTACCAGAGAACTCCACCAGTGCATAATGCCCTATGCAACATTAAGGAAAAAATGAATATAAACAGCAATTTATCAGAAAACATTGATAAATCGAGTACCACAGGAATGCTAAACTAATCTTGCTAAAGGCAAGCTTTGTAACATTTCAAAGCATTTACTTTAACCATATTACAAAGGTTGACACAAAAATGCTGGAGTAACTCAGCGGGTCAGGCAGCATCCCTGGAGAAAATGTATGTGGCGTTTCGGTTTGGGACCCTTAATCAGACTGAGGAAGGGTTTCAAAACGAAACGTCATCTATGCGTTTTCTCCAGAGATGCGGCCTGACCTGCTGAGTTCCTCCATCATTGGTGTAAACCAGCATCTGCAGTTCATTTTTATTACATATTACTTAGGTTCTTTGGCTCACCCAGATTGTGTCTTGGAAACCTAAACCTACACTGTTTTATGAACAGTGATAACAGGGATGCTACAAATAAGCTTAATGGTCTGGATTTAGTCAATCATCAGCAGATTAAGTCACTGACATAGAAACATGGGGTCCTTTCACCACCATTTGGTGACTGAATTTGGTTTTACTGGCCAATCTGAGAGTATCCCTGACTCCTTGATATTTGTGCTCCTGCTATTGGGAACAGAATGGCTCTTACTCTTTCAACTCCCCCTCCCATTCCGAATCCGACCATTCTGTCCTGGGCCTCCGCCATTGCCAGAGTAAGGCTCAGCGCAAATTGGAGGAACAACACTTCATATTTCGCTTGGGTAGATTACACCCCAGCGGCATGAACATTGACTTCTCCAATTTCAGGTAGTCCTTGCTTTCTCCCTCCTTCCCCTCCCCTTCCCTGCTCTCCCACAGCCTACTGTCTCCGCCTCTTCCTTTCATTCCCCCCCCCCCCGACATCAGTCTGAAGAAGGGTCTCGACCCGAAACGTCATCTATTCCTTCTCTCCACAGGTGCTGCCTCACCCGCTGAGTTTCTCCAGCATTTTTGTCTACCTTTGGTAAAAAGCAGTGCTCTCGATTGTTATCGAACAGAGGGAACCAAAATTCAAGTGCTTAGCTTCCTGAAAGTGGAGATATGGGCAGACAGGATGACAAAGACAATATTTGGCACACTTGCCTCCATTCGTCAAAGGATTGAGTACAAGGGTTGGGACATTACGTTGCAAGTTAAAGTTTGAATTGTGGCATTAGGCAGGAACTTGCAAGAGTTTATTGGAATTGTTTGTTTGCAGGCTAAAGGAAGTCCGGAAAGTGGGATGCTTTTTAATAGTATGATAGTGAGACTTCATGGTCTGCATGCCCTGTTGGAGTGCAGGACAAGGCAGATTGAAATAGGGAACCTGGGAAAACTAGGGAAATTGAGGCTCTAATCAGGAAAAAAGAAACATGGATCAGGTATAGGCAGCAAGGATCAAGTGTATCCCTGGAGGAGTAAACGAGAAGGAAATCACGTGGGCATAAATGAGGCTTGAGATAGCTCTGGCAGATAAGATTAAGGAGAATCCAATGAGATTTTATGTAAATTAAGTGAAAAGGGTAATTCAAGGAAATGTGGAGCCCACAGCAGTCCATTGTTGGCTGTGGGATAGGTCATAACAAGTTAATACAGACAGTGGAACTCAGCAGGATGATAGTTAAACAAGTACGACGACTAAGGTAGGGATGGATGGAGAGAGAGGGGATGCAAGGGTGTAGATCATGTGCAAACAAATGGGATTAATTTATCTCTGCATTAGGTTTGATCCAGACATTGTGGGCCAAAGGGGCTGTTCCTTTGCTTTACCGTTCTATGTTCTTAATGGCTACAAAGAAAATCTGGGAATAAAAGATCTCCTAAGCCTAACGTTTATGATAGGAAACTTACTGAAGCGTGTTCTGAGAGATAAGAAACACATGCATTTGGAAGAACAAGGGTTGATTTGGGCTTGACAGCATAATTTGTCTGTGGGTGATCATGCCTCACAAATTTAATTAGATATTTTGGAAATGTAGCCAAGACGTTTGAGGAGGGCAGGTCTGTAGAAGCTCTTTATATGGATTTCAGCAAGGCCCCTGTTAAAATTTCACATGGTAGGTTGCTCTGGAAGGTTAGATTGCGTGAAATCCAATCTACATGAGTGGGTTAACATATGACGAGCGTTTGACAGCACTGGGACTGTACTCGCTGGAGTTTAGAAGAATAAGGGGGGATCACATTGAAACGTACATAATAGTAAAAGGTTTGGATAGAGTGGATGTGGAGAGGATGTTTCCACCAGTGGGAGATTCGAGGACTAGAGGTCATAGCGTCAGAATTAAAGGACGTTCTTTTAGGAAGATGTGAATCTGTGGAATTCTTTGCCACAGAAGGCTGTGGAGGTCGTCAATGGGTATTTTTACAGAAGAGATAGATAGATTCTTGATTACTACGGGTGTCAGGGGTTATGCAGAGAAGGCCAGAGAATGGGGAATAAGAGGTAGATCAGCCATGATTGAATGGCGGAGTAGTCTTGATGGGCCAAATGGCCCAATTCTGGTCCTATCACTTACCACCTTGTGATCATGGGAGAGCTAGCTAACTGCCATCATAATTGGTTTCATGGTAGGAAACAGAGGGTTGGTGAAAGGTTATCTTTCAGACTGGTGTGCCTCAGGGATCGGTGTTGGGTCCATTGCTGTTTGTCATCTATACCCATGATTTGGATGAGAATGAAAGATGGAAGAGGAAATTCTTCAAGAGGATGGTGAGTACATGGAACAAGCTCCAAGAGGAAGATGTCGAGACAGGTACAATGACTAAGTTTAAACGTTTTACTTGAATTATGTCTGAATTCGGGAGTATCAGTTACAAGGTGAGGTGTGGACAGTCTTGGATTGTTTTCTTTGGAACGCCGGAGGTTACGGGGAGAGGTGATAGATGAATATAAAATTATGAGAGGCATAGATAGGGTTGACAGTCAGAACTTTTTCCCAGGACGAAAAAAAATAAATACTAGAGGCATAAAATAGGACGTACATGGTAAATGGTAGGGAATTGAAGAATGTAGGTGAACAGAGGGATCTGGGAATAACTGTGCACAGTTCCATGAAAGTGGAATCTCATGTAGATAGGGTGGTAAAGAAAGCTTTTGGTGTGCTGGCCTTTATAAATCAGAGCATTGAGTATAGAAGTTGGGATGTAATGTTAAAATTGTACAAGGCATTGGTGAGGCCAATTCTGGAGTATGGTGTACAATTTTGGTCGCCTAATTATAGGAAGGATGTCAACAAAATAGAGAGAGTACAGAGGAGATTTACTAGAATGTTGCCTGGGTTTCAGCAACTAAGTTACAGAGAAAGGTTGAACAAGTTAGGGCTTTATTCTTTGGAGCGCAGAAGGTTAAGGGGGGACTTGATAGAGGTTTTTAAAATGATGAGAGGGATAGACAGAGTTGACGTGGAAAAGCTTTTCCCACTGAGAGTAGGGAAGATTCAAACAAGGGGACATGACTTGAGAATTAAGGCTTTATGGTTGAGAGGGGCAAAGTTTAAAGGAGATGTGCGGGGTAACTTTATTTTTTTAACACATTGAGGTTGGCGACTGCATGGAACGCGCTTCCAGAGTTGGTGATTGAGGCAGATATGATAGTAGCATTGATTAGACTTTTGGAAGACTATTTGGATATGCAGGGAATGGAGGGATTTGGATTACGTGCACGTAGATAATAGAAGATATTTGCATCATGTTCGGCACAGACATTGTGGGCCGAAGAGCCTGTTCTTGTGCTGCACTGTTCTATGTAAAATATGTTTAAAGAGGTACATGGATAGGAAACATTTTGAGGGATATGGGCAAATACAGGCAAATGAAACTAGCTCAGATAAACAACTTGGTTTACATGGCTGAGTTTGGCCAAAGGGCCTGCTTCCCTGCTGTACAAGTCTATGACTATGGTTCTACAGTAACCCCTATTCTAAAGGTAGTATCAAGGAAGCAATTTTACCTAGTGATAACAATATGCTTTTAATATTTAGATTCTGCTGGACCGCACTTACAAAAGTTTCATAGAAGAAATATTTATTGATCGGTCCATAACTTGCTAAGTAGTTGTAGAATTTCTTCTCAGTGACATTAGGAGGACAGCTAATCAAAATAGTGCGTTCTGCCTGTTCGTGCCTTTCTGCTTGCAATGCTGAGAAGGTCTTTGCGGTAGCTTTGTTAGGTATGTCTGAAAATAAAACGTTGAGAACTGGTCAAAATGAAATCAAGCACACAAAACAACATTTTGGATGAATATTAAAACATGTGGAATAAATTGCACAATGCAAAATGTCAGGTGTTATGGGGAGACGGCAGGAGAATGGGGTTAGGAGGGAGAGATAGATCAACCATGACTGAATGGCATAGACTGATGGGGCCGAATGGCCTAATTCTGCTCCTATAACTTATGAACTTATGAAAATCAACATTTAGATGGACTCTTGCAAGAATCCATTAACAATAAGGTGTGTTCAGGACATATTTAAGGAGGTTGATAGACCGTCAAAAGATTTGGTGAGTTGAGAGCCTGCTGCGTAGAGCTGGTACAGAAAGGATAGACACAAAAAGCAGGAGTAACTCAGCAGGACAGGCAGCATCTCTGGAGAGAAGGATTGGGTGACATCACCCATTCATTCTCACCAGAGGTGCTGCCTGTCCCGTTGAGTTACTCCTGCTTTTTGTGTCTATCTTCGGTTTAAACCAGCATCTGCAGTTCCTTCCTACACACTGGTACAGAGAGGAGGAGGAGGTCAGATAATGTTGAATGGCAGAGCAGCTTGGGTCACCAGGCTTTTATTGAATGGTTTCCTTAGTTAGGGCTTTAATAAGTTAGGCATAGAACAATTCAGCATAGGAACATGCACTGTGCCTACAATGCCCCTACCGAAGACGATGCCAGGTTAAACTAATCTCCTCTGTCTGCACGTGATCCATATCCCTCCATATCCATGTGCCTATCTACAAGCCTATCAAATACCAAGTATCTGCCTCTACCACCATTCTTGACAGCCTGCTTTGAATTGAATTGAATACATTTTATTAGCCAAGTATGTATACATACAAGGAATTTGCCTTGGTGCTTTGCTCGCAAGTAACAACACGATATACAGTAGACAATTAAAAATAAAACATTATAATTCAAACATGTGAAGAATTAAATAAAATACTAGAGCAAAAGGAGGCTACAGACTTTTGGTTATTGAGTAGAGCTACTGCTCGTGGCTGTGGCAGCTTTGACAGTCCGGAGTCGCCTTCCAGAGGGAAGTGATTCAAAGAGTTTGTGGCCAGTGTGAGAGAGGTCAGAGATGATCTTACCCGCTCACTTTCTGGCTCTTGCAGTGTACAGTTCAGTCAACCACCACTCTGTATTTAAAAAAATTGCCTGCATTTAAATTTTGTCCCTCTCACCTTAAAGCTATGCCCTCGTCACCCTCTGATGTTCCAAACTAAACAATCTAAAGGGCCTGTCCCACTTTCATGACCTAAATCAACCTTTTTTACTCGGGACATTTTCATCATGCTGGAAAAACGCCCCGACCTACTTGATGCCACGAGTACCTACGACGAGCATCACGGCCTGCTACGACCTACCTACGACCTTGTGACGACCATGCTGCGAGTCAAGGGCAAACTCGGCAGAGGTCGTGAAAGTGGGACAGGACCTTTAGTTTGTCCAACCTGTCTTTATAGCTAATATCCTCTAATGCAGGCAGAATTCAAGGAAAACTGTTTGGCATACCTTCCAAAGCCTTTGCTTCCTCAGTGTAATGTGGTGATCAGGCCATTTTATAATGCGTTTTTTATAATACATCTACACAAAGTCCTGTAAAAATGTAGAAAAAAAGGAAGTGCAGATGTTGGTTTACACAAAAGGACACAAAGTGCGGGGGTAACTCAATGAGTCAATCAGCATTTCTGGAGAACATGGGCAGGTGATGTTTCGGGCCGAGGCCCTACTTCAGATTGATTTTGTGGATAGGTGACATTTTGGGTTCGGGCCCCTCTTCACACTGATTCCAAGACATGGATTGGCGACGTTTTTCGGTTGACACCTTTCAGACTGATTGAGACGGGATTCTTCTTCAGAAAGTCCTACAATGTTGCAACATGACTTTCTGACTCTTATACTCAATTCCCAATCAATGAAGGGAAGAATACCATACATCTTCTTTACCACTCTATCCAGTTGTGTTGCCACTTTAAGGGAGTCATGGAATGATACAGCGTGGAAACAGGTCCTTCGGCCCAACTTGCCCACACTGGTCAACATGTCCGATCTACACTAGTCCCACCTGCCTGCGTTTGGCCCATATCCTGCCACAGAGGGTAGTCGAGGCCAGTTCATTGGCTATATTTAAGAGGGAGTTAGATGTGCCCCTTGTGGCTAAGGGGATCAGAGGGTATGGAGAGAAGGCAGGTACGGGATACTGAGTTGGATGATCAGCCATGATCATATTGAATGGCGGTGCAGGCTCGAAGGGCCGAATGGCCTACTCCTGCACCTAATTTCTATGTTTCTATCCCTCTAAACCTGTCCTATCCATTTGCCTCTCCAATTGTTTCGTAAACATTGCGATAGTCCCTGCCTCAATTACCTCCCCTGGTAGTTCGTTCCATACACCGACCACCCTTTGTATAAAAAAGGTTACCCCTCTGATTCCTGGTAAATCTTTTCCCCTTCGCCTTAAACCTTTGTCCTCTGGTTTTCGATTCCTCTACTCTGGGCAAGAGTGTGTCAACCGGGTCTATCCCTCTCATGATCTTATACACCTCTATAAGATCACCCCTTATTTTCCTGCGCTCCGCGGAATAGAGCAGCCTGTTCAACCACTCCTTATATCCCAGATCCTCGAGTCCTGGCAACATCCTTATGAATCTTCTCTGTACCCTTTCCAACTTGACATCTTTCCGATAAGATGCTGCTCAGAACTGAACACAATACTCTAAATGCAACCTCACGTCTAGATGTAACGTCTTATATAACTGCAACATGACCTCCCAACTTCTACATTCAATACTCTTACTGAATATGCCAAAAGCCTTTTTGACCACCCTATCTACCTGCAACTCCACCTTCAAGGAACCATGCACCTGCACTCCTAGATCCCTCTGCTCTACAACACTCCCCAGAGCCCTACCATTCACTGTGTTGGTGATACCCATGTTAGACTTTCCAAAATGCAACATCTCACATTTCTCTGTGTTAAATTCTATCAACCATTCCTCAGCCCAACAGCCAAACCGATCAAGATCCTGCTGCAATTTTTGACAAATATCTTCATGGTCAGCAATCTCACCCACTTTTGTATCATCTGCAAACTTGCTAATCTTGCCCTGTATGTTCTCATCCAAATCATTGATATAGATGACAAACAATAACGGGCCGAGCAACGAACCCTGAGACACACCACGAGTAACAGGCCTCCTGTCCGAGAAGCAACCTTTCACCATCACCCTCTGCTTCCTTCCATAAAGCCAAATCTCTATCCATCTAGCTATCTCACCTTGGATCCCATGCGATCTATCCTTCCAGAACAGCCTACCTTATCGAATTCCTTGTTGAAATTCATATACAGGTGCACAACCTTTTATCCGAAGATCTAAATAACGAAAACCTCCGAATAGCGGCCATTTTTTCGGTCCTTGAAGAAAGGTCCTTGAAAACGTTCACCGAGGGCGGCCCGCAGAGGTGACAGCGGAAATTCCGGTCGGTCCTCGAAGAAAGGGGAACTAAATCCCCATTCATAAAAGAGAAGGTGAGGGTATATTGCGCGGGAGGGTTAATAATTGACAATATGCTGCTGCCTGCCCGCTGAGTTAAAAAGTTCCCATGGTAGACTCACGATACACAGTGTATCGAGCAACAGATTGTCGCTCCCTTCAGTTTCACCCCACCTACACCCCTCTGCTTCCCGGCCATGTGTGTGACCCCTTCCCTCCCCTCTCCAGCTCCCCGCCCATTGCACCGGCGCGGGGGCTTTGCACTGTCTTCAAGTCCGCGATGCCAGCAGGACCGTGCCAGTCACCGGAGACGTCAGGACCAACGGGACACCGACCCCCAGGCCCACTGCAAGCACGGAAATCCCAGAGACCCACAGCCAGCAGCAGCCCAGCCCCGTTCCAACTCCAGAGGAACCTGGGTTGCGGATGACGGGGCGCAGCTCGGGGCGTCGTGGGGGCTATCGGGGAGCGGGTTCCTGTTGGTCCTGACGTCTCCGGCCACCTGCCATCCTCCGGGAACTGTACCACCCTTGCAGGAGAGTGGGGTTGTTTGCAGTTGCAGAGGGAGGGGCAAGGGCGGTACAGCTCCCAGTCTCAGCTCCAGTCCAGGGGGGTGGCCGGAGACGTCAGGACCAACGGGACACCGACCCCCAGGCCCACTGCAAGCACGGAGATCCCAGAGACCCACAGCCAGCAGCAACTCCAGCCCAGCCCCGCTCCAACTCCAGAGGAACACGTAGGGGCAGAAGCTGATGGCGTGCAAGGTACGTCTTGTTCTTGGGGTGGCGGATGAGGGGGCGCAGCTCGGGCTGTGGGCAAACTGCCACTTGTCGCCGTAGCGTCCCATGGGGGAGCGGAATCCTCTGGAGTTGGAGGGGGAGGGGGGTATTGTGCTGTTTGATCGCCCCCTGCTATCCCAGGGACAGGGAGACACAGCGGCTTTTTAGACTGATGGGCAATCACTTCCAAAGTTCTGCCCACAGTCAGTACACCTCTCCTACACTGCATTTCATACAAACATTCATTCTGCAATAAAAAACTACATTGAAGACGCAAACTCGCGACCGAGTAACTGCCGGGATCAAGGTGCAAACTCGCGACCTTGCGGATATGAGCCGAGCACTCTACCACTGAGCCAGCCATTAAAATCTACGCTAAAAAATTTCCAGTCCGAAGACCGACAAATTCTGAATTACGAAAAGTGTCTGGTCCCAAGGCTTTCGGATAAAAGGTTGTGCACCTGTATACATCTACAGCTCTGCCCTCAACCTTTTTGGTCAAATCTTCAACAAACTCAGATTTGTGAGACACGACCTCCCATATACAAAATCATGATGACTATCCTGATTTAGCCCGTCTATCTAAATACATGTATCCCTCAGAATACTCTCCAGTTATTTTCCAACTACAGGTGTTAAGCTCACTGGCCTACAGTTCCCAGCCTTTTCCCTGCAGCCTTTCTTGGCACAACATTTGCCACCCTCCAGTCTTCCAGCACCTCTCCTGTATTTAATCACAACTCGCAAATTTCAGCTCAGGCTCCCGCAATTACCTCTCTAATTTCTCAGTGTCCTCGGATATATCAAGTCAAGTTCAAGTCCGAATTTATTGTCACATGCATAAATTAAGGTACAGTGATATTTGAGTTACCATACAGACATATTAAGTGAAAAGCAACAATACACACAGCCACATAAAACAAAGTTTAACATAAACATCCACCACAGCGGAATCTACATTCCTCACTGTGATGGAAGGTAATAAAGTTCAGTCATCTTCTTCCTTGTTCACCTATGGTCGGGACTGATGAACCCTCCGCAATCGCTGCTGCCGACGGTCCGATGCCCTTTCGGGAAGATCGAAACTCCGGCGTCAGGCCTCTTCTTACCGGAGACCACGGGCTTCACAGTGTTAAAGTCCACAGGCCCCGCGGCTGGAGCTCTTTTCACAGGCGATCCTCGGTAAAGGATCGCAGGCTCCACAATGGTAAGTCCACGGCGCCACGCCCGTGGCTTGAAGCGCCAGGCCAACCTTTCCAGATTCCTCCAGGAAAGGCCGCACCACTCCATGTTGTTAGGCCGCAGAGAGGACGGAGATGCGATACGGTGAAAAATCCTGTCTCCATCGAGGTAAGTGATTAAAAAAGGGTTCCCCCGATTCCTCCCCCCCCCCCCACTACATAAAACAAACCAAGAAACACTAAATCATACTTTTAAAACATACAAAACAGGCAGAGGAGTAGCATGCAAGAAATATGTGGAAACAAGATAAATGCCCAATGACCAAGTAAAACGGTAGAGAAAAACATGTCTGTTCCAGGCACGAGAAGAACCGTTACTTTAAACGTGCTGAAGATGAAGTAGGGCAATGGATGTTGGTAACCATGGATGTTGGTAGCCATGGCCCTTACGCGGTTTTTTTACTGCCGGCAACTGTCACAGTTGTAGCAGGTCGCCGAGAATGCGGCAACTGGACCCCCCCCGACAATGTCTACAACAACCTACCACCTAGTCGATGTCAAGCTACGGCATGCTACCGACAACCGGCGACCCAATCGTCGCGACTTAGGACATCCATCTCCGACCACACCTACGACAACCTACCACCATGCAGGCGACAATCTATGACAACCAAAGTCAACCTACGTCCACCCGCGTCAAGCAATAACCCCGTCAGCGACAACCGAAGACAATTCAGTCGCCGGTATCTGTCGCCGATTGACGTAGGTAGTCGCCAATGGCATTCACCGAAGTCAGTACCCGGCGACAACCAACGTCACTTGGCACCATACTGGCAACAACCTTCAACACCTACGACAGGAGAAGACAGGCAACGTCAAGCCCGCTGTCGCCAAAAGGTTTTGAACATTTCAAAATCCAGCGGCGACAAGAAAAAAGTTACGACACTTGAGGAGACAACTAACAATACATGCGTCACCCCGCGACCATGTGCCGACAGCCTACTTTCCGGACTTCCTTAAGGCTTTTGATAAGGACGCTCACGGTAGGCTGATCCAAAAGTTTAAGAAGTACGGGATTCATGATGATTTGGGTGGGTGGATTCAGAACTAGCTTTTTTTATAGATGGCAAGATGGTTGTGGAGGTCTGTGACCAGTGGAGTTCAGCACGGATCTGTGCTGGGACCTCTGCTGTTTGTGATATATATAAATGGCCTAGACGGAAATTTAGATGGATTGGTGAGTAAGTTTGTTGATGACACCAAAATTGGATGACTTGCAGACAGTGAGGAAGGCTGTCAGAAGATACAGCAGGATATTATCAGCAACTGAAATGGGCAAAGAAATAAATGGCAGGTGGAGTTTAACCCGCGAAACTCTGAGGTGTTGCATTTTGGTGGTTGAATGTAAGGAGAGGGTCTACAGTTAATGGCATTGATGATCAGAGGAATTTAGGAGTCCAATATTATAGCTCACGAAAGATGGCAGCACAAGTAGATAGTGTGATAAAGAAGGCAGACGTATGCTTGCTTTCATTGCAAGGGAGATTGACTATAAGTGTCAGGATGTCATGATGCAGCTCTATAGGACCAGTAGGCCACATTTGGAGTATTGCATGCAGTTCTGGGTGTCCCTTGACAGGAACGATATGGAGGATTTGGAAAGAGTGCAAAGGAGGTTTACCAGAATGCTGCCTGGATTTTTTTTTCTCTGGTGCATTGCAGGATGGAGGGGAGACATAATAGAAGTATATAAAATTATGAGAGGTATAGATATGGTAGACAGTCAGTATCTTTTTACCAGAGTGGAAATGTCCACACTGGAGGGCATAGGTGAGAGAGAAAATTTAATTGAACTGTGCGGGGCAAGTTTTTCTTACACAGAAGTTGGTGGGTGCCTGGAACGCATTGCCAGGTGTGGTGGTGGAGGCAGATACGATAGTGATGTTTAAGAGACTTTTAGATAGGCACATGGAAGTTTAGGGAATAGAGGGATTTGGCTCATGTGCAAGCAGATGTGATCAGTTCAGCTAGGCATCATGTTCGGCATAAGCAGTTGGACCGTGGAATGACAAATGGAATTTATTTCAAATAGTGTGAGGTGTTACATTTTAGGAAATCAAACCAGGGTAAGACTTTCACAGTGAAAGGTAGAGTCCTGGAGACTGTTGTAGAACATAGGGACCGAGGTTCACAAGTACATCATTTGCTAAAACTAGTGTTGTAGACAGACAGGCTGGTGAAGGTGGTTTTTGGCATGCTTGCCTTCATCAGTAAAGGCATTGAGTATAGAGTTGGGTCACAAAGAACCGCAGATGCTCGAATCTTGAGCAAAAGCATTGGAGGAACGCAGCGGATCAGGCAGCAACTGTGAAGGGAATGGACAGACAAAACTTTAGGGTGAGTCTCTTCTTCAAACTTAAAGTTGGGACATCATGATGCACCAGCACAAAACGTTGGTAAGGCCACACTTTGATATTCATAGGTAGACAAAAATTGCTGGAGAAACTCAGCGGGTGAGGCACTTTGATATTCAGAAGGGTTTCGGCTCCTTCGCTCCATAGATGCTGCTGCACCCGCTGAGTTTCTTCAGCATTTTTGTGTAACTTTGATATTCATGTTCTGTTTTGGTCAATCAGCTGGAGAGAAGATGTCATTAAACTGGGAAGAGTTCAGGAAACTTTACAAGGATGTTGCCAGATCTCAAGGAACTGATATTGGGCAGGTGGGACTTTACTCATTGGACTGGAGCATTGTGAGTGCGACTGCATTACTTGACCTTTCCCAAACCGATGCCCGGCCGGCCTGCCTGCCTGTCCGTCTTATTGTTCACCAGTGGTCTGAGTTAGACTCCGTGTCCTTTGTGCTGTGCAGAGCGGGCGGGCGGGCGCGGGCCGTTCCCCAGCAACCGCCTCCCGGTCCATGTAGAGGCCGCAGGCGGACCGGACCGACGTGACCGAGGCGGTCCCAGCAACTCCCCCCCCCCCGCGGGATTTCACCATCACCTGGCTCCTCGCTGCCATCCGCAACCGGTGCCGCCCCGACCGAGCTGCCGGAGCTCCTGCTGTGGGGGCGGGGTAACCGCAACTGCCGACCCGCCGCCGCCTGGACTCGGCGCCACACGGAGGCCGCCATCTTGGCCGGTCCGACCGCGCACGCGCGTGACTTGGCCCCGGACTCCGGGTCACCTTCACATGCGCAGTGCACACGCCCGGCACTGCAGTCACCGCACATGCGCAGTGCACACGCCCGGCACTGCAGTCACCGCACATGCGCAGTACACACGCCCGGCACTGTAGTCACCGCACATGCGCAGTGCAGCCCAGTCAGAGGACTCTGGAGTTGCTCAGCTGTTATCAGGCAACTGAATCATCCTCCCACAACCAGAGAGCAGTTCTCATCTAGCTCATTGGTGACCCTTGGACTATCTTTGATCGGACTTTGCTGGCTTTACCTTGCACTAAACATTATTCCCATCTCATGTATCTATACACCAAATGGCTCGATTGTAATCATGTATTGTTTTAGAGATACAGCGTGGAAACAGGCCGTTTGGCCCAGCGAGTCCGCACCGACCAGCGATCCCCGCACCTTAACACTACCCTGCACACACGAGGGACAATTTTACCGAGCCCTACAAACCTGTACATCTTTGGAGTGTGGGAGGAAACTGAAGATCAAGGAGAAACCCCACGCAGGTTACGGGGAGAACGTACAAACTCTGTACAGACAAGCACCCGTAGTCGGGATCGAACCCGGGTCTCCAGCACTGTAACGGCTCTACCGCTGCGCCACCATGCCGAACTTGTCTTTCTGCTGACTGGTTAGCATGCAACAAAAGCTTTTCACTCCGTACACGTGATTAACTGAATAAACTGAACTGAACTGAAACACCAGCCACGTGCAGCAATCCAGTCACTGGACACTGGCCATCACTGGCTCAGCAGTCTAGAACATTGAAGATAGAAACAAAAAGCTGGAGTAACTCAGCAGGACAGGCAGCATCTCTGGAGAGAAGGGAATAGGTGACGTTCCGGGTCGAGACCCTCTTCAGACTTAGTCAGATGACAGGGAGCCTAATATGGAAGGGTAAGGTGTGAAAAGGACAGATCAAAGCTGACAACGAGGCATACAAACAGTAAAATTAATCAGGGGGACAGTGAAACTAGTCAGAGAACGAGGGTGAGGGAGGGAAGGAGAGAGAGGGATAGCAAAGGTTACTTGAAGTTAGTGAAATCAATATTCATACCGCTGGGGTGTAAGCTGCCCAAGCGAAATATGAGATGCTGTTCCTCCATTTTGCGCTGGACCTCACTCTGACAATGGAGGAGGCCCAGGACAGAAAGGTCAGTGGGGGAATGGGAGGGGGAGTTAAAGTGTTTGGCAACCGGGAGTTCTGCGTTGATGTGATGTGCAGAGGGATCTTGGAGTCCCAAGTTCCCAACACAAGTAGATAGGGTGGTGAAAGAGGCATATGGAATGCTTGCCTTCATTGCGAGGGTCATTGTGTACAAGAGTCAGTAAGTCGTAATGCTGCTCTATCCGACCTTGTTTGGGCCACATTTGGAATATTGCGTGCAGTTCCAGTTGCACGTTTACAGGAAAGATGTGGAAGCTTTGGAGAGGATGCAGAGGAGGTTTACCAGACTTTATATAACATTATGAGAGGCATAGATAGGGTAGACAGATAGATAGTGGAAAGGTAGAGAGGGTCCCTGGTTGAAATGTCTAACACTGGAAGGCATAGCTGCAAGATAAGAGGGGGAGAGGTTAATGGAGATGTGCGGGACAGGTTTTTCACACAGAGATTAGGGGGGGCCTTGATCGCATTGCCAGGGATGATGGTGGAGGCAGATACGATAGTGGCATTTAAGATAGGCACATGGATGTGCATGGAATAGAGGGATATGGTTCATGTGTAGGCAGATGAGATCAGTTCAGCTAAGCATCATGTTCGGCACAAACATTGCTATGTTGTACTGACTATGTTCTAATCCTTCACCAAAAACAAGGAAACATAACTATAATCATAATCATAATAATACATTCTTAGCCAAGTTTGTTTTGCAACATCCGAGGAATTTCATTTGCCATACAGGCATACCAATAAAAAGCAACAGAACACACAAAATCCATTTTAACATAACATCCACCACAGTGACTCCTCCACATTCCTCACTGTGATGGAAGGCGAAAAAAAGTTCAATCTCTCCCCTTTTTGTCCTCCAGCGGTCGGGGGCCTTGAGCCTTCCGTTGACGGGACGATCTTACTCCCTTCTTTGATCTGAGGATTAACAAAATAATAGAGGGAAAGGATATCCCAGCAAAGAAAGTATCAGAATGTCTTCAAGGTGGGCATTTCTTCAACAGAAGTGGCAAAGAATCTATCAGTTATCAAAATGCATTAGGGAGATGCATACTGCCTCCTGGACCCCCTCCCCATCACTGAATTCTATTTCTATCCATCTCTCTCTCTGTTTACATTCACCTACTTCACACATGTTTCACCTACGGCCTCTTCCCCCCCCACCTCCCCCAACACCCTATTTAGTACTGATTTTGTCTGCCATTCTGTGCCATAGAGTTATGCTGCACGGAAACTGACCCAACTCGTTTGTGCCAGCCAACATGACCCATTTAATCTCATCCCATATACCCAAGTTTGGCCCAAATCTCTCTAACCCTTAAGTATCCATGTACCTGTCCAAATGTCTTTCAAATGCTGTATAGTATCTGCCTCAACTACCTGCCTCCTCTGGCAGCTCATTAAATATGCCTCCGGCCTTTGTGAGAGAGTTGCCTCTCAGGTTCATATTAAATCATGCCCCTCTCACCCTGAACTAGGGTTGCCAACTTTCTCACTCCCAAATAAGGGACAGAAGGTCAAAATACGGGACAAATTCCCGACGGCAATTCATTGACCGACTCGGCCATGGCTGGGTGAATGATGAGTTGGCCCGGGTGCTGGACTGCACACAAAGCCCAGCCGGCAGGCCAGCTGAGGAGTTTTGGCCCGGGCCGCGCGATGTCGAGCGTAAAGTCCAGCGCCCCATCCAACTCATGAACCGATGATCGGCCATGAGAAGGAGGGGTGGTGGTGTTGGCGGTAAGCGAAGGTCCAAAGGTCGGACGGCTGGCCGGGCTGCCGACCGACGGGGCCACGGGCGAGGCGCTGCTGCTGCTGCACTCCATGGGCTGCACTACGTCGGGACAGGTGAGGCGGGGCCGGATACAGCGCTCCGACCGAACAGTCCCCTCGACCCGAGTAGTAGCAGCCAAATACGGGACAAGGGCGGTCCCGTATGGGACAAACCAATTTAGCCCAATATACGGGATGGCCGGGCTAATACGGGACAGTTGGCAACCCTACCCTTAACATATATTCAATTTAGACGTTCGAGATACAGCACGGAAACAGGCCCTTCAGCCCATGCCGTCCAATGATCACCCCATACACTAACTGGACCCAGCACACTGATTCAATTATAAAGGAAGTACATCAGCGCCTCTACTTCCTGAGAAGAATACAGAGATTCGGTATAGTCAGAGAGGATTCTCTTGATCATCTACAGGTGTACAGTAGAGAGCATACTGACTGGTTACATCACAGCCTGGTTCGGCAACTTGAACGCCCAGGAGTGAAGAAGACAGCAAAAAGTGGTGAACACTGCCCAGTCCCTCATGGGCTCTGACCTCCCGACAATCGAAAGGATTTACCGGAGTCGCTGCCTCATAAAGGCAGCCAACATCATCAGAGACCCACACCACCCTGACCACACACTCATTTCACCACTGCCATCGGGAAGAAGGTACAAGAGCCTGAAAACTGTAACGTCCAGGTTCAGGAACAGCTTCCTCCCAACAGCCATTAGGCTATTAAACACAACAACCTCAAATAAGCTCTGAACTACATAGACTATTATTATTATTGAACTATTAATGTTTGTTTTCTTGTGTGCGTATGTGTGCATATGTGTATATATATGTATATATGATCTATATATATGTGTATTTGTGAGTATGTGTATACTGTATATACACACACTGAACTTTTTTTTCTCTCGTTTATTATATTGTTTACAGTGTACTCTGTTGGCCCCATAACCTCTACAGACACCTCCCTTCTCCCTCCTCTTTCTCCCCTCAACACTCACTCCCCCCCATACGTAATTACTTCCCGCTTGTCCCACTACCTTCCATTGAACCTCGTTGACCTTGCACTAGTTTCTCCCCAACCCCTCCCACCAAAAGTCCTTCAACTATCGGGGAAACTAGAACTAGGGGACATAGTTGCAGAATAAGGGGGGGCTCTTTTAAAACTGAGATGAGGAAGAACTTCTTCACCCAGAGGGTGGTTAATTTATGGAATTCACTGCCCCAGGGAGCAGTGGAAGCAGAAACTTTAAATATATTTAAGACTAAAATAGATGGTTTTTTAGCTGCCAAGGGGATAAGGGGCTACGGGGAGAGGGCAGGGATATGGACCTAGGTATGGTTAGTATAGTAAGACCTGAGTGATCTCCTGGACAAGTGTCGATCGCCTGGATTGGGGTCGGAGAGGAATTTCCCGGATTTTTTTCCCGAATTGGACCTGGGTTTTTATCCGTTTTTTTGCCTCCCCCAGGAGATCACGAGGTTCTTGGGGTGGAGAGGGGTGATAGCGGTATAAAGGGGAGGGTAGTGTCTTGTGTTCTGTGTCTTGTGTCTACTGTTTGTGGGTAAGTGTGTCTGTTTAGTGTTCAGCCATGAGCGAATGGCGGTGCGGGCTCGACGGACCTGGTGGTCTACTCTCGCACCTACTTTCTATGTTCTATGTTCTATGTTCTAACTAGCTTCACAGTTCGCAACCACCCATCCCTTTTGGACTCGCATCTGTTTCTATCTCTAGCCTTTGTCCAACAATCTGCCTATCAGGGAACCTCCCTCACCAGAGGTTATCTGTTGCCTGCCGTGTTTCGTCCGGCCCCATCTCTCTTCCAGCTTTCTTTCCCGCTTCTCCCTGCAATCCATCAGAAGAAGGGTCCAGACCCGAAACATCACCTATCCATGCTCTCCAGAGATGCTGCCTGAACCTCGATAGTTACTCTAGCATTTTCTGCCTTTCTTTCTTGACTACAAGAGTGGCCGCATAGCAGAAGTGTCCACGTCGTGGGACTGGAAACTGGAAGTATCCTGAGCTAACTCTGCTACCACCATCATCTATTGCGACGTGATGGCTCCCACTGATTGTCGCCGGAAGCTTGCGTCCTTTTCAGGACGAACGATGACAGCGAGGTCAATATTTGTAACAAGATGGACACGAAAAGAAGTAGAAGAAGTGTACTCTGTTTACATATTCTGTTGTGCTACTGCAAGTAAGAATCTCATTGTTCGATCTGGGACATGTGACAATAAAACACTCTAGACTCTTTACACTAGGGACTATTTTACAACTTCCCGAAGCCAATTATCCTTCAAACCTGTACGTCTTTGGAGTGTGGGAGAAAACCGGAGCACCCGGAGAAAACCCACACAGTCACAGGGAGGACATACAAATTCCATACAGAAAATACCTGTACCCGATATGGGGAAAAAGCAGGAACGAGGTACTGATTTTGGATGATCAGCCATGATCATATTGAATGACAGTGTTGGGCCGAAGGGCCGAATGGCCTATTCCTGCACCTACTTTCTATGTTTCTATGTTTCCAGTAGCAGGGTGTCCACAACTGAACACAGCGCTCGAAGTTTACTCTCACCAACATCTTGACAACTTAACATCCTTACTTTTATACTCAATAAACTAATGTACTAAAAGCCGTCCTATCTACCTGGGATGCCACTTTTATCTGTACTCACTATAGATCACTCTGTTCTACAACACTCCCAACACTGCCCTTGTTTGGCTTCTCAAAACGCAACACCTTATCTGAAGAAGAACAGGGGTCTGGCCAGGGTAGACTGAGACTGATGAAAGCCACCAGGGGGTGCCGAACGATGGCAGCCTCGCCAACGATCTGTCTCGTCTTTTTCCTTATTTGTGTTTTTACAGTTTGTTGTAAAAGATGTTTTAGTTTATCTTTGATTTTATGTTATGTGGGAGGTGGTGTGAGGGGGGTGGGGAAAAATATTTTGTATCTTTCCTCGACGGAGATGCAACTTTTTCCGTGTCGTATCTCCGTCTGCACTGCGTCCTAACATTGAGGTGCTGGCGGCCATTTGCTGGGACCTCAGGAGCTCCACCAGCGGGCGCCTGCAGACTTAACATTGTGAGCTGGAGATCTCTTTGCAGGGATCGACCTCAGAAGCTCCAACCGCGGGGGCCTGCGGACTTTAACAACGTGGAGCTCGAGGTCCCTGGTTAGAGACCGCAGCCGCAGGAGCTTCGACTGCCCCGACCGTGGGAGAAAAGGAGGAAAGAAGATAAGACTTTATTGCCTTCCATCACAGTGAGGAACGTGAAGGAGCCGTTGTGTCTTGTTGCTTTTTTGGTATGACTGTATGGCAACTCAAATTCCTCATATGTTGCAAAGCATACTTGGCTAATAAAGTATGATTTTACGATCATGATTATGAATGGAGCGACTGGGCTTATCTTCTATCTATCTATATTACTAAAAGTCTGTTCTTGACCGGTTTTGGCCATCTGTGCTGCGATTTCCGAGAGAAAGCCGCCACCTACGGCCGTAATTTTTGGCCACCTTGCTCAGAGCCCCCCTCCGCCGTATGTGGGCTGAGGATTTTTCCTGTCAATGAAAAATGACAGAGATAGTATTGTTTTTACAAAATTCCCCATTCTCTCTGCTGCCCCCGCTGGAGGCAGGGGAAGGGACTATAAAACCAGGAAGTGGTGTGCCTCAATTAGTCTCTGCAAGCTGGAGCTCTGTCAATTAGTCTCTGTCACCCTGAGCTCTGAATGACACTGAACAAATGTCTACAGCACTGTGAGTACCCTTAATTTGGTTTGAAAATGAAAATATAGTTAGTTTGAAGTAAAAACGCACTGCCTGCAAATGGTTGTTTGGGTTGAATTAAAAAGGCACTCTCTCTCTCCCCTCCTCTCTCTCTCTCTCTCTCTCTCTCTCTCTCTCTCTCTCTTTCTCTCTCTCTCTCCCCCCTCTCCTCTCCCCTCCCCCCCCCCCTCCCCCCCCCCCCCCCCCCCCTCGTCCCCCCCCCCTCCTCTCCCCCCCCCCCCCCACCCCCCTCTCCTCCCCCCCCTCTCCTCCCCCCCCCCCTCTCCTCACCCCCCTCTCCTCTTCCCCCCTCTCCTCTCCCCTCTCTCCTCTCCCCCCCCCTCTCCCCCCCTCTCCTCCTCTCCCCCCCTCTCCTCCTCTCCCCCCCTCTCCTCCTCTCCCCCCCTCTCCTCTCCCCCCCCTCTCCTCTCCCTCCCCCTCCTCCTCTCCCCCCCTCTCCTCTCCCCCCTCGTCCTCTCCCCTCTCCTCTCCCCCCTCTCCTCTCCCCCCCTCTCCTCTCCCCCCCCTCTCCTCTCCCCCCCTCTCCTCTCCCCCCCCTCTCCTCTCCCCCCCTCTCCTCTCCCCCCCTCTCCTCTCCCCCCTCCTCCTGCTCCCCCTCGTCCCTACTCCCCCCCTCTCACTCTCCACCCCCTCAAAATCCTCTCCCCCCGCTCGTCCTCTCCCCCACCTCTCCGTCTACCCCCCCTCTCCTCTCCCCCCCTCTCTCCTCTCCCCCCCCCTCTCCTCTTCCCCCCCCTCTCCTCTCCCCCCCCTCTCCTCTCCCTCCCCCCCTCTCCTCTCCCCCCCCTCCCTCTCCTCTCCCCCCCTCTCCCCCTCTCCTCTCCCCCCCTCTCCTCTCCCTCCCCTCTTGCCTCCTCCCCCCTCCCCTCTCACCGCCCCTCCATCCCCTCCCCTCCCCCCCCTCCCCTCCCCCCTCCCCTCTCCCTCCTCCCCTCCCCTCTTCCCTCCCTCCCTCCCCCCTCCCCCCTCCCTTACCCTCCCTGCCCTCCCCTCTCCTCCCCCCCCCCTCCCTCCCCCCTCTCGCTCCCACCCTCTCCCCTCCCCCCCCTCTCAGCACCCCCCTCTCTCTCCCCCTCACTCTCACCCTCTCTCTCCTCCCCTCCTCCCCCACCTTTCCTCCCTCACCCACCCTCCCTCTTATCCTCCTCTCCACCCCCCTATCCCTCTTGCCCCTCTCTCTGTGTCTCTGTCTCTCTCTCTGTCTCTGCCGCTTCTCTCTCTGCCCTCACTCTCTACCCCCGCCGCCCCCTCCCCCCCCTCTCTAGATGTGACTGCAAGTTGGGGGCTATGAGTCAGTAGATAGGGTGGTTATGGGGTAAAAGGAGCAAATTAATAATATTAATATAATATCAAGTGGGGTAATTAGCGTGAGTGCGGGGGGGGGTGGGGGGGGCGGGGGATAGTTAGTGTGTGACGCTGCATGCCGCCTCCCCCCCCCCCCCCCCCCCGCACGTTGGGGGAACAGACCCAACTTGGACTGCACTTGGACTAGTGCACACTTTTTCACACAGAGAGTTGTGAGCATGGAATTCTCTGCCTCAGTGGGTGGTGGAGGCCAGTTCTCTGGATACATTCAAAAGAGAGCTAGATAGAGCTCTGAGGGCGAGCGGAATCAAGGGATATGGGGAGATGGCAGGAACGGGGTACTGATTGTGGATGATCAGCCATGATCACATTGAATGGCAGTGCTGATTCGAAGGGTCGAATGGCCTACTCCTGCACCTATTATCTATGTATCTATGACAGATGCACCTCCTTTACCTACTTACCTACCACAAATATTAGACTCGCAGGTCAATTGTTCTCAGGCTTTTATGACAGCCCTTTAGTTTAGTTTTAAGTTTAGAGATACAGCACATAAACAGGCCCCATCGGCCCACAACGTCCATGCTGACCAGAGATCCCTGCACACTAACACTATCCTACACACACTAGGGACAATTTAAAATTTCATGAAGCCATTTAACCTGCAAACCTGTACGTCTTTGAAGTGTGGGAGGGAGCCGGAGCACCTGGAGAAAACCCATATGGTCATAGGAGGTACAAAGTCCGTACAGACAAGCATCCTTAGTCAGGATCGAACTGGGGTCCCTGGCGCTGAGAGACACACATTAGCCACACTCCAGTCACCTTGCACTTTGTTACTGTCTGACAATGATTACCTTCCCACAGTGTCCTTGGATATATCAGATTAGGCCCAGGAGAATTATTTACCTTCATTCATCCTGTAATTAATTTATTAGCCAAGTATGTAAACATACAAGGAATTTGATTTACCAACAGTCATACAAAAAGGCAAGAAGATACATAACCACATAAAAATTTAAAAATCAAAAAGAAGAGACAGGCTGTTTGCGGGGCAGCCATGTATGACACCACCTGAGCCTAGCACCTCGTCGACCACAATACAGACAGACCTGAAGACATCTCCATTAACTATCCCAAGTTCCCTCGCCTTCATGCTTTTCTCCAGAAAAACAGAAATACTCTTTCCAGAACTTGCTCAGCTCCTGACTTGGTTTCTGAGGGGGGCTTATTCTCTCTCTCGCTACCTTAATGTACAGAGATTCTCTTTGGATTATCCTTAATATTTTTATGCCAGGGCAAAACCTGCACATTGGACCTCGTCGTTGGACCTTGGCCTCTTATCTGACTGATAGTTGTGCAATAGTCATTCCATCTTAAAACAATTCACGCACAGGCAACATTTGTTCCTTGGATAGACACAAAATGCTGGAGTAACTAAGCGGGGACAGGCAGCATCTCCGGAGAGAAGGAATGGGTGACGTTTCGGGTCACCCGAAACGTCACTGTGATGGATGTTCATGTTAAAATGTGTTTTTGAGTGATCTGTTGCTTTTAATTGTATGACTGACCTGGCCAATGAAATTCCTCGTATGTTGCAAAACATACTTGGTGAATAAAGTGCGATTCTGACTATGATTCTGATTCTGAAGCTCAGAATGATCTCTGCCTAACGCCTCCATGTCTGAAGTTGCGATAAGTATCTTTCTAGAGGTGGTAGGTGGTTGGTGGTAGGTGGCCAAAGCAGATTGCAGCAACATCAAAGAGACATTTAGGTAGGCACTTGAACAGGTAGGGAATAAGGGATACAGACCACGTGCAGGCAGATGGGATGAGGTTCATTGGGCATCATGAAGTGCAGTGAGATAGCTGGCCAAAGGGCCTATTGCTGCGCTACATCTTGATTCGCTTTCTGAGCAAAACAGGAGGAAAGAAGATCATCAGCTCAAATTAGATTTCTTCAACTCCTGTGCATGAAAAGTTGGAGTAAGGACCAGTTACATTGGGATGTTGTGGTGTAACCAGATGGAAAGGCTGGTTACCCACATAACCTGATCCAACAATAAGTATTCAGTTTGATGATATTACATGCTCCAGTATAATCATTGTACTATCTTTGATCGGACTTCACTAGCTTTAGCTTGTACCAAACGTTATTCCCTTATCGTGCATCTGTACACTGTGAATTGTCTTTCCGCTGACTGGTTAGCACGCGACAAAAGCTTTTCACTGTACCTCGCTACACGTTACAATAAACTACAACTGAACAATTTAAGAACCCTCTTTTGGATTCTGCTTTCTGAATGCACCCAGTATCTGATGAGCAAGAATCGACAACAAAAGTGCATTTGTAGATTCAACAGAATGGCTAAGATCAGGAGAGGAATTGATAGAATAAAAGCGGAACCGAGAACCAGTGGACATAGGGTTTAGATAAGGGAGGGAGGACGTAATAGGAACCCGAGGGGAAGCCTTTTTACACAGGTACTGTCACAACATTTAAAAAATATTTGGACACTTACATTGATAGGGCAGGTTTGGAGGGATATGGGCCAAACACAGGCAGGTTGGACTAGTGTAGATGAGGCATGTTGGTCGCGTGGGCAAGTTTCCACACTCTATGACTCCATGACTCTAACAGAATGGCTAATGTCAGAAATTCTATTCCTATGTAGTTAAGTTTAGTTTTTTTTTAGTTTAGAGTCCGAGGCCGCACTGACCAGCGATCCTCGCGCATTAACGCCATCCTAAACACTCTAGGGACAATTTACACATACACCAAGCCAATTAACCTACATACCTGAACGTCTTTGGAGTGTGGGAGGAAACCGAAGATCTCGGAGAAAGCCCATGGGGTCATGGGGAGGATGTACAAACGCCATACAGACAGCACCCGTAGTCAGGATCGAACCCGGGTCTCTGGCGCTGTAAGGCAGCAACTCTACCGCTGCGCCATCGTGGCCAAGTAACTGGACATGAATCTGCATTTAGTCTTGATATTTCCGACTAGGAGTGAAATGTACCATGGCTTAGATTTTCCACTCCTGAGGTTTCATTTTGACCGTGTACTCGAACGTGAAACATACGATCGTGAAGCCACAGCCTTTCCTATGTCACTTCTGTTTTATTTTTCCATTGACCAAGCAAAAAGCTGCGTGCTTGAATCTATATAATACCACGTATTACAGAAGATCACAGTTGGAATTTCTCATGTTATTTTTCGTGACAGCGAGGGCACCATAAAGGTCATCGAGTCTACTTGGAAAACGTCACGGCAGTACCACACTGCCTTGCACACTGACAGAGGGAGGGGGAGGATATACCAATGGCTAAACAGTTTGTCTTTACAATATAGAGTGACACATAGAGAATGCTAATTTGAGGAGTGAGTAAGTGTTGAGTTTTTGTTTTGTTTAGTTTAGAGATACAGCGCGGAAACAGGCCCTTCAGCCCACCGAGTTCTTGCCGACCAGCGATCCCCGCTCACTAAAGGGCCTGTCCCACTGTACGAACTAATTCAAGAGCTCTCCCGAGTTTAAAAAAAATCAAACTCGTGGTGAGCACGTAGAATGTACGTTGCAGTACATCGGAGCTCGGGACGACTCTTAGCGGCTCGTAACGCTAACAGCAGGTACTCGGGAAACGCGGTGATCTCGTGAAGGCTCGTGAAGATTTTTCAACATGTTGAAAAATGTCCACGAGAGCCCCGAGTACCTACGAGCGGCCATTACCAAAGCCAATTAACCTATCAATTTGTATGTCTCTGGAGTGTGGGAGGAAACCGGAGATCCCAGAGAAAACCCACGCAAGTCATGTGGAGAACGTACAAACTCCGTACTTATACCGCCCATAGCCAGGATCGAACCCGGGACTCCGGCGCTGATAGATCGAATAGAACAGTCAGCAAGAATCAAATAAACAGACAAGGAAAAAAATGAAGGATAAAATTATGTTTATTTAAATGTTTAAGAAAGAACTGCAGATGCTGGAAAAATCGAAGGTAGACAAGGTAGACCTTCAGGCTCTGGGACATCAAGGTAGTCAAGGTAGATCGAAGGTAGACCTTCAGGGTCTGAAGAAGGGTCTCGACCCGAAACGTCGCCTTCTCTCCTTCTCTCCATAGATGCTGCCTCACCTGCTGAGTTACTCCAGCTTTTTTGTCTACCTTTTATTTAAATGTGAAAGTTTGGTATTATTTTAGAGGTTACTTCTGTTGTGCTTTTACGCATTTAAAAAATCTACACTATCGTGAGGTTTATATTAGATGAAATTATGGTACGACAATGAGTGTTTGTAATTGCTAAATTAGTATAAAAATCATAAATAAAGTCCCAGTTTGTGTTGCGATACCAGCAAGTCTAGGACTACTGTGTATTTGTCATCAAACGCCAAATCTTAGATTTACTAACAAATAGTGCTTGAGAATATCCCACTGCTGCACTCCTGATGGAAACTAACAGCAAACAACCACCCTACCGAGAGTCCCCGTGGTTACACGTGGGGCTGGGTCATTTTCCGGAGACATTAGGACTTGAAGGAGAACTGGGAAGGGGGAGGGGAAGGAGGGAGAAAGCAAAGGGCGATCTGAAATTAATAGAAGTCAATGTTCATACCGCTGGGGTGTAAACTACCCCTATGAACATTGACCTCTAATTTCAGGTAGCCCTTATCCACCCCCTCCCCCCCCCCCCCTCTCCCCCCCCCCCCCCCCCCCCCCCCCCCCCCCGATCTCAACCCGAAACGTGACCCATTCCTTCTCTCCATAGATGCTGCCTCACACACTGAGTTTCTCCAGCATTTTGTGTCTACCTTAGGTTTAAGGTGAGATGGGCAAGACTATAATAGTCACCAGCAGAGGGCACCTCTTCACCCAGAAGAACTGCCTGAGGAAGTAACTGAGGCAGGTACTATAACAACATTAAAGACACTTGGACAAGTACATAGACTGGAAAGGATTAGAGAGATATAGGCCGAACACAGACAAATAGTACAAGCTGAGATGGGACATCTTATTTGGCATGAATGAACTGGGTTGAAGTGCCTGTTTCCCTGCTACAGGCCTATATGACTCCATATGTGAACACATACACCCACATACATAGTGCACATGGAGGTATGGCAACAGCTCTGACCACGTTGCAAGAGATTATAGAAAGTCATGACTGCAGCCCAGTCCATCACACAAATCATGCCTCCCCTCCCCTCCCCAAACCCCATTGACTCCATTCACATTTAATGCTGCGTCAGCAAATTAGCTGACATTATCAAGCGCCTGTTGCACTTAGAATATTGGGCAGTCCAGCACAGGAACAGGCCCATGGGCCCGCAAAGTCCATGCCAAACACGATGCCATCTCACACTAATCTCCTGTGTCTGCAAGTGATCCATATCCCTCCATTCTCTGAATTATTAAAGCTTTATTACAGACACAGGTCCATATAACACATCAAACAGAAAAAAAAAAAAAAAAGATACAAAAATACATTTAAAAAATTGCATATTAGCCTATAAAATATACAAGCTATTGCACCAATGCAGTTTTTTTTTAGTTTAGAGTCCGAGGCCGCACTGACCAGCGATCCTCGCGCATTAACGCCATCCTAAACACTCTAGGGACAATTCACACGCCTAGAAGTGAATCTATAGCAGCTTTTCAGAGGGCTGACTAGGGCTTCAATTATATGGTTCCCTGACTTGTCCAGTCGACACATAAAACTAAACATCAGCTGTCTTAAGAGTGCCTCACAGGTTGGCACTCTAGTGGACACGAACAATTGACTGGCACTATGCCACCTAGGGACACAAAGCAGCATCCTCATTGCATCATTGTATGCTACCTTGAGTCTTTGCATACTCTTTTTCTTATACTTCGACCACAATTGGGCTGTATACAACGGTGTGATGTAGGTTCTGAACAGGGAACACTTCACAGAGTCAGAGCACATATAAAACTTCCTTATAAGCATGTTCGCTTGAAGATAAATTTTACAGCGCTGTCGGTAGAGGTCTTTGTCATCCGTCCAGTCATCGGATATGACATGACCTAAGTATTTAATTTCCTCACACACAGCAAGAGGACCATCTGACAACTAAAAGGTCGGAAAAGTTGATTCCCTGTCCTCAGCGCTCCTAACTACCATTATGCGGCTTTTCTTAGCGTTGTACTTAATGTCATAATCAAGGCCACACTGAGAGCACACCTTCAGCATCTGCTGCATCCCAGCACTATATGGACAGAGCAGGACCAGGTCGTCTGCATACATAAGATGGTTAACAATAGTGTTGCCCACAAGACAGCCAGTTTTTAACCTATTTATCTGATTTGACAGTTCGTCCATATAAACATTAAATAAAATAGGAGACAAAATTCCTCCTTGCCGCACTCCGTTACTAACACAGAATGGAGTAGATACAACATTGTCCCATTTAACCTGAAACGTTTGATGGGCATACCATTTTTTGTCTATTTGTAGTCTTGTAGGTCTGTGTCCAAGATGGCTGCCGTGAAGAGAGAGTGGACGCTGGCACGATTTGGTTGCCGCTGCTCCCTCTTCACACTGTGTTTTTGATTTTCTGTTTTTGGATTGAATCCTGTTTTTAATTTGTGTCTCTGTGATGTCTTTATTGTTATATTCCGATTATATGTTATTCCGATATACTATGTAAGGTGTCCTTGAGATGTTTGAAAGGCGCCCATTAAATAAAATTTATTATTATTATTATTATACCAGAATACTAAAATTCTCACTAATAATTTAGGGGCACCTCTATCTAGCAATTTTACAAACAAGTGTTCATGATTAATTCTATCAAATGCCTTGGACGCATCAATAAAACATAGAAATACAGATGAATTCAGGCTTGTGTACCTGAACACAATCTCTTTAAGAGCATAGATACACAGGTCAGTTCCATGTTTCCTTTCGACAAGCCTCTTAAGTGCCCCTATTGTTTCTGCCTTCACCGCCACTCCTGGAAGTGCATACCAGGCATCCAGCACTCTCTCTGCAAAAAATCTTGCTCGCCACATTTCCTTTCAACTATGGCCCTCTCAGCCTGAAGCCATGCCCTGTCTGTCGTCTTTCTCATTTCCACCCTTGGAAAAAAATTCTAACGGTCTGCGCCATCCATGTTTCTCACACTTGTGTACACATCTATCAGGGCTCCCCTCAGCCTCTAGAGGTTTGTAGAGAAAACAGTCCCTGTAGGGCAACACAGTGGTGCAGCAGTAGACCTGCTGCCTTACAGCGCTTTCAGCACCGGGTTCAATCCCGACTATGGCTGCTGTCTGTACGGAGTTTGTACGTTCTCCCCGAGACCACGTGGCTTTTCTCCGAGATCTTCGGTTTCCTCCCACACTCCTAAGATGTACAGGTTTGTAGGCTAATTGGCTTGGTATAAATGAAAATTGTCCCTAGAATGTGTAGGATAGTGTACGTGTGCAGGGATCGCTGGTCGGTGCGGACTCAGTGGGCCGATGGGCCTGTTTCCGTGTTGTATCTCTAAACTAAACTAAAACTAAACTAGAGTCCAACCCCTTATTGAAAAACCCTCTAAGCAAGTCAGTTATGCAGATAAATTCAAACCATCACTTTTTTGAAAGTGGTCATTACAATTCAAGAAATAGTTAGGAGGTTAATTGCAATAATTAATCGGCATTCCCTTTACTAAATGTGACGCTAAAGATTGCGGCAAATAAGGATAAAACTGGAATTAACAAATGGAAACAAATGACATTTATAGAGTGCTATTGTGCAAATCGCAAACACTAAAATCATTCATTTTGGGTAAACCTTTTCTGCAAACCATTCCAAAGTCTACACATCCTTCCTCTAATGGGGAAACCAGAACTGTTCATTATACCACAAATGCGGCCTAACCAATGTCTTATGAAGCTGTCCTAACATGACTTCCTGATTCTTACATTCATTGCCCCACTGATGATGCCCTCCATATGCCCTCTTTACCATGGTGTCTATTTGTGTTGCCACTTTCAGAGAGCGATGGTCTTGGACTCTAAGATCTCTGTCGATCAATGGTGTTAAGCAACTTGCCATTGCCTCTATACTTGCCTCTTACATTCAACCTCCCAAAGGAGGATTGTTCCCACTTGCATGGATTAAACTCCATTTGCCATTTCTCTGGCCACTTCTGCAGATGATTTATATCCCTCTGTATACATTGACAGTCTTCTCACAGTCTTCATCACTTCCAATTCTGGTGTCAACTGCAAACTTACTAACCGTCCATCTGAAGTAGACACAAAATGTCGAGACCCTTCTTCACACCATCTACATTTACATCCAAGTGATCTATATAAGTTGGCACTCCACTGGGTCATGGACCTCCATGCAGAATAACATCCTTTCAACACAACCCTCCATCTCCTATGAGAAAGCCCAATCTGATTCCAAACCACCAAGTTCCAGTGGATCCTATGCATCTTACTCCTCTGCATCAGCCTACAATGAAGCACTTCATCAAACCCCTTACTATAATCAATGATTTGGATGAGAACGTTCAGGGCAAGATTAGCAAGATTGCAGATGATACAAAATTGGGTGGTATTCATGCAAATAGTGAAGATGGTTGTCAAAAATTGCAGCAGGATCTTGATCGGTTGGCCAGGTGGGCTGATGGAATTTAATAGAGATATGTGAGGTGTTGCATTTTGAGAAGTCTAGCATGGGCAGGTCCTACACAATGAATGGTAGGGCTCTGGGGAGTGTTGTAGAGCAGAGGGATCTAGGAGTGCAGGCACATAGTTCCTTGAAGGTGGCACCTCAGATAGATGGTGTGGTCAAAAAGTCTTTTGGCACATTGGCGTTCTTCAGTCAGAGTATTGAGTATGGAAGTTGGGAGGTCATGTTGCAATTATATAATACATTGGTGAGCCTGCATTTAGAGTATTGTGTTCAGTTCTAGGCACCGTGTTATAGAAAATATGTTGTCAAGTAGAAAGGGTGCAGAGAACATTGACAAGGATGTAGCCAGGACTAGAGGGTCTGAGCTACAGGGAGAGATTGATTTGGCTGGGCCTCTATTCCTTGGAGCTCAGGAGGATGAGGGGTGATCTTATAGAGGTGTATAAAATCATGAGAGAAATACATCGGGTAGATGCACAGAGACTCTTGCTAAGAGTCGGGGAATCAAGAACCAGAGGGCATCGGTTTAAGGTGAAAGTGGACAGAGTTTTGGGGAATCTGAGGGGTAACTTTTTCACACAAGGGGTGGTGGGTGTATGGAACGAGCTTCCAGAGGAGGTAGTTGAGGCAGGGACTATCCCAATGTTTAAGAAGCAATTAGACAAGTACATGGATAGGACAGGTTTAGGGCAATGGGCAATGAAGGCAAGTGGGACGAGTGTAGATCGGACAGAAAATAGGTGTAGGAGTAGGCCATTCGGCCCTTTGAGCCAGCACCACCATTCAACATGATCATGGATAATCATCCAAAATCAGTTCCCCATTCCTGCTTTTCCCCATATCCCTTGATTCCTTTAGCCCCAAGAGCTAAATCTAACTCTCTCTTGAACACATCCAGTGAATTGGCCTCCACTGCCTTCTGTGGCAGAGAATTCCACAGATTCACAACTCTTTGCGTGAAAAAGTCTTTCTTCATCTCAGTCCTAAATTGCCTACCCCTTATTCTTAAACTGTGACCCCTGGTTCTCGACTCCCCCAACATTTGGAACATTTTTCCTGCATCTTCCCTGTCCAATCCTCAAAGAATTTTATGTTTCTATAAGATCTCCTCTCATCCTTCTAAATTACAGTGAATACAAGCCCAGTCGACCCATTCTTTCATCATACGTCAGGCCGGCCATCCCGGGAATTAACCGGGTGAATCTACGACATTAGCAATAATGTCCTTCCTCAAATTAGGAGACCAAAACTACACACAATACTCCAGGTGTGGTCTCACCAGGGCCCTCTAAAACTGCAGTAGGACCCCCTTGCTCCAAAACTCAAATCCTCTCACAATGAAGCTTTCTTCACTGCCTGCTGTACCTACATGCTTACTTTCAGTGACTGATGTACAAGGACACCTATATCTCATTGTACCTTCCTTCTCCTAATCTGACACCATTCAGATAATCATCTGCCTTCCTGTTCTAGCCACCAAAGTGGATAACCTCACATTCATCCACATTATACTGACCTGGGGATTTATCTGCCTTCAATCCCAACAGTTTACCTAGCACCAATTTTTAACTAATGTGGATTCCCTTCAGTTCCTCCCTCCCACTAGATCTTCGGTCCCCTAGTATTTCCGGGAGATAGTTTGTGTTTTCCTTAGTGAAGACAGAACCAAAGTACTCGTTGAACTGTTCTGCCATTTCCTTATTTCCCAATATAAATTCACCTGTCTCTGGCTGTAAGGAACCTACATTCGTCTTCACTAATCCATTCCTTTTTACATACCTTAAAGAAGCTTTTAAAGTCAGTTTTTATATTCCCCGCAAGCTTTCTTTCGTGCTCTTTTCCCCCCCACTTAGTTAACCCCTTTGTCCTCTGTTCTGTTCTAAATTTCTCCCAGTCCTCTAGTGTGCTGTTTCGTCTGGCCAATTTATATGCCTCTTCCTTGACTTTAACATTATAATTGACATCCCTCGTCAGCCACGGTTGAGCCGCCTTCCCAGTTTTATTTTTTCGCCAGACAGGGAAGAACAATTTCTGGAGTTCATCCATGCGGTCTTTAAATCTTCGCTGTTGGTCGGTGTGGGCAGGTTGGGCCGGATGGCCTGTGTTCACACTGTATGACTCTATTTCTCTATAACACAATAACCCTATCCTCATCGATCATCTTTGTCACCTCCTCAAAAACTGGGTTAAGTTCAAAAGACAAAGCCATGCTGACTGTCCTTAATAATCCTATTCTCTTCCAAATGCAAGTAAATCCTATCCTGAAGAATCCTCTCGTGCAGCTTGGTAAGGCTCACCGGCCTATAATTTCCTGGATTGTCTCTATGTCGCTTCTTAGAAAAAAGGAACAACATTGGCTACTTTCCAGTCGTCCAAGACAACGCCCGTGGCTAGTAAAGATGTAGAGATCTTCATCAATACCCCTGCGATCTCCTCTCTTGCCATTCTTAGGATCGAATAACTTTGAATAACTTCGGATCGATCCCATCAGGACTTGGGGATTTCTGCACAAGAGCCCAAACTCCACAACTTTCTTCTTCTCAAATTGCTTTAGCATATTAGTATCCCCCACACTGATCTCACGCTCCCCCGTGACCTTCTCCTTGGTGAATAAGGATGTAAAGTAGATCGACACAAAACTCTGGAGTAACTCAGCGGGACAGGCAGAAACGCTGGAGAGAAGGAGTGGGTGACGTTTCGGGCCGAGACCCTTCTTCAGTCCGTCTCGACCCGAAATGTCACCCACTGAGTTTCTCCAGCATTTTGTGTCTATCTTCAGTGTAAAGCAGCAACTACAGTTTCTTCCTACACATGATGTAAAGGACTTGGTCAGTTCTTGAGGCATATTCTCTGGCTCCAAGCACAAATTCCCTCCTTTGTCCTTCAGCAGTGCTTCCTTCTTTTCATTTACAAATAACAAAGGTTTGTGATTTCCTTTAAACCTACTCACCATCAGGCTATTAAACACTACAACTTCCGTTAAGCTCTGAATTACAGGGACCATTATTGTTATTATTGCACTATTATTGTTTGTTTTTGTGCATATGTGTGCATATGTGTGTGAGTGTGTGTGTATGTGTGAGTATGTGCATATAAACACACAAAGAACTTTTATCTCTCGTTTATTATACTGTTTACAATGTACTATGTTTACATATTCTGTTGTGCTGTTGCAAGTAAGAATTTAATTCTTCTCTCTGGGACATAGTCATAGTGTCCTAGAGTGAAAGAGCGTGGAAACAGGCCCTTCAGTACAACTTCCCCACATATATATCCCAGCTACACCAGTCCCACCTGCCCACGTTTTATCCATATCCCTCCAAACCTGTCCCATCCATGTACCTGTCAAACTGTTTCTTAAATGTTGGGAGAGTCCCTGCCTCAACTACCTCTTCTGGCAGCTTGTTCCATACACCCACCACCCTTTGTGTGAAAAAGTTACCCCTCAGATTCCTAATAAATAATTTCCCACTTCACCTTAAACCTATGCCCTCTTGCCCTCGATTCACCTACTCTGGGCAAGAGACTCTGTGCATCTAATATGACAGATGACAATAAAACACTCTTGACCATAGCCTGGTCATTCTCTATTCTCTCCTCCTTTTGAACAGAAGACACAAAATCTAGAAACAACATAGCACCTGATTCTTCCCTGCCAACACTGTATTGCAATCTACCTTGTTGCATCCCTGCACTTTTTTTTTAACCATAGCTATATTCTGCATTATATTTATTTTCTCTTTTGCGTGCTCATGTATAGTATGATCTGTCCGGGTCAGACGCAAAATAAAGTTTATCTCTGTACCTTTGCACACATGACAATAGTAAATCAGTACCAATACCAATGTAACCACACCATCTTGACCTTCGCCACCTCTCCCTCACAACTAGTTGCCAACTTTCTCACGCCCAAATAAGGGACAAAAGGTCAAAATACGGGACAAATTCCCGACAGCAATTCGTTGACCGACTCGGCCGTGGCTGGGTGAATGATGAGTTGGCCCGGGTGCTGGACTGCACACAAAGCCCAGCCAGGCAGGCCAGCTGAGGAGTTTTGGCCCGGGTCGCGCGCAAAGTCCGGCACCCGATCCAACTCATGAACCGATGATCGGCCATGAGAAGGGGTGGTGGTGTCGGCGGTAAGCGAAGGACGGGACCACGGGCGAGGTGCTGCTGCTGCTGCACTCCATGGGTTGCACTACGTCGGGACGGGTGAGGCGGGGCCAGACGCTGCGCTCCGACCGGACAGTCCCCTCGACCCGAGTAGTAGCAGTCAAATACGGGACAAGGGCGGTCCCGTATTGGACAAACCAATTTGGCACAATATACGGGATGTCCCGGCTAATACGGGACAGTTGGCAACCCTACTCACAACTCCTCTGTCCTGGGCCTCCTGCACTGTTAGAGTGAAGCTAATCGCAAATTGGAGGAACAGCATCTCTTATTTCGCTAGGGCAGCTTACAACCCAGTGGTATGAATATTGATTTCTCTAACCCTGCATTCCCTCTCTCTCCATCCCTCCCCCGCCCAAGTCGCAGCAGGTTCCCATTCCCATCTAGCAAACAGCTAACAATGGCCTGTTTCCTTTAACATCATTACTTCTTTGCAAATCTTTAATTCATTTGTTCTGTAGCTCTCTATATCGCCGTCTATATCTCTCGTTTATCTTACCCTGACTCTCAGTCTGAAGAAGGGTCTCGACCCGAAACGTCACCCACTCTTCCTATCCACAGATGCTGCCTGTCCCACTGAGTTACGACAGCATTTTGTGTCTGTCTTCCGTCCTGATTCTCCTCCCTGCTTCATTATGATCTCCCTGCCTCTGGCCACCGTTTAGGACTGAACCGTGGGGTGGAATCGCTTATGAAGGTGGCGATGAATGATTGGAATTCCCTCTGCCAAGCCTCCGAATACAGATGCAATCTTTATTGATGCTTGAAAAACATTCACAACAGAAGCAATGATTCATTTTCGAATGTCTCATTGAAAACCCGCAAGGGATTAGGTTAAAGAGCATCAACTTCAGCAGAAGTGAAACTGGGACTTCCCCTTTTTATGCTGAACGGAGTAATTACACAGGAAGGATCTGAACCGTTCAGCCTCACCAGACGCCCTACATTTAGCTGGGACAATTGGTTTAATGCATGCCCTGTACTTTGAAGCTAAGAACCAGCTAGTAATTCCCTGTTATACTAATGCTCCCTGCATAGATTCCTTCAGAATTATAAAATGGCCATGCGTATACATCCTGCCAAAAAAAGACACAAAATGTTAGAGTAACTCAGTGGTCTGAAGAAGAGTCCCGATACAAAACGTCGCCAATCCATGTTCTACATAGATGCTGTCTGTCCCACTGAGTTACTCCAGCATTTTGTGTCTATCTCCGTAGATGCTGCCTGTCTCGCTGAGTTACTCCAGCATTCTGTGTCAATCTACATAGATGCTGCCTGTCCCGCTGAGTTACTCCAACACCTTGTCTTTCCTATTTGTAAACCAGCATCTGTGGTTCTTTGTTTCCACATGACTTTCTCCAACCCGCTTTACATGGCGACGCCAGCAACAAAAAAAATAAAAATTCTGAGTACAGTAGACACAAAAAGCTGAAGTAACTCAGCGGGACAGGCAGCATCTCTGGAGAGAAGGAATGGGTGACGTTTCGGGTCGAGACCCTTCTTCAGACTGGTCTGCGATGCGCCGGCACCAGCAGGCCCTCGCTGTGACGCTCCAGCAGCTCCGAGCCTCACTCACTCATACGACGATCCAGTTGGAGGTGGCCAAAATGTCGGAGGATTATGTGCTGTGTGCGACGGCTGATGCGGTGAAAGGTGAGGATTAGGGGGACTCTGCCCCTGTTGTGACTCGGAGGAGGGGGAGCCTCGAGGGCCTCGTCTGTGATGGAAGAGGGGAACCCCTGTTCCAAGATGTCCTCGTTCTTTAGAGGGCGGGAGAGAGAGGGGTGAGCCCATGCAGGAATTTAAACAGCATCCATGGTGAGATAAATTTAGTTTAGTGTAGTTTAGTTTAGAGATACAATACGGCCCTTCAGCCCACCGAGTCCACACCAACCAGCGATCCCCGCTGACAATATCCAACACACACTAGGGACAATTTACAATTATACCAAGCCAATTAACCTACACAATGGCGCTGCGGTAGAGTTGCTGCTTTACAGCACCAGGGACTCGCGTTCGATCCTGACTACGGGTGCTGTCTGTACGGAGTTTGCACGTTCTCCCTGTGACCCGGGGTTTTCTCCGGGATCTCCGGTTTCCTCCCACACTCCGAAGACATACAGGTTTGTATGCTAATTGGTTTAATATAATTGTAACATTTTCTCTAGTGTGTGTAGGATTGTGTTAATCTGCGGGGATCGCTGGTCGGTGTGGACTTGGTGGGCCAAAGGGCCTGTTTCCACGCTGTATCTAAAACTAAAAAATTATGTGAGTATGGGCCAATCCAACTTAGGCAATTTTTTTGGGCGTCTACAGGCGACTGCCACAAAATTTTCAACATGTTGAAAATTTTTTCGGCGACAGTGGCGACAATTTTTGCTGTCGTAGGTTGACGTAGGTGTGGTCGTAGGTTGTCGCCAGGTGTCGTAGGTGAATTCCATTAAAATTAATCCCTGGCAGTCACTTAAAGAGTCACCTAAGTGGGACAGGCCCATTAGGATCTTGAAAGCAGGGTTTCAAATGACTTCATTACGATTGAAGGAGGGGAACCAGGAGAACATAATAACCCTCAAGTAGCACAATAAAGATGAATGGATGAATTTTCAGCTGCAGATGAAATGAAGCTAGTCCAGAATCTCGCTGCTTTATGGAGATGGAAACACACAGCCTCAGTGTTAAGTTGAATCTGAAGTCCAAAGCTCAAGGGCCAATCTGTTACTGAAATTTATTTTCAGTAAGTTGATAGGGAACGGAATGCAATCAATGCAGTAAATCGAGTTTGTGAAAGGGATTAAAATTGTTGGCTGCAGTCTTCCTTTCTAATATGGATCCAAGGCTGGCTTAGTAGCAGATGGCAATGGTAGAGGGTTGCTTTCTCAATTGGAAGCCTATGAATGGTGTTATACAATAGGGGTCAATACCCTTTCTGTTTCTTATATATGTTAAAGATGCAGTTGTATGGTTAGATAGACACAAAATGCTGGAGTAACTCAGCGGGCCAGGCAGCATCTCTGGAGAGAATGAATAGGTGACGTTTCGGGTCGAGACCCTTCTTCAGACTTGAATGGTTGTATAGTGAGTTGTTTGCAGATGACATGAAAATGGTGAAGTTGTTGGCAGCGAGAAGTTTAAGCTACAGATCACTTAGATAGAGCAAATGTAGATGGGATTTGATTTCAATAAATGTGATGTGGTTTATTTTTGGAGATCTAATAACAAGATGGCATCCACTAGGACTCTAGGGAATGTTTGGGAAAAGATGAGCCTTGATGCTCAAGTCCTTAGATAGTCTAACAGGACAGCATAGGGAGATAAGTTGGTGAAGAAGACATACTGGATGCTGGCCTTCATTTAGCTACGGCTAGAATATAATAACAGGGAAGTTAATTGTATAATGTTTTGAAACTTTAATATGGAAACAACTGTAATACTGTGTATTGTTCTGGTCACTTCTCTATATGAGGATGTGATTGTACTATTAAGTTTGCAGAAGAGATTTACCAGAAGATAGACACAAAGTGCTGGAGTAATTCAGCGGGACAGGCAGCGTCTCTGGAGAGGAATGGGTGACGTTTCGGGTCAAGCATCAGAAAGTTGCCTGAGATTAAACCTTTCAGCAATAATGAGAGGTTATATCGGCTGGGCTTGTTTTCTTTGAGGAGTTGATGAAACTGAGGGAGGATTTGATGGAGGTAACCAAAACAGTGAAGGACATAGATAGGTCGGACTCATTTCCCCACAGCAATCGTGTGTATCACCAGAGAACTTGGCTTTTAGAGTATGGGGTAAAGGATTTAAAGGGGATTTGAAGAATAATTTCATCCAGTTAGCCATCTGGAACACACACAGTGAACAGATGCTGAAGGCATGTACACTCACAGCATTTAAGAAATACCCAGATGAGGACTTCAATTGTCACGATACAAAAGATTAAAGATTAATGATCAGTCTGAAGAAGGGTCTCGACCCGAAACGTCGCCTAGTCCTTCACTCCATAGATGCTGCCTCACCCGCTGAGTTTCTCCAGCATTTGTTTGTCTACCTTTGATTTTTCCAGTATCTGCAGTTCTTTCTTAAAGATTAAGGACCAAGTGCACAGTTTGTTCCTTTCACTGCCTTGTACAATTTACATGCAATTTATGCATAATTTATGCCTGATGTCTGCATCTATGTGCCGCCGCAGCAAGCGAGATTTTCATTGAAGGTAGATACAAAAAAAGCTGGAGTAACTCAGCGGGTCAGACAGCATCTCAGGAGAAAAGTAATAGGTGATGTTTCGGGTCGAGACCCTTCTTCAGAGTACCGAAACGTCACCTATTCCTTTTCTCCGGAGATGCTGTCTGACCCGCTGAGTTACTCCAGCTTTTTGTGTCTGCTTGACATTAAGGGAATTAGTATATATGGGTATTTCATGGCATGGATATGGTAGACTGAAGGGCCTGTTTCTATGCTGGATGTCTCTCTATTATGTATTGAAGAAAATCTCTTCTCAGCTGGTCCTGGGTATTAAGGGCACAACCCACGTCCAACACCCCAGATTTCTACCCACAGAAACTATTCCTTATCATCTAAACGCAATCTATTTATTCCCTTGCCCACCTCAGTCCACCAACCTTTGTTTACAGTGTATCAATACTACAGCATGTTTACATATTCTGTTGTACTGCAGCATGTAAGAATTTCAAGTAATTCAAGGAAGAACATCGGCGAGATCACACATAAACTGGGCGATCGTTTCACTGAACACCTTCGCTCAGTCCGCCCGGACCTACCTGATCTCCCGGTTGCCAAACACTTTAATTCCCCTTCCCATTCCCACACTGACCATTCTATCCTGGGCCTCCTCCATTGTCAGAGTGAGGCCCAGCGCAAATTGTAGGAACAGCACCTCATATTTTGCTTGGGCAGCTTACACCCCAGCGGTATGAATATTGACTTCTCCCACTTCAAGTAGCCCTTGCTTTCCCCTCTCTCTCTCCATCTCTCCCCCACCCAAGTCGTACCAGCTTCAAAGTTGTCTTGTTGAGTCTCATTGTCTGTAACTCATTTTCACCCAGCGCACAGCTAACAATGGCCTGTCTCCTTTATCATTGTTACTTTTTTGCATATCTTTCATTCATTTGTTCTATATCTTTGCATTGTCTACAGTATATCTCTCGTTTTCCTTTCCCCTGACTCTCGGTCTGAAGAAGGGTCTCGACCTGAAACGTCACCTATTCCTTCTCTCCAGAGATGCTGCCTGTCCCACTGAGTTACTCCAGCTTTTTATGATTATCTCCGGTTTAAACCACCATCTGCCCTCCCTTCCTACGCATGCTACGCTAACATATTCTGTTGTGCTGCTGCAAGTAAGAAATCTATTGTTCTATCTGGGACATGTGACAATATAACACTCTGGACTCTCGTGACATTTTGCGTTCAGCATCTCCATCATTATATTGCTGCCAAACACAGTTGGCTTCAACGTTATCCAATCCGCAGATATCATTGCCTCCACGCAAATGCTCCATTCTCCCGTCACCCCCATTCTCCTTCCATTCCAGGCAGATCAAAGCCAATCCTGTAGCCCCCGCTGGACCCAGAGCACGAATACTCATCCCAGATTGCAGCAGTTAGTTTTCTCGGTTCTCTTCTTCATCGGTGGTGCACAGTTTAGGGGCAAACAAACGCAGGGCTGGTTATTTTTTTTAACTCATTCAATCTCCAGACGTGGCAATGAGGTTCCACTCACAACGTCATAAGGTCATAAGTGATAGGAGCAGAATTAGGCCATTTGGCCCATCAAGTCTGCTCCGCCATTCAAACATGGCTAATCTACCTCTCCCTCCTAACCCCATTCTCCTGCCCTCTCCCCATAACCTCTGACACCCATATTAATCAACGATCTATCTATCTCTGCCTTAAAAATATCTACTGACTTGGCCTCCACAGCCTTCTGTGCCAAATAATTCCACAGATTCACCACCCTCTGACTAAAGAAATTCCTCCTCATCTCCTTCCTGAAGGAACGTCCTTTAATTCTGAGGCCATGGCCTCTAGTCCTAGACTCTCCCACTAGTGGAAACATCCTCTCCACATCCACTCGATCCAAGCCTTTCACTTCCACCAGTTACTTCCACCAGTTGAACATTAGCTTCAGACCAAGCGTGACACTGAACTGCCAAAGACGCTGCTTTAGACAGCGATTAGTTAGTGAGAGGGTAGAACTTCCATGGAGCTACTGTATAGAAAGAATGGTGAGGGGGGTGGGTGGTGGGAGAGGTTTACCACTCTCTCTCTCAAACTTTTTCTCAACAACAATACAAACAACAACCAATGGATCGAAGATAGAAACAAAATGCTGGAGTAACTCAGTGGGTCAGACAGCATCTCTGGAGAGAAGGGATGGGTGACGTTTCGGGTCGAGACCCCGCTTCAGACCTTCGTCGATGAATGGATCGATGTCTCTTTACAATTCGTGAGATCTTCCTAAATGTATTCTTGATTACATAATCTACATTAATTCAGTCTGTGACGTGCTTGCAGTCACTGGTGAGACTGGAAGGCATTTTGTGGAGACAAGTACATCTTCTGTCCACTCTTCTTCCCACACGTCCTCATTGCAAACAGATTCACTTGTGAGTAATGATGCCTGTAATACTAAACAACACCGAATGAGACATCCTCAAATACAAAGAAGAACCGTGAATGCTTCTGGTTGTAATTGATTGATCAATTGTGATGTGCAGGAAGGAGCTGGTTTAAACCGAAGATAGACACAAAATGCTGGAGTAACTCAGCGGGACAGGCAGCATCTCTAGGGAGAAGGAATGGGTGACGTTTTCCGGTCGAGACCCTTCTTCAGACTCAACTTCAGACAGATAATTCAGTCTATTCACCCTTCTACCCAGAGATGCTGCCTGTCCCACGGAGTTACTCCAGAATTTTGTGTATGATCGATTGTAGTCATGTATTGTCTTTCTGGTGACTGGATAGCACGCAACAAAAGCTTTCCACTTCTTCTTCTTGCATATGGCGTGCACAGCCTAAAGGGCCTGTCCCACTTGGGAGTTATTTGCGCGTCTGTTACGCGACATCATTTACGCGTGACGCGCGCATGGTGCGTGGTGAGACGTGGCGGCGTAGGCAGTGACGCGCGGCTGCGCGCGACGCCCCAGGATTTTGGGATTCACAAAATCTTTGCGCGCTACCTGCGTGACGCGCAAATGATGCCCGTGGGACAGGCCCTTAAAGTTGTAAGACAACTTGTTCTGTTTGATCTTCTGTTTGTGCAGCCAGGTTACATTGATCGTCGTGGACCACGTGAAGGTTGCAATCTCCCACCCCAGCTTTTCACTGTACCTCGGTACACGTGACAATAAAACTAAACTAAATTATACTAATGCCGAAGTATTTCTGTCTCTGAAATTTTCTCCACATATTTCCATGCAGCAATGTCTTTGACTCGGTGCAAGCGGGCCATTATAAAGATTTAGTGGGAGAACTCAGCGCTTCCTTTTTACTCAATGCTCCAGCATCTCCAGTCTCCTGTGTCTCCTCCGTCTGGTCATCTGAGGTTTGGGGAAAGGGAGAGGAGAGGTTAAAGCTGTGCGTGCTATGGACGTAGACTGGGGCAGCCGCGCCTTGCACGTAAAAAGGGGCTTATGTGAATGTGTGTGAAAGAAAACAGGAAACGAGTCGCTGCCCATGGGAAACAGTTTAAAAATGCCCGTCGTCCAGGGGAAATTAAATGACAACGAAACCATCCATTGCACCCGGTAGCAAAGACGGCTCCAAAGCTGCCTGGTGTATTTCCCTCATTTCCTTGGTCATTTGAATCGTTTGGATCACATGAACACTGAAAACCAAAGTTGGACACAAAGAGTTGGAGTAACCCAGCGGGTCAGGCAGTATCTCTAGAGAGAAGAAATAGGGGATGTTTCAGGTCGGGACCCTCAGTCTGAAGAACCGTCACCTATTCCTTCTCTCCAGAGATGCTGCCTGTCCCGCTGTCCAGTTCTTTGTGTCTATCTTCGGTTTAAACCAGCATCTGCAGTTCCTCACTGAACAAAATAAAGAGCCACTTGCATTATTACATGAAGGGGTTTCCAGAGGCGATTTATATATTGGCCACTTACTTAGCTCTCACCTGCAGGTTGAAGTCAGCGTTTATTAAGTTGTTATTAGAGAGTTGCAACAATGTTGGCCAACCAGATGCACACTCAATGTTTCGTGGCTGTGACAACGGCGCCACAATTACATCAGCTCCAATGTTTGTTGCGCCGCTGAGGTCACGGAGTTAGAGGCGGACGTGAGCGCTGTCAGAGAATGATCGCCTGACTTTCTCTGCCTTTATAGTGGCTTTTCGGTGTTTAGGGGGGGGGGGGGGGGCTGTTCTGGCGAGTGACAGGGAGTGAGGAGGTTGGCAGATGTCCTTCATTTGCGAACACTTTGTGGCGCAGTTCTATTTCCTTTTAACTCTTTCCACACTCCGTTCGTTCATGACTGTATTTCAAAATAAATGAGCGGCACCCCCCCCCCCCCCCCCCCCCCCCCCCCCCCCCCCCCCCACCTTAAACCTATGTCCTCTGCTTCCCGATTCACCTAATCTGGACAAGAGACTCTCTACGTCTACCCGATCTTTTCCTCTCATGATTTTGTACACCTCTATAAGATCACCTCTCATCCTCCTGCGCTCCAAAGAATAGAGACCCAGCCTACTCAACCTCCCCCTATAGCTCAGGCCCTTGAGTCCTGGCAACATCTTCTCTGTGCTCTTTCCAGTTTGACAACATCTTTCCTATAACATGGTGCCCAGAACTGAACACAATACGCTAAATGCGACCTCACCCAACATCTTCTAAAATTGCAACATAACCTCCCAACTTCTATACTCAATACTCTGACTGATGAAGGCCAATGTGCCAAAAGCCTTCTTGATCAACCAATGCCACTTTCAAGGAACCATGCACCTGCACTCCTAGATCTGCTCGCCAACACTCCCCAAAGCTCTACCATTCACTGTATAGGTCCTGCCCTTGGAAGACTTTCCAAGATGCAACACCTCACATTTCTCTGTATTAAATTCCATCAACCATTCCTCAGCCCACCCGGCCAATCGATCAAGATCCTGCTGCATTTTTATTGACAGCCATCTTCACTATCTGCCAAATTACCCACTTTTGTGTCATCTGCAAACTTGCTAATCTTGCCATGTAGGTTCTCATCTAAATCATTGATATAGATAACAAACAGTAATGGGCCCAGCACCACACCACTAGTCACAGGCCTCCAGTCCGAAAAGCAACCTCTACCATCACCCTCTGCTTCCTTCCATGAAGCTAATTTTCTATCCATTCAGCTATGGGTTCAATTGCAGCAGAGTGGCACAGCGGTAGAGTTGCTGCAGAGATCCTGGTTCGATCCTGACTACGATGCTGTCTGTGCAGAGTTTACACGTTCTCCACGTGACCTGCATGGGTTTTCTCCGGGTGCTCAGGTTTCCTCCCACACTTCAAAAATGTACAGGATTGTAGGCTAATTGGCTTTGGTAAAATTGTAAATTGTCCCTAGTGTGTGGGGATAGTATATGTATGCGGGGATTGCTGGTCGGCATAGACCAGAATAATGAAAGGCATAGATAGAGTGGATGTGGAAATAGATGTTTCCAATGGTGGGAGAGTCTAGGACCAGAGGTCATAGCCTCAGAAAAGCTGAGGAGGAACTTCTTCAGACAGTGGGTAGTTAATCTGTGGAACCCATTGCCACAGAGGGCTGTGAAGGCCTAGACTAGACAGTGGATATTTTTTTTAAGGCAGAGATAAACAAGTTCTTGTCAATGGTTATGGGGAGAAGGCAGGACATCGGATTAGGAGGCAGAGATCAGCCATGATTGAAAGGCGGAGCAGACTCGATGGGCCCAACGGCCTAATTCTACTATAACTTGTCTCGGTGGGCCGAATGGCCTGTTTACGCGCTGTATCTCTAAATGAAACTAAACTAACCGAAAGTCTGAAGAAGGGTCTCGACCCGAAATGTCACCCATTCCTTGTCTCCAGAGATGCTGCCTGTCCCACTTGAGTTACTCCAGCTTTTTACGTCTATCTCCGGTTTAAACTATCTGTCATTGTATCCCATGTGATCTAACTTTCAGAGTAGGAAATGTGCTTTAAAAACAATTGTTTAATCGTTGACGGCAGACCCCCCCAAAAAAGCTAGAGTAACTCAGCGGTGTCAGGCAGCATCCCTGGAGAGAAGGAATGGGTGGAGACCCAAATATTGATGAATAACGTTGTGATATTTCCGTGCCTATCAGATCTGGGGGAATCCCTATTCTCCGCCCCCAGTTAAAGTGTTCACGTAATGAAACCAGCCTGGCAGCGCCGCCCAGCTTGACTGAGAGCCGAGGGATCCCAGCTCGTCACGAAGTACAGTCTCACTCACTCGCCCCGGGGGGAACCAGGGAGGATGGTTTCAGACGCCGTGATGAATGCAGCCTCACCGAGCCGATGGTGACTGCCGCCCCTTACGGTCCCGCACAGACCCCGCGGTGCGAGAGGAGGCGATGGATTCCCTGCTGAGCGAGAGCACCGAGGAGGCGAGCTTGGAGCTGCTGCTGGAGCGGATGGGCGACATGATGGCCTCGCTGGAGGTGTTGTACCCGCTGGGGGACGAGACGGCTCTGTACGGCCACAGCACTGAAGAGCCGCCGCCGCCACCACCACCGCCGCCGCAGGAGAGAGACGTGTCCCGCCGGCAGCCCAGCTTGCTCGCCACCGTCACATACGGCTCGGTGGACGATTTACTCAACTTCGCCAACCAGGTCTCCAGCACTTCCCACAGATTCACGCCGGACACGGACTACGAGGCAGGAGTCATACTAAATAAGGTGACGAATCTTCAAACTCCCCTTGACTCTCAGTCTGAAGAAAGGTCTCGACCCAATCCTTCTCTGCCTGTCCCGCTGAGTTACTCCAGCTTTTTGTCTCTATCTTCGGTTTAAACCAGCGTCTGCGGTTCCTTCACACGCATTCTTAACTCGAGAACATCGTTTTCAAATATGTGTAGGAAGGAACTGCAGGTGCTGGTTTACGCCGAAGTTAGGCGCAACATGCTGGAGTAACTAATTTGAGGAAGGACATTCTTGCAGCTTCAGTACACCAGGTTAATTCCCGGGATGAAGGGACTGTCATATGATGAAATAATGGAGCGACTGGGCTTGTATTCACTGGAATTTAGAAGGGATCTTATAGAAACATATAAAATGATTATAGTATTGGACAGGGTAGATGCAGGAACATGTTCCCGATGTTGGGGGAGTCCAGAACCAGGGGCACAGTTTAAGAATCAGGGGTAGGCCATTTAGAACTGAGATGAGGAAAAACTTTTTCACGCGAGAGCTGTGAAGTTGTGGAATTCTCTGCCTCAGAAGGCAGTGGAGGCCAATTCACTGGATGCATTCAAAAGAGAGTTGGATCGAGGTCTTAGGGCTAGAGGAATCAAGGAATATGGGGAGAAGGCAGGAACAGGATACTGATTGTGGATGATCAGCCATGATCACATTGAATGACGGTGCTAGCTCGAAGGGCCGAAGGGCCACTCTTGCACCTATTGTGTATGTGTCTATGTAACTCAGCAGGACAGGCAACATCTCTGGAGTAAAGGAATTGGTCTATCTTCATTTTCAAATATTATACATTTTTATATGTTAAAGAACTACTTACTAAGTGACCTTTAGTAACCCATAAAGGTGGAAGTCCTAATTAAATGGTTTTTAATATAGTGTTAAATAACACTAATATAGTGTTAATATATTTTAAGAAAGTGCTTTCCAATGCACTTTGTAGCCCACTATGTAGGAAGGAACTGCAGATGCTGATTTAAACTGAACATAGACACAAAAAACTGGAGTAACTCAGCGGGTCAGACAGTATCTCTGGAGAGATGGAATGGGTGACGTTTTGGGTCGAGACCCTTCTTCAGACTGAGAGCCAGGGGAAAGGGAAACGAGAGACATAGACGGTGATGTGGGGAGATATAGAACAAATGAATGAAAGCCATATGCAAAAAAAGTAACAATGATAAAGCAGGGGGAGTCCAGAACCAGGGGCCACAGTTTAAGAATAAGGGGTAAGCCATTTAGAACGGAGATGAGGAAACACTTTTTCTCACATAGAGTGGTGAGTCTGTGGAATTCTCTGCCTCAGAGGGCGGTGGAGGCAGGTTCTCTGGATGCTTTCAAGAAAGAGCTAGATAGGGCTCATAAAAATAACGGAGTCAGGGGATATGGGGAGAAGGCTGATTGGGGATGATCAGCCATGAGCTGGCTCGAAGGGCCGAATGGCCTCCTGCACCTATTGTCTATTGTCAAACAGGCCATTGTTAGCTGTGTGCTAGGTGAAAACGAGTTACAGACAATGAGACTCAACAAGACGACTTTGAAGCTAGTACGGGGGGGTGGGGGGGTAACGGAGAGAGAGGGGATGCAAGGGTTACTTGAATTTAGAGAAATCAATATTGATACCACTGGATTGTGAGCTGCCCAAGCAAAATTGCACAAGCCAAGTACGTATTTTTTGAAGGGTGGTTATTATTGTGACATCGTGGCAACTTTGCACAGATGCCAGAGTCTAAATCACCCAGATGATCTGTTTTCTAAATCAGTAGTTTAGGCCCATGTGGTAGTTTGGTTGTAGTTTAGTACATTTAGTTTAGATATGTTCTCACGGGGATTACTTGTTTTCGTGGGGAAATTCCTTGCACTGATGCTGACAGTACTCTAGGGGCTTTCACCCCCATCTGAAGAGTTTCAGTTTAGTTTATTGTCATATGGGTGCAGTGAAAAGCCTATGTTGCCTGCCAACCAGTCGGCTGAAAGATAACAGAAGACAGACACAAAAAGCTGGAGTAACTCAGCGGGTCAGGCAGCATCTCTGGAGAAAAAGAATAGGTGATGTTTTGGGTCAAGACCCTTCTTCAGATTCCAACTCCGACTCTGGTTCCAGTCGTCCAAGTTTGGACCCAACCCGGATTACAGATACCACTCCCTATAGTAGAAAGACAGTGCATGATTACAATCATGCCATCCACAGCAAAGATCCTATAGCGGAGCAAGATAGACCACTTCTGCTAAATGCAATGGGTTGACATGTAGTACGCAACGGAGCGGAACGTGGGCCTTTTTATCATCCATTTCAGTAACCCGAACCGACCCGACTCGCAGTGTAATCAACGTTGCGGAGGAACAGTCTGTGTTAATAAATTATAATTCTGAAAATGAGGAGAAGATTTTTTTACCACATAACTTTTATTTTTACGAGGATGTTTCCGTAACCGGCTTCCGTCTCCGCACTAGTATCTTTGCTCCGCTGTGGGATCTTTGGTGCGGAGACGGAAGCCGGTTACGAAAATGGGGCCTAAAGTTACCCATGAATCTGCCCATGACCGTACTACGTCTTTTTTGTCGAGTGATCTATCTTGCTCGCTATAGGATCTTTGATCCACAGTGCACATGATAATGAGAATAATGTGAATAACGTTTGGTGCAAGATAAAGTCCATTAAAGATAGTCCGAGGGCCTCCAATGAGGTAGACAGTTGGCTGAAGAAGGGTTTCGGCCCGAAACGTCACCAGTTCCTTCTATCCAGAGATGTTGCCGGTCCCGCTGAGTTACTCCAGCATTTTGTATCTATCTTCGAGGTAGATAGTAGTTCAGACTACTTGCTCTCTAGTTGTCGTAGGGTGGCCTGCTGGGAAGAAACTGTCCCTGAATCCGGAGGTGTGCATTTTCACATTTCTCCACCTTTTGTCCGATGGGAGAGGGGGACGGAGTCATACAGCTCAGAAACCGGCCGTTCGCCCCACCCTATCCTTGCCGACCATCAAGTACTATTCTAGCCATGGCAATTCAAGTGTTGGCCTGGATATTAATTAGATATTGTGAGATGTTTTGTCTCATCTCGAAAATGGCACCTCGACTAGTGGATCATTGCTCTATCAAACACTGTCACTGTTTCAGAGACAAGAGAAAATATTTTGTGTCGTAAAGTAATTTTGAATACATTCTAAACACACTGATGTGCTAATGAATGGTGAATGCATTGTATCCATTTAATAATGGGATAGACACAAAAAGCTGGAGTAACTCAGTGGGACAGGCAGCATCTCTGGAGGGAAGGAATGGGTGACGTGTCGGGTCGAGACCCTTCTTCAGACATTAAGTAATGGGTTGTTGACATTAAGCTGAATTATTTTTCTTAGTGTCCTTTTTTGATTGTTATCAAAAGAAACAAAGATGTGCATTTGTATGTTATTTTATTTAACATCCCTTTCATGTAAAAGTCTTTAACAACGGAAGTACAATCAGTGTAGCAAAGTGAGGAACTCTGCAGCTGATTTTCACACAGCACGTCCCCACTAACAGCAAAATGAGAATGGCCATCTGCAGTGTTGACTTATCTGTTCTTCTGTTGAACAGAGTGATATAATTATCAACAATGGACATTATGGAGTCAACGCCGAATTCTCCTTGTTTCCCTGGAAATTTGCCCATAGAAATATCGGGCCTGGCTACATTCCTCGAGGTACTTTTGGAAAGTGCCACCTTGCACAGGATAAGATGACAAAAAAACGAATGGCGTGCAAACTGGTAAGTAGCGCACATCTTCGTTTACGGAAATGCACTTACTTCAAAAAATGTAACTTTTTAACACTAAGTATTTATACAAACTACAATAGTATGGCGCAGCAGTAGAGTTGCTGCCTTACAGCGCCAGAGGCGCGGGTTCGATCCCGACTACGGGTGCTGTCTGTATGGAGTTTGTACGTTCTCCCCGTGACCGCGTGGGTTTTCTCCGAGATCTTTTGTTTTCTCCCACACTCCAAAGACGTACAGGTTTGTAGGTTAATTGGCTTGGAATAAATGTAAATTGTCCCTAGTGTGTGTAGGATAGTGTTAATGTGGGGATTGTCGGTCGGTGCGGACTCGGTGGGCCGAAGGGCCTGTTTCTGCGCTGTATCTCTAAACTAAACTGGACTAAATTAAACTAGTGCACAAGTAAATTGGTAATTTACGGCCAATTCAACTTTGCTTAGTCTCAACATCAGTAAGAATATCATAGAAAATAGGTGCAGGAGGAGGCCATTCGGCCCTTCGAGCCAGCACCGCATGATATCATTGTTCTATCTGGGACATATGACAATAAAACACTCTGGACATCATCTGTTCAGCTCATCATCATATCTCACAATCCCTCTTCTTGGTAAAAAGAAACAAGCGGGATTCTCCTAAATCATTTGTGTTGTTCATTTTAGTCGCCTGTTCCTGGAATTTGCATCATGGCTCTTTGTGTAGAAATAATTCCATGTGACTTCCCTTTGTTCCTCTTTACTGTTGCATTTAAATGTGAACCCTCTCGCCAGGGTTAACATTCAGCCTGTGTCAGATTTTGTTCATTCTCTTCATTATCTTTAAAGTTGCAATGCGTTTGAAAGCTATTTGGCATCAAAGAAGCTTTCGCAGAAGGTCTGCGTTCCTCTCAGGCTTCTGACATTTGTGTGCACCCGCAATCCAATACATCAGGCACAAACGTATTAAAGTCACCCTGTGTTCCTGTTTGATTCGGTGAAGGAATACAGAAGTGTTTCTTACAAAGTGGACTCGGTCTCTATTTTCTATAGTTTATAAACTCTTATTAACCTCCTCTTGAAGTATTATATAATTCATACAGGACTCAAATGGGAGGGATACAGGGAGGACGTCTCTTTGAATGAGAGGTTTACAACCAGGAAATAGTCTAAGAACAAGGGGTAAGCCATTTAAGGCTGACGCAAGGAGAAATATTTTCATGCAGAGCATGATGCAAAGGTAAAATTCTCTACCCCAAAGACTCAGTGCATTCTGTGCATTTAAAACCGAGATTTATACATTTCTGGGAATCGAGGGTTAGAGTGACAGAATCAGAGCTATACAACATAAAACAGGACAGCACAAGAATAGGGGCAGCACAGTGGTAGAGTTGCTGCTTTACAGTGCCAGAGACCTGGGTTCCATCCTGACTATGGCTGTACGGAGTTTGTACGTTCTCCGAGTGCTCCGGTTCCACATCCCAAGGACGTACAAGTTTGTAGGTTAATTGTCTTCTTTAAATTGTCCCAAATGTATAAGATAGCACCAGTTGTACTAATAAACTTGGACAAGTGATTGCAAGTTGGTGTGGACTCGGTGGGCCGAAGGGCCTGTTTCCTCGTTGTATCTCTAAACATGCCCTTCACCTCACAATGTCTGTGCCAAAACATGATGCAAGAACACATACACGATACAGAGGCAGAAACAAAATGGAAACATGCCCTTCAGCCTAGCTTGTCCACGTCGAGAATGGTCACAAAATGTTGGAGTAACTCAGCGGGTCAGACAGCATCTCTGTAGGTCTGAAGAAGGGTGTCGACCCATAGCATCACCCATTCCTTCTCTCCAGAGATGTTGCCTGCCCCGCTGAGTTACTCCAGCATTTTGTGTCCAGTATCTCTGGAGAAAAGGGATAGGTGACGTTTTGGGTCGTGACCCTTCTTTCTTGTCCATGTCGAGACTACGTTGGCATTCTGAGCTATTCCATTTGCCAGCATTTGATCCATATTCCTGTAAATGTTTCCGGCCTGATGATAGGAATACCACAAAATGACAGAGCATCAGCTGTTGTTGAATTTTGGAGCAGGTACTGCGACTCAAAGACCTACTCCTACTCCTAATTCTTGTGTATTTATATTATAAAACCTATCTGAAGATCGGTGGCTCAGCACTTCAACTCCCCCTCCCATTCCGAATCCGACCTTTCTGTCCTCGGCCTCCTCCACGGCCAGAGTGAGGACCACCGCAAATTGGAGGAGCAGCACCTCGTATTTCGCTTGGGCAGTCTGCACCCCAGCGGTATGAACATTGACTTCTCTAATTTCAGGTAGTCCCTGGTTTCTCCTCCCCTTATCAGCTCTCCCTCAGCCCACTGGCTCCACCTCTTCCTTTCTTCTTCCCGCCCCCCACCCTCACATCAGTCTGAAGAAGGGTTTCGGTCCAAAACGTCGCCTATTTCCTTCATTCCATAAATGCTGCCTCACCCGCTGAGTTTCTCCAGCATTCTTGTCTACCTGCCAGCATCTGCAGTTCTTTCTTAAACCTGAAGACCGAAATGTTGAGTTTAGTTTAGTTTAGTTTAGTTTAGAGATACAGCGCGGAAACATGCCCTTCTGATCACCGAGTCCGTGCCGACCAGCGATCCCCGCACATTAACACTATCCTACACACTAGGGACAATTTACATTTATACCAAGCCAATTAACCTACAAACCTGTACGTCTTTGGAGTGTGGGAGGAAACCGGGGATAACCCACGCAGATCACGGGAAGAACGTACTAACTCCGTACAGACAGTATCCCTAGTCAGGATCGATTCTGGGTCTCTGGAACTGTAAGGCAGCAACTCTACCGCTGCACCACTGTGCCGCCCTACACCAAAGTGTGTTATATATCGTTAAACCACCTGTGACCTGTAGGATATGAATCATCCAGGATAACTGTACAGTGCGAATTACCTAAGCATACTTGCAGTGGAGTATTCACTTCCTGCACACTCGGGGCACATTACTGAGGCCAATTAACCTACCAATCTTTGGGATGTGGGAGGAAACCGGAGCACGTGGATGATACCCATGTGATCAGAGGAAGAACGTGCAAACTCCATACCCGAGGCCAGGATCAAACCGGGTCTCTGGCGCTGTAATGGGCCTGACCCACTTATGCGACTGCAGGAGACTATGCAGTCGCCACATGGTCGCCACATGTTCGCGGGTGGTTGCCGGGGAGTCGCCTTCATGGTCGTGAGGAGTTCCCACATTCTGGGAACTAGTCGTGGCCTCATTATGGTCGCCGCGAATTTTGCAACATGTTAAACATGTTGAAAAATTAGCGGTGACTAGAATGAAGCCGCCATGGAGAGTAGCGAGAATTCTCGAGCCGTAGTTGGGCCGCCAGGAGGTCCTAGTGGGTCGCCAGGAGGTCGAAGGTTCTCGTAGGTTGTAGCCGGTGCTGACCTGTGAATTTCATTGGCTCATTGGGGGGAAAAAAACGGTAAACAGTAGTTTTCAGAACCAAGGATAACCGACCGGTAATGTTAAATGTCCGCCGAGCTTCACAGACGTGTATCTCTGGCTTCATAAAAGTTGTCTCCACTCCTTCTCCCCCCTGCTCCCCCCCCTCTCTTTTAAAGGACTTACCGTACACTGTGCTTTCACCGTCTTAATTACAGCGCCAACCTTCCTGTTCATCGCGGTGTGTGTCTGTATCACATTGGCTTTGCACCGTGTGGATTTCACTCAGACAGCGCTCCCCCCCGCTTGCCCTGTCCTCCGCCTGCATAATGGGCTGGTGAAGGAAGCGATGTGTGTGTGTTCCAACTTGACAGTCGCCTGAAAAATCACCTAAGTGGGACAGGCCCATAAGGCAGTAGCTCCACTAGCTGCGCCACCGTGCCACCCTGATGGCGCTAAACTCATCTCCTCTGCCTGCACATGTTCCAAATCCCCCCGTTCCCTCCGCATCCATGTGCCTACCTAAAAGCCTCTTAAACACCACCATCGTATCCACCTCCAACCCTGGCAGTGCATTCCAGGCACCCACCACCCTCCGTGTAACAACCCTCACCGCACATCGCCTTCAAACGTCGCCGCTCTCACCTTAATGCTGAGCCCTCTGGTCCTTGACATCGCCATCCTGGGGGGATAAGTTCAGAGTGTCTACCCTAGCCATGCCTCTGTACTGTGTGTGATTATGGTGCTGGCGAGGGGTTGATAGAGGCCAGGACACCGCATATTTTTTGGGACGTCATTTAGTAACTTGGTTTAGTAACTTAATAATAATAATAATACATTTTATTTATGGGCGCCTTTCAAGAGTCTCAAGGACACCTTACAAAAATTTAGCAGATAGAGGAAAAACATGTAAGGGGAATGAAATAAATAGTAGAGACATGACTAGTACACAAAGTAAAGACAGAATACAATTCAAAACACAATACGAGGCAATTAATGCACAGATGAAACTTGTCAGTTTCTTTGTTGAACTAAATTAAGGCGCAGTGTGGAAACAGGCTCTTCGGCCCAACTTGCCCACGCTGGCCAACATGTCCCAGCTGCACTAGTGCCTCCTGCCTGCATGTGGCCCATATCCCTCTTAACCAATCCTATCCATGTACCTGTCCATATAGAGGCATAGTGATATAGCATGGAACCAAGCCCTTTGGCCCAACTTGACCACACCGGCCAACATGTCCCAGCTACACTAGTCCCACCTCCCCGTGCTTGGCCCATATCCCTTCAAACCTGTCCTATCCATGTACCTGTCTAATTGTTTCTTAAACGCTGGGAGAGTCCCAGCCTCAACTACCTCCTCTGGCAGCTCATTCCATACACCCACCACCCTTTGTGTGAAAAGGTACCCCTCGGATTCCTTTTAAATTGCTTCCCCTTCACCTTAAACCTAGGTCCTCTAGTCCTCGACTCACCTACTCTGGGCAAGAGACTCTGTGCATCGACCCAACCTGTTCCTCTTATTAGGGATGTGTAGGAAGGAACTGCAGATGCTGGTTTTAACCAGATAGACACAGAAAACTGAAGTAACTCAGCGGGTCAGACAGCATCTCTGGAGAAAAGGAATGGGTGACGTTTTGTGTCGAGACCCTTCTTCAGAGTGATAGTCCACAAGGGTTTGTGCGTGGGAGATTGGGTCTCATGAATTTGATTGAGCTTTTTGAAGTAGTAACAAGAAGATTGAGGACAGGACCATAGAAATCGTCTCCATGGACTTCAGCAAGGTCTTTGATAAAGTTCCGTGTTGTAGGCTGCTCTGGGAGGTGAGATGAGATCTCATGATCCAGGAAGAACTAAAGGGCCTGTCCCACTTGGGCGACATTTTCGGCGACAGCCTAAAAAGAGGTTGTTATTGGTCCTTAGATTTATTGTAGATACGTTCATTTCCAGTGTGATTATTATACTTCGTTGTAACCTTCTTGTGTTGTGAAGGCGGGAGACGGGGAGTGTCGTAGCTTGACGTGTCGGTGACGCGGAGTGTCGTACAATTTGACGGTTTTTAGGGCAACTACAGGCGTCAGTCGCTGACGTTTGCAGTCGCCGAAAAAATCGCAAAGTGGAACAGGCCCTTAACTAACTCCTGGTAGGAACCAGATTGTGATAGTGGAAGTTTGTTTTTCACACTCGAAATCTGTCTCTCAGGGAGGTTGGTGCTGGGCCCAATGGTGTTCGATACTTACAGTATATCAATGATTTGGATGAGAATGTACGAAGCATGATTAGTAAATGTGCAGAGGACACTAAAAGTAGGTGGTATTGTAGACAAAGAAGATGGCTAACAGAAATTGCAATGTGACTTGACCAGCTGGGCAAGGGTGGGCGAAGAATAGCTAATGGATAGCTAATTCAGATAAATGTGAGGTGTTCCATTTTGGGAAGTTGAGTCAGAGTTGAACAATCACAGTGAACGGTTGGGCTCTGGGAAGTACTGTAGAACAAAGGGGTTTATGAGTACTAATGCATAGTTCCCTGAATGTGGTCTTGTAGGTTGGTAATGATGGAGAGGAAGGCTTTTTAGCATGCTGGCTTTCATCAGTCAGAGAATCGACAACAGGAGTCTGGGCATTATATTACAGGTGTACAAGGTTAACATGGCCTCATTTCGAGTATTGTGCTCATCTTTGGTCGCGCTGCGGTAGGAAAGATGCCATTAAGCGGGAAAGGGTGTAGAGAAGATTTACAAGGATGTTGCCAGGACTTGAGGGCCTGAGCTATAGATAGGAACAGATTGGGCAGGCCAGGACTTTATTCCTTGGCATGTAGGAAACTGACGGGTGATCCGATAGAGGTGTATAAGGTCATGAGGAGAATAGATAGGGTGAATGCACAGTCTTTTTCACAGAGTAGAGGGCATGAACTACAGGGTACAGGTTTAAAGTGAGAGAGAACAATGTTTTCACACAGAAGGCAATGTGTGTATGAAATGAGCTGTCAGATGAGTTGGGCAGTCCTTTCGGGTTAGGCAGAGGTTCACTTGCACCTCCTCCAACCTCATCTACTGTATCCATTGTTCAAGGTGTGGACTCTTACACATCGGCGAGACCAAACGTAGACTGGGCGATCGTTTCGCTGAACACCTTCGCTCAGTCCACCAGGACCTACCTGATCTCCCGGTTGCCAAACACTTTCATTCCCCTTCCCATTCCCACGCTGACCTTTCTGTCCTGGGCCTCCTCCCTTGTCAGAGTGAGGCCAAATGCAAATTGGAGGAACAGCACCTCATATTTTGCTTGAGCAACTTACACCCCAGTGGTATGAATGTTGATTTCTCTAACTTCAAGTAACCCTTGCATCCCCTCTCTCTCCATCCGTCCCCCACCCAAGTCTTACCAATTTCAGTCACCTTGTTGAGTCTCATTGTCTGTAACCCGTTTTCATCTAGCCCACAGCTAACAATGGCCTATGTCATTTATCATTGTTACGTTCGTGCATATCTTTCATTCATTTGTTCTATATTTCTCTCTACATCACCATCTATATCTCTCGTTTCCCTTTCCCCTGACTCTCAGTCTGAAGAAGGGTCTCGCCCCGAAACGTTACCTACTCATTTTTTTTCCAGCGATGCTGTCTGACCCGCTGAATGACTCCAGCATTTTGTGTCTGTCTTGAGAAGGTGAAGTAGTTGAGGCAGGTACAATAAAAACAAAATACATTTGGACAGGTAGGCATATGGATGGGAAAAGTTTAGTTGGATATGGGCCAAACCCAGGCAAAAGGGGCTAGTTGGGCTGAAGAACGTGTTTCTGTGCTGTACGACACTATGAAATTCTTAAGGGGTTGGACAGGCTAGATTGTTCCCGATGTTGGGGCCAGGACAAGGGGTCACAATTTAAGGATAAGGGGGAAATCCTTTAGGACCGAGATGAGAAAAACATTTTTCACACAGAGAGTGGTGAATCTGTGGAACTCTCTGCCACAGAAGGTAGTTGAGGCCAGTTCATTGGCTATATTTAAGTGGGAGTTAGATGTGGCCCTTAGATGTGGCTAAAGGGATCAGGGGGTATGGAAAGAAAGCAGGTACAGGATACAGAGTTGGATGATCAGCCATGATCATATTGAATGGCAGTGCAGGCTCGAAGGGCCGAATGGCCTACTCCTGCACCTATTTTCTATGTTTCTATGAATCTTACACGTGCAAATCTAATTTCATGAATTATATGATGCGTTCTCTTTTCAATTCAAAGATACCAGTGGAATACTTTAAGCCTGCCGACATTAAAATTCAAGCACGATTCCGTCACGAGAACATTGCAGAATTGTACGGTGCCTTACTCTGGAACAACACCATACACCTCTTCATGGAAGCTGGAGAGGGAGGCTCGGTCTTGGAAAAATTGGAAAGCTGTGGGCCAATGAAGGAATACGAAATCATATGGTTGACCAAGCATGTCCTCAAAGCCCTTGACTTCCTGCATTCCAAAAAAGTCATCCATCATGACATTAAACGTAAGCCTTTCATTTAATTACGATTTTTTGAATAGCGGCAAATCTTTAAAGCTGTTGGTCCATGAAAGGAATGATGGAATGATTTCCAGTTTGGCCATTTTCTCACAGCCAGCAACATAGTTCTCATGTCAACGAAGGCAGTGCTGGTAGATTTTGGACTCACTATCCAGATGACCGAGGAAATCTACATTCCCAAGGACATTCGAGGGACAGAGGTGAGAATGTTTTGTTTAGTTTAGTTTAGTTTAGAGATACATTTTGAAGCTAAAACTTGAATTGTGTAAACCATGTTTCTATCATGTTTCTATCATGTTTCAAATTGGATGACAGTTTTGATGTGCTCCCTGTATATATTGATGGAAAAAATAATCCATGTTCATATATTCAGATAATTTATCTAGTATGGAGGAACAGCACCTCATATTCCCAAATCACGTTGCACTTATGTGCAATGACAATAAAAGATATTATTATATTTCGCTTGGGCACTTTACACCCTAACGGTATGAATATTAACTTCAAGTAACCCTTGCTTTCCCCCTCTCTCCATCCCTCCCCTTTCCCAGTTCTCCGACCAGTCTGACAGTCCCCGGTTACATTTTATCTCTGTTCACCTTCTCCTGGCTAACAATGATCTATTCTACATGCTCCTTGGTCTTCATCTCTTTTGATGTCTCGTTTTCACACTTTACCCTTCCTTATCTCTGTCTCTCCCTCACCCCTGACTCTCAGTCTGAAGAAGGGTCTCAGTCTGAAGACCCGAAACGTCACCCATTCCTTCTCTCCAGAGATCAATCAAAGACTTTATTGTCATTCAAAAATACACCAACAAATGCAAGTTTGAACGAAATTTCGTTGCTTCTGGCTCACCATGCAACGTAAAATAACAAAAGGATAAAATAGATAAAAAGATAAAATAGATAATAGTGGCGGCACATTATATGGAATTCAAGAGTCTGATGGCTCGGGGGAAGAAGCTGTTGCAAAATCTGGCCATTCTGCTCCTTATACTGCAATACCTTTTGCCCGAGGGCAGCAGATGCTGCCTGTCCTGCTGAGTTACTCCAGCATTTTGTGTCTCTCTTCGGGTAAACCAGCATCTGCACTTCCTTCCTACAGAATATTGTTTTCTAGTTCTTTGCAAACTGCAACTGTAAACTGGCAGCAGTGTTTCTCATAAAGAAACTGTAGCAGAACCAACAGATTTGTTATTTTGTTTTTGCTTCAGATTGGAGGTTTCAATTCCTTTTAGAGGTTTCTGATTTTAAAAATAATCCGGCACGCTGGCACAGCTGGTAGAGCCGCTGCAACACAGCACCAGATCCCTGGGATTGATCCTGAACTCGGGTGCTGTCTGTGTGGAGTTTGCACGTTCTCCCTGTGACCGGGTGGGTTTCCTCTGTGTGCTCCGGTTTCCTCCCAAAGACATGGGAGTTTGTAGGTTAACTGCCCTCTGTAAATTGCCCCTAGTGTGTATGGAGAGGATGAAAAAATGTATCTGACAGAAGCAGTATGAGTGGGTGATCGATGGTTGGCATGGACTCGGCGTGGACTCGGTGGGCCGATGGGCCTATTTCTATGCAGTGTCTCTAACGAAAATAAACCAATTTGGTGGTACACTGCTTTAGCAATTTGAAGAGTTTGTATCTCTGATAATGTGTTTTTATAATAGTGAGACATGTTTACTGAGATATTGCAACAGAATCTCTCCATCTTTGGTGGCTGCTTTATGTTTGAATAAACCATTCCATGCTTGGAAACACATCTAAATTGTGGTTTGTGATGGAGATGGCTGATAACAGGAAGTGTTAGAGAGCGGAGAAAAAAAGCAAAACTACTGGAGGAACTGCAGGTCAGTGGTAAAGAAAATGTGGGCTGCCACAAGGCTCATTGCTGGAACCCCAGTTATTTACAATATACACTAACGATTTAGACAAAGGAATTAAATGTAGCATCTCCAAGTTTGTGGATGACACAACGCTGGGTGGCAGTGCGAGCTGCGAGGAGGATGCTATGAGGCTGCAGGGTGACTTGGATAGGTTGAGTGGATGGGCAGATGCATGGCAGATGCAGTGTAACGTGGATAAATGTGAGGTTTGATGGCAAGAACAGGAAGGTAGATTAATATCTGAATTGTGTCAGATTAGGAAAAGGAGGGAGATCATTTGAGTATTGGAGGTCCTTCCGCAGTTGTACAGGGCCTCTTAGGGCTAATGGAATCAAGGGATATGGGGAATAAGCAGGAATGGGGTACTGATTCTAGATGATCAGCCATGATCATATTGAATGGCGGTGCTGGCTCGAGGGGCCGAATGGCCTACTCCTGCACCTATTTTCTATGTTTCTAAAATGTTAAAATACACCGCAAAGATTAGTCAAGGCAATCTTTATTTAAGAGCGTCAAATACAGCGATCGCTGGGAACAGTCTAGCAGATTGCTCAGTGAACAAAGATCCATCTGGCCCTTAGCGGCAGAATCTCCCATTGATGTGTTGTTTACTGCTGCACCCACTTAAGCATTTTTTTCCTTCTTCAGAACGGTCTTATAACAATTACAAATCATGCACCTCCAAAAGACAGATTAATAAACATAGCTCAGCCCCACCGCCATTGCAGATAAACAGATGCACTGTCACCCTTTCAACTTCATTTTATTGTTTTACGATTGCCATTTGTCCTTCTCAGTCAGTCAGCATCCATAGAGTGAAATGGACGGACCGTTTCAAGTCGTAGCGTTCCGACATGGCATGACCCCAATTTTAAGATGCTGAAGATACCAGCATCTGCAGTCTCATGTGTCTCCAGAGTTCAGAGTGAAGGGTCCCGCCCCGAACCGTCACCCATTCCTTCTCTCCAGAGATGCTGCCTGTCCCGCTGAGTTAAGGGCCTGTCCCACCTGGGCGTCATTTGCGCGTCACGCAGGTGGCGCGCGAGGATTTTGAGAATCCCAAAACCCTGGGGCGCCGCACGCTACCGCGCATTACTGCCTACGCCACCACATCTCGCCATGCGCTGGTAATGCACCCGTCACGACTTGTGCGTCATGACGCGTAAATGATGTCACGTAAATGACCGTGCAAATAACGCCCAAGTGGGACAAGCCCTTTACTCCAGCATTTTGTGTCTCTCTTCTGGTGAAGCCAAATAGAGAAGGTGTAGAAAAAATATTAGAACAGCAGAAATTTGAATTCAAATACCCCTAGTTTCCGGCAAACATTTGTACCAGATAATCCTGTTATGTGATTTGTAGCAAGGTTTGTTTTCTGCAAATGTTTTCTAACAGATTATTGTAATCTAAAATTAGATAAGGCATAAAGATTTAGAGAAAAGTAAAGAAACGGATCTGGGCAAAAAGGCATGATAGCATATAAAACAAGAATGTTGTTGCAGTTTCTGCCTCGACCACCTCCTCTGGCAGCTCATTCCACACACCCACCACGTTCTGTATGGAAAAAGTTGCCCCTCAGATTATTATTAAATCTTTCCCCTCTTTCCCTACATACCCGCAGGTTCTTGATTCCTCGACTTTGGGTAAAAGACTCTGTACATCTACCCTATGTACTCCACTCATGATCTTATTTACATCGATCAAATCTGTTTCATAAATGAGGAATAAATGATACATTTCTCATGTATAAAAAAATAATAATTCTAAGTAAAGGGCCTGTCCCACTTAGGCTATTTTTTAGGCGATTAGGCTGTTGCCACATGGTCACCAGGGTATCGCCTGTATGGTCGTGAGTCGTCTCCTCAGTCGCCCAAAGAGTCGTAGCGTCTTACTGGCACCGCTGGATTTTCAGCATGTTCACAGCGACAGTCGGCGACAGTGGGTTTGACGCCAATGAGCGTAGCTTGACTTCTCCTGACGTAGGTGCTGCCGTAGGTTGTCGCCAGGTGACGTAGGTTGTCGCCGGGTGCTGACTTCGGTGAATTCCATTGGCGACTACCTACGTCAACCGGCGACAGGTACCGGTGACTGAATTGTCTTCAGTTGTCGCCGACAGGGTTGTTGCTTGTTGTAGCTTGTCGCGGGTGGACGTACGTGTGGTCGTAGGTGTGGTCGTAGGTGCACGTCCTAATGGTGTAGTTGCCGGTTGTCGGTAGCTTGCCGTAGCTTGACGTCGACTAGGTGGTAGGTTGTTGTAGACATTGTCGTAGGGGGAGTCCAGTCGCAGATTTTTCGGCAACCTGCTACGACTATGACAGTCGCCTGCAGTCGCCTAAAAATCGCTTAAGGCTCTTAAAAGATATTGGATGGAATATTACTGAACACAACTTGCCAGTTTTCTGTAAGTTACAGTATGGAAAGATAAGATTTGTTTTGATTCGTTGCCTTTATTCATTGTGTTTGTTGCGCACTTCGGACAAATCAATAAGCGCTCTACCACTATGTGCCTTGCATATTGAATAAACACAGGATCAACAAAACTGATTTCACCATCATGGATTTTAAATTCTGTTAAAAAGTAACATGTTAATTTCTATGTACGTAGCAATTTTGGGCCCCATATCTGAGGAAGGATGTGCTGCTGCTGGAGATGGTCCAGAGAAGGGTTACGGGAATAATCCCATCGAAATTACTGGGTTAACATATGATGAGCTTTTGACGGCACTGGGCCTGTACTCGCTGGAGTTTAGAAGGATGAGGGGGGGAACTCATTGAAACTTAACGAATAGTGAAAGGCCCGGATAGAGTGGATGTGGAGAGGATGTTTCCACTAGTGGGAGAGATTATAAGTAGAGGTCATAGCCTCAAAATTGAAGGACGTTGAGGAGAAATTTCTTTAGTCAGTGGGTGGTGAATCTGTGGAATTCGTTGCCATGTGAAAGCTTTTGGCCATCACCTTTCGGAGATAAAAGTGATAAGGCTGAGCAGGAATGATTTCACATTTAAAGCACTTCATTTTGAGGTTATTGGACGTATTGCCACAAGTGTGTATTCTGTGGATGGAAAGTAAAAGCATGTATGTCCTCGGTGGTTCTGTAGTGGTTAGGCGGGAAAACACTTTGTCAGTTCTGGGCACTACCCTCCGTAACTCCCTGGTCAATTCGTCCCTTCCCACCCGAACCAATCCCCTGTCCGGGCACTTCCCTTGCAACCGCAAGAAATGCTACACTTGTCGCTTTAACTCCCCCCTTGACTCCATCCAAGGACCCAAGCAGTCGTTCCAGGTGAGGCAGAGGTTCACCTGCACCTCCTCCATCTATTGCATCCGCTGCTCTAGGTGTCAGCTGCTCTACATCGGTGAGACCAAGCGTAGGCTTGGCGATCGCTTCGCTGAACACCTCCTATCAGTTCGCAATAACCAACCTGGTCTCCCGGTGGCTCAGCACTTCAACTCCCCCTCCCATTCTGAATCCGACCTTTCTGCCCTGGGCCTCCTCCATAGCCAGAGTGAGGACCACCGTAAATTGGAGGAGCAGCACCTCATATTTCGCTTGGGCAGTTTGCATCCCCAGCAGTATGAACATTGACTTCTCTAATTTCAGGTAGTCCTTACTTTCTCCTCCCCTTTTCAGTTCTCCCTCAGCCCATTGGCTCCACCTCTTCCTTTCTCCCCCCCGACCCACCCTCACATCAGTCTGAAGAGGGGTTTCGTTGCCTATTTCCTTCGCTCCATAGAGGCTGCCTCACCCGCTGAGTTTCTCCAGCATTTTTGTCTACCCATCTATGGGTACAGCCTACCCATTGTCCTGTAAATTGTTAGTTTCCACACCAGGACATCTGAATCAAAAGGAGGGATTGTGTCCAGTTCTGGGCACCATGTTATGGGAAAGATATTGTCAAGCTCGAAAGGGTTCAGAGAAGATTTACGAGGATGTTGCCAGGACTAGAGGGTGTGAGCTATGGGGAGAGGTTGAGTAGGCTAGGTCTCTAATTCTTGGAGCGCAGGAGGATGAGGAGTGATCTTAGAGAGGTGTATAAAATCATGAGAGGAATAGATCGGGAAGATGCACAAAGTCTCATGCCCAGAGTAGGGGAATCGAGGACCAGAGGACATAGGTTTAGGTGAAGGGGGAAAGATTTAATAGGAATCTGAGGAGTAACTTTTTCACACAAAGGGTGGTGGGTGCACGGAACAAGCTGCCAGTGGAGGTAGTTGAGGCTAGGACTATCCCAAAGTTTAAGAAACAGACAGGTACATGGATAGTAGATAAAAATGCTGGAGAAACTCAGCGGGTGTGGCAGCGTCTATGGAACGAAGGAAATGGGCAACGTTTTGGGCCGAAACCCTTCTTCGGCCCAAAACGTTGCCTATTTCCTTCGTTCCATAGATGCTGCCGCACCCGCTGAGTTTCTCCAGCATGTTTATCTACCTTCGATTTTACAGCATCTGTAGTTCCTTCTTAAGCAAGTACATGGATAGGACAAGTTTAGAGGGATATGGACCAAGCGCAGGCAGGTGGGACTAATGTAGCTGGGACATGATGGCCGGTGTGGACAAGTTGGGCCGAAGGGTCTGTTTGCACACTGTATCACTCTATGACTTTGAGATTATAAACCATGACTTAACCTTCAATTATATTTTTTTAATTTTAGTTTTATATGAGTCCAGAAGTTATTACCTGCAGAGGACATTCAACCAAATCAGATATCTACAGTCTTGGCTCTACCATCATCCACATGCAGACTGGGAATCCACCTTGGGTGAAGAGGTATCCTCGGACAGCCTACCCATCGTATCTGTACATTGTAAGTTTCCACTAAACAGGGCATTTCAATCAAAAGCAGGGATTGTTTCAAGGTGGAACACCTATCTAATTGAAGAAATGCAATGTTCTTAAGGTCATCTACACGATGTGTGTGTTCTTGTTTTATTGTACCGCTGCTGGCAAATTCATTTCACTGCACTTTATGCGCAAGTGACGAATAAAACTTGGCTTGACTTGATGAAACGAAACGAAGAAATTCATCGTTTTATTTGCATTGTTAAGATTGGTCCCTGTCGTTGAGGCTAAAATGTAGATTCTTGTTTTAAACTGAGAAATCTGGGCGTGTGGCCAAGGTACGTGTGACTGGAAATCAATAGCTGGGCAGGTGAGATGAATCAAAGAGTTGGTGAGATTGAGAAGTGTTAATTTTGAAGAGTTTATGCATCCTCGTGCATAAGCTAGTGAAACATAATATTCAGATGTATTGGGCACTTTGTATGACAAATGGTAAGTTGGGCCTAATGGGCCTGTCCCACTTGCCGATTTTTTTTAGGCAACTGCCGGCGACTGTCATAGTCGTAGCAGGTGGCCGAAAAACTGGCGACAACCTGCGTCATCCTGGCGACAACCTACCACAGCACCTACGTCAAGCTACGCTCATTGGCGTCAAACCCACTGTCGCCGAAAATTTTTCAACATGTTGAAAATTTAGCGGCGACCAGAAAGACGTTACGACTTTTTGCGCGACTGAGGAGACTACTCACGGTGACCACCGGCGAACATGTGGCCTGTAGTTGCCTACATAATCACATGTGGGACAGGCCCATTACTGAAAGAGTATTTTAATACAAGTCGGAATGTCTTATTCCATTTATATAGGGCCTTTGCGACAACATGTCAGGGATATGGATGCGAGTTTTGATCTCCCCAATTAAATCGAACGTAGTTAGTTTAGTTTAGAGATACAGCGCGGAAACAGGCCCTTTGGCCCACCGAGTCCAGATCGACTAGCAATCCCCGCAGATTATCCTACACTATCCCACACATACACACACAATAGGGACAATTTACATTATGCCAAGCCAATTAACCTACAAACTTGTGTGGGAGGAAACCGAAGATCCCAGCAATAACCCACGCAGGTCACGGAGTGAACGCACCCACTCCGTACAGACTTCACCCGTAGTCAGGATCGAACCCTGTATCTCTGGCGGTGTAAGGCAGCAACTGTACCGCTGCGCCACCGTGCCGCCCATTGAATGTACTTTGTAGATTAAATTATAACGAGAGGTTAACAGGCTGGTACCAGTGATAGGAGGTTTATTGTAGGAGAAATTGAGTCGACCCTGCGTCAATTCTCCACAGAATAGGACGAGAGGTGACCTCATTGACATATACAAAATTCTAGAGAGCTTGACAAAATAGATACAAGGAGCCTGTCTGCCCTGGCAAAGGGGTCTAGAACTAACGGTCGCAGGCTGAAGAGAAGGGGTATGCCATTTACATCCGAAAGGTGGAGAAATCTCTTCACTCTGAGAGTGGTATATCTGTGAATAGTAATGGATGATCGATCAGTCATCGATTGCATTCAAATCTGAAATCAATAGATTTCTGAATATTGAAATCTGAATCTGAAATCAATAGATTTCTGAATCGAGATATGGGAACAGCACAGAAAATGTTAATGTTTCTCGATGGCTTGATGTTTCTCAGCCATGATATTATTGAATGTATAGGAAAGAACAGCAGACGCTGGTTTACACCGAAGATAGGCACAAAATGCTGGAGTAGCTCAGAGGGACAGGCAGCAGTTAGGAGAGGAGGAATGGGTGACGTTTTGGGTCGAGACCCTTCTTCAGACTGAGTGTCAGGGAGGGGAACACTGGAGGTGTGGGAAGGTGCAGGACAAAGCAGAGCCTGCATCGATGACGCAGGGAAAGGTGGAGCCCACAATGGTCCCTTGTTAACTGGGGTGGAAGTGATAAGAAAGGAATACAAATGGTGTAACTAGAGAGAGGACTATGGTGGGGAAGGGACGGAGAGAGAGGGAATGCAAGGGTTAGTTGGAGTTAGGGAAATCAATATCTTGTCGTTGGGTTGGAAGCTGGCCAAGCGAAATATGAGGAGCTGGGCCTCACTCTGACAATGGTGGAGGCCCAGGACTGAAAGGTCAATATGGGAGTGGGAAGGGGAGTTAAAATGTTTTGTAACTGGGCGATCGTGTAGGCCAAGGTGGACGGAGATAAAGTGTTCAGCAAAACGGTCGTCCAGTCTGTGCTTGGTCTCACCGATATAGAGGAGCCCATATGGAGAACACGGGATACAGTAGACGAGGTTGGAGGAGATGCGGAGGGAATGGTCTCTGCAGAAAGATGAAAGGGGTGGAGATAGGAAGATGTAACCAGTGGTGGGATCCCGTTGGAGGTGGCGTAAATGTCAGAGGATTATGTGCTGTATACGACAGCTGATGGGGTGAAAGGTAAGGACTAGGGGGACTCTGTCACTGTTGTGACTGGGGGGAGGGGGAGCAAGAGCGGGGTTACGGGGTAACAAGACACACATATGAGGACCTCATCTAACGTAGAAGAGGGGAACCCCGTTCCCTAAAGAATGAGGACATCTCAGATGTACTGGTATGGAACACTTCATTTTGGGTGCAGATGCGGCGTAGACGGAGGAATTGGGAGTTGGGGATAGAGTCTTTACAGGAGACAGGGTGGGAAGAAGTATAATCCAGATAGCTGAGGGAGTAACTGGGTTTGTAATTGATGTCAATCAATGGTTTGTGATGGAGACGGTGAGATCCAGAGAGGGGAGGGAGGTGTCGGAGATGGTCCAAGTGAATTTGAGTGCAGGATGGAAATTGCTGGTGAAGTTGATGAAGTCAGTGAGTTCTGCATGGGTGCAGGAGGTCGCACCGACGCAGTCGTCAATGTAGCAGAGATAGAGTTCGGGGATAGGGCCAGTGATTGTTCAACGTACCCTACAAAGATCCAGGCATAGATGGGGCCCATGCGAGTGCCCATAGTTACGTCTTTGATTTGGAGGAATGTGGGTCCAAGTGAACTTGAGTTAACAAAGTCCATGAGTTCTGCATGTGTGCAGAGTCAAGGGACCAAATCGCCTAATTCGATTATTTTCCTTTATTTCTTAATGTTTTGATATGCCTTTTGATGCCTAGATAAAATGAGGTGAATGTTGAAATTTGCCTGCAGTTCGAGACTACATGGTCACTGTAGAATTGGTTAATTTAGCACCAATAATCAAGTCGTCAAGTCAAGAGAGTTTTTTGTCATGTGTCCCAGATAGGACAATGAAATTCTTGCTTGCTGCAGCACAACAGAGTATTGTAGGCATAAATAAATACAGAACGGTTCATTGTGTCTATATAGCATAGACCATATATGTACACATAAATAAACAGACAATGTGCAATAGGCTGTTATAGTCCAGAGTTTGTTTGATGGCGAGTTTAATAGCCTGATGGCTGTGGGGAAGAAGCTGTTCATGAACCTGGATGTACCAGATTTCAGGCTCCTGTACCTTCTACCTGATGGCAGTGGAGAGATGAGTGTGTGGCCAGGATGGTGTGGGTCTTTGATGATGTTGGCCGCCTTTTTGGGGCAGTGACTGCGGTAGATTCCTTCGATGATGGGGAGGTCAGAGCCGATGATGGACTGGGCAGTGGTCACAACTTTCTGCATTGTTTTCAAATTCAAACTCTACCCTTATTAGTTTAGTCAGAGAGTTATAAGCATGGAAACGCGTCTTTTAGCTCAATTTGTTCATGCCAACCAAGTTCTCTATCTGAGCTAGTCCCACTTACCTACATTTAGTTCCGAAACGTCACCCATTCCTTCTCTCCAGAGATGCTGCCTGGCCCGCTGAGTTACTCCAGCATTTTTGTGTCTATCTTCGGTTTAAACCAGCATCTGCAGTCACTTCCTACTACATTTAGTTTAGAAATACAACGTGGAAACAGGCCCTTCGGCCCACCGAGTCCACACCGACCAGCGATCCCCGCACATTAACGCTATCCTATACACACTAGGGACAATTTACATTTACACCAAGCCAATTAACCTGTAAACCTGTACTTCTTCAGAGTGTGGGAGGAAACCGAAGATCTCGGAGAAAACCCACGCAGGTGACGGGGAGAACGTACAAACTCCGTACAGACAGCGCCCGTAGTCAGGATGGAACCCGGGTCTCTGGCCCTGTAAGGCAGTAGCTCTACCGCTGTGCCACCGTGCCACCCATTTGGCCCATACCTCACTGAACCATTCCCAACCTTGTATCATCAGCCTTGTATATAACCTTGTATCAACCATGTATCAACTATGTTTCAACCAAGTGTCCTTTATATGTCGTCATTGGACCTTCCTCTGTATTGTAACTTCCTTTGGCAGCTCGTTCCACATACCCACTATAGTTTAGTTCAGAGATGCAGCACTGAAACAGGCCCTATGGCCCACCAAGTCCGCACCGACCATCAATCCCCGCACATTAACGCTAACCTACACACACTAGGGATAATTTATACCATGCCAATTAATCTACAAACCTGTACACCTTTGGAGTGCGGGAAGAAACCGAAGATCTCGGAGCAAACCCACGCGGTCATGGGGAGAACGTGCAAACTCAGTACAGACAAGCATGGGATGGAACCCAGGTCTCTAGCGCTGTAAGGCAACAATTCTACCGCCCAACTGCTCCACCCACGGTTCTGAAATTTGATTTCTGGCAACTGTGAGTCAGGTCACGACAACTTATGGTTCTGTAGAAAGTAGACCAGAAACTTGGCAAAGAAAATTGTATCATAAATTCCTTTCGGTTGATTGAAGCAGAACATCGAAGAAAAGCCCAGTGGTTGCGTCTATTGGCTTTCTGAGTGAATCTGAAGTATAGACGACTTGGACAGACAGAGAAAAAAAAACTGGAAGTAATAAAGGAATAAATAATTCTGAGCATCTCTGCTGAAACTCAGTGAGGCACCTTGAATGACACATAGCAGGAACTTCCCTCGCTAATTCTTCGTTTGTTTATTACTCCAATAAAGAAGGACAGATCTTGTAATTAAAATATTTTGGACATGAAAGTCACTTAGACAGGTACAAGGATAGGAATGATTTAGAGAAACATGGATTAAATGGGACCACCTTAGTTGAGTTTAGTTTATTGTCACGTGTACCGAGGTACAGTGAAAAGCTTTTGTTGCGTTCTATCCAGTCAGCAGAAAGACAATACATGATTACAATCGAGCCATTCACTGTGTACAGATTCATGATAAAGGGAATAACGTTAGTGCAAAATAAAGCTAGTAAAGTCCAATCAAAGATAGGCAAAGGAGGGATGTCTTGGGCAGCATGGCAGAGTTGGGCCAAAGGGCCTGTTTCCATGCGTTGGAAGGAACTGCAGATGCTGGTTATCACCAAAGATAGACACAAAATGCTGGAGCAACTTGGCAGAATTCGTTCAATCCTTCTATCCAGAGATGCTGTCTGTCCCGCTGAATTACTCCAGCATTTTGGGCCTGTTTCCATGCTGTGACTATGACAGATGTAACCTGATCAAAGATCCCTCGTTTACAAGGTTTTGATGACCAGTTTATTTTCCTACAGAATCCTCCGACTACCTAACCTTCTGAATACTCCTGGGATTTTCTGCTTTTAATCCTATTTGCAGAGGCAGCTAAGATGTTTGGTTTTAATGAAGCCAAATTATTGAAAGTAGAGCGAATATGAAAAGAGTGCTGCAAATATTTTAAAAATGTGTAACGTCCCCCTTCTGGTTTGTGAAATCCACGCGAACTCTTGGTAATTTCTATTCCTTTTCCCTGAAGATCCACAAACAGGCTCCGCCATTAGAAGACATTGCGGAAGGTTGCAGCTCGGTCTTGAGGCAGTTCATTGAAGCCATGTTGGAGAGAAATCCCAAGGAGCGGTGGTGTGCAGGGGAGCTGCTGAAGCACGAAGCGTTGAGCCCGCCGCCCGAAGATCAGCCCCGCTGCCAGAGCCTCGACTCGGCCCTCTTTGAGATCAGTCGCTCCTTCAGGAGGAAAGAGCTGGAATTGCCGGAGAAAATCTGTGGTACGTCCCTTACCAATGTTAAAGTGTTATTGGAAACAAGTGGAGTGGAGCATGTTAGCACCACACAGGTGGTGAAAGCTAAGGGGCTGGGTCTGGTGGTGTGTTGTATTTGGTCCGGTATTCCTCTCCTGTCGATTATTAGGATACAAAGTGAAACTGATAATGAATGAATCAATTAATTGATTAATTAATTAATTGATCCATTAATCGATTCATTAAATAATTAATCAATTAAAGGATGAGCGGATGAATGAATGAATGCTTTATTGTCACGTGTGACAAGTCACAGTGACATTTTTTGCTTGCGTACCCAAGGTATGCAAATAGTGGCTACATAAAGGGCACTGACAATGTTACAAAGTAACGCCTGATATTGCACCAATTTATCAGTTAGCCCAGGGCAAGTTGGATTAAAATTGTATGCCCACTCCACTCTCTGTTAGCTAAATGGTACTCTTCCGACAAATGGAAAACCTTTTGTACAAGGTCCAACTGCAGAAATTAGTCTGTGTTGGCGAAGGTGGGAGGTGATCGAGAGCATACCCCTGCTGGAAAATGCAGATTTGGTCATTGACCAAGAACCGCACAGTTTCCTTTGATTCATTTCCATCATCACCAACCACTGCAATGTCCCCCGACGCTCAGTCTGACGAAGGGACTCGGCCCGAAACGTTACCCATTCCTTCTCTCCAGAGATGCTGCCTGTCCCGCTGAGTTACTCCAGCATTTTGTGTCTATCCGCAGTCAATTTCCTTATAAATATCCATTGAGCAGAATTTCTCGTGATCTCACGAGTCAACATAATGGTTTATACTAAAATGGACACAAAACGCTGGAGTAACTCGGCGGGTCAGGCAGCATCTCTGGAGAAAAGGAATAGGTGATGTTTTTATGGTCGAGACCCTTCTTCATGCTGAGGGTCAGGGGAGAGGGGAACGAGAGATATAGACGATGATGTAGAGAGATACAGAACAAATGAATGAAAGATATGTAAAAAAGTAACAATGATAAAGGAAATGGTCCATTGTTAGCTGTGGGTTGGGTGAGAAGGTGTTACAGATAATGGTTTATAATAAGAGGAGCAACTTTGTGGTGATGCTAGAAACACAACCACAAATTCTGCTCGGATTCCCACAAATAGCAATCACAATGCAAATTATCTTGACTGAGATTATTTTTCCTACCATTCTTCAAGTAATATGACTAGATTTTTAACATCCCTGCAGAGAGCAGATTGGTGTTGACAAGACTCTGATTTAACATTTCATCTGAAAGTTGGCACCTCCTCCTCGGTATTCCTCAGTAAATCATTGAAGGGCTGAGAGTTAATCATTAGTTCAGTTTAGAGATGCCGCTCGGAAACAGGCCCTTCGGCCCACCGAGTCCACACCGACCAGTGATCCCCGCACACTAATGCTATCCTGCATGCCAGGGATGATTTACAATGATGCCAAGCCAATTTATCTACAAGCCTTTTGGGTGTGGGAGGAAATCGGATATCCTGGAGGAGGATGCCCACGCAGGTCATGGGAAGAACGTACAAACTCCATACAGACAGCGCCCGTAGTCGGCATTGAATCCAGGCCTCTGGCGCTATGAGGCAGCAACTCTACCGCTGCGCCTATAATTAATCATGTGCTCATATATAGTTGATCTAGCGAGACTGCATGCATCTGAGTAATAGAACCCAGTATATTGAGGATTTATGCAATGTAAGGGAATATTAATACAAACAATACAATTGAAAGGAGTTCCAGTTAAAACCATAGTTTAGAGCTTCCCAATTCAAATCCAGGATCAAATTTTAATTTATCGTATTGACTGGACTATTAGACATGCAAACAGTGCTAGAAAACACATTGACAGAAAGAATACCTTGATGACTATGGTCAGCTTCAATGCCGAGGCTCAACATTTCCACTGTTTCCATCTGTAATAAATAACATGCTTGGGATAAAATAAAATGATTAAGCTCCTTGTTTAAATAACAAACAAAGGCTTGGCATCTGAAGGCATGAATTGGTATGTTAAAAATAACACAAAATAAAGTTGTACTTAAACTGGAACACTATGACCTGGGTGGTGATATCTGTTGTCACAATATAAAACCTGGCTAAGTGCCATCTACAGCTCATGCCTGTCACATTTTTCTCGAAGTTACTGATCGGACACATGACTTTTCTGAACTGAACAATCAATTTTGCCTTTTTCACCAGTTACGTCCACACTTTCAGTGCTTCCCCATCCCAATTGTTCAGAATATTCAGTATGTTGAGAGTAATGGGCCTGTCCCACTTAAGCGACTTTTTTGGCGACTGCAGGAGACTACGCAGTCCCTACATGGTCGTGAGGAAGTCCACGCATTCTGGGAACTAGTCGCGGCCTCATTATGGTTGCCGCAAATTTTTCAACATAGAATGAAGCCGGCATGGAGAGTAGCAAGAATTCTCGAGCCGTAGGTGGGTCACCAGGAGGTCCTAGTGGGTTGCCAGGAGGTCAAAGGTTCTCGAGGGTTCTCGTAGGTTGTAGCCGGTGCTGACCGGTGAATTTCATTGGGGGAAAAAAAATGTAAGCAGTAGTTTTCAGAACCAAGGATAACCGACCGGTAATGTTGAATATCCGCCGAACTTCACAGCCGTATATCTCTGGCTTCTTAAAAGTTGGCTCCACTCCTTCTTCCCCCCCCGTCTCCCCCCCCCCCCCCTCTTTTAAAGGACTTACCGTACACTGTGCTTTCACCGTCTTAATTACAGCGCCAACCTTCCTGTTCATTGCGGTGTGTGTCTGTATCACCTTGGCTTTGCACCGTGTGAATTTCACTCAGACAGCACTCCCCCACTTTCCCTGGCCCCTGCCTGCATAACTGGCTGGTGAAGGAAGCAATGTGTGTGCGTGCGTGTGCGTGTGTTCCACTCTGACAGTCTCCGTTCCAGTTGCCGGTTTTTCAGGCGACTGCCGACAACTTGACAGTCGCCTGAAAAATCGCTTAAGTTGAGACTGTTGTCAATGAGGTGTTTTATTTATGTTAATTGTTCAGAGTGAAATGATTTGACTTCTTACATTTGCACCCTATCCTATCTAATATAATGGCAAGCAAACCTAGCTGTCACTTTGCAGGGAGAACTATCTTACCAGTGATAGACTCAAAAAGCTGGAGTAACTCAGCGGGTCAGGCGGCATCTCTGGAGAAAAGGAATAGGTGACGTTGTGATGGAGACCCTTCTTCAGACTGAGTCAGGGGAGAGGGAAACGAGAGATATAGGCGGTAATGCAGAGAGATATAGAACAAATGAATGAAAGACAGGCAAAAAAGTAACGAAGATAAAGGAAGGGGAATTAAAGTGTTTGGAAACTGGGAGATCAGGGAGGTTCAGGTGGACTGAGCGAAGGTGTTCCGCGAAACGATCGCCCAGCCTACGTTTGGTCTCGCCGATGTATAAGAGTCCACATCTTCAAACAATGAATACATCCTACAAGTGACTCTGTCACCCTGTACAGATGTATAAATTGGGGTCTGCAGAAAGAAAATAAATACAATTAGGCATTGGGCAATAATTTGGATGAAGACTTCCATCCATGTGGATGAAGGGCAGGTTGGATTCTCCATGTAGCAAACATGCAAATCTGTGTATAAATCATTGATTCTTTTCGTGAACTCTTATATCTCCTTCCTCACTCCCAGGCCCTTTACATGAACGATTAAATCAGCGAAAAAAAATGTTACTATATTTATTAAATATTTTATATATATATATATATATATATATAGTTGGTTTTGCTGAAGGTAGACACAAAATGCTGGAGTCACTCAGCGGGACAGGCAGCATCTCTGGAGAGAAGGAATGATTGACGTTTCGGGTCAAGACCCTTCTTCAGACTGGGTCTCGACCCGAAACATCACCCATTCCTTTTATCCAGAGATGCTGCCTGTCCCGCTGAGTGACTCCAGCATTTTGTGCTCCTGGGTGTGGTTGCTTTGATCTGATAGACAGCAGGCACAGGGTTAGTCCTTCACGAGTGAAATTTAAGCAACAGTCATAAGAAACCCCGAGTAAGAATATTGCCATTATTTTTCAGTAGCATTGTTGTTTGCAACTGATAATGTAATGGGTTATGCACAAGATGCTGGGGTAACTCAGCGGGACAGGCAGCATCTCTGGAGAGAAGGAATGGGTGACGTTTCGGGTCGAGACCCTTCTTCAGACGTAATGGTTTACAGGTGATTAGGCTTTTTTTGTCAGCATTCTGCTGTAAGCTCACAAAGCAAAAGACCTGACACGGATATCCCTCTAATAAAGCAAAGTGAATCAGTCCTTTGAGGGGAATAGTAAAATATTAGTAATATAACGTGAACAAAAAAATACTGAATTTAAATGTAGCAGGCAGAAACGTCCACTCTGCAGCATCTTCAGGGAAATGAGATTCGGTAAACAATTCTGTCCACTGTTATATTGTGAATATAATCGTGCCAATGTCCTTGATGGCAGCACTAAGAAGCAATGTTACCAAACCTGTTTGGCACCAGCAGCCTACACGTAGAGAATGTTATCGAACTGCGCTATGTTTATTGACCGAGAATTTGGGGCGAGAGAAGAGAGGGAGCAAACGGAATGCTGGCAAATGTGTTGGAAGGAACAGCAGATGTTGGTTTAAACTGAAGATAGACACAAAATGCTGGAGTAACTCAGCAGGACAGGCAGCATCTCTGGAGAGAAGGAATGGGTGATGTTTCGAGTCGAGACCCTTCTTCAGACTGAAGAAATGTCACCTATTCCTTTTCTCCCGGGATGCTGTCTTGACTGGCTGAGTTACTCCAGCATTTTGTGTCTATCTTCGGTTTAAACCAGCGTCTGCAGTTCCTCCCTACACAGGAAGGGCAGCAGGGGTATCTTCTCTGCATGAAAGGTCTTGCTGGAGTGAGAGACGCTGGTTCCTGCTTCCATCCTGTCTATGAATGTTCTGGGTGCATTTCTGAGGCTTTCCCAGTCTACCTTGCACACCTGCACATTACACCCACATAATTCATGCCAGATCGGTTCTGCTTCGGTCTAGACTTGCTGCTCTGCCATCCCTGTAGAGGTCACCACTGCATTGACCGGCCAACTCACCGGCCAGGAGGGGGTCGACCCGAAACGTCACCCATTCCTTCTCTCCTGTCCCCGCTGAGTTACTCCAGCATTTCGTGCCCTTTAGGAATGGGTCCCTACTGTCGACGCTGCAGCTCTGGGCTTTCCCTGGTTACTGATTGATTCCCGTTTCATCACTATTCTCTGGCACAGATCCAGGAATTCCAGAGTCACTTAGTTGATCTCAAATTTGCCTTCAAAAGTTAGATAGAGAACATGGTGCAAATAAACGAGTGAGGCACGGCAGGGAAACAGACCCTTTGCCCAATGTCCATGCTGAGCAGAATGACCCATCTAAACTCATCCCATTTACCCTGGTTTAGCGTCTATACCTCTCCACCTTTCTTATCCCTGTACCTGTTCAATGTTATTACACCTGCCTCAACTACCTCCTCTGCCTCTGTGCCTCCATATCCCCAACTTTCTGCATGAAAAGGTTGTCCCTCAGGCTCCTGATAAAACCTTCTTCACTCAACGGTATGGTGGCGCAGCGGTATAGTTGCTGCCTTACAGCGCAGGAGACCCGGGTTCGATCCCGACCACGGGTGCTGTCTGTATGGCGTTTGTACGTTCTCCCCGTGGGTCTTCTCCGAGATCTTCGGTTTCCTCCCACACTCCAAAGACGTACAGGTTTGTAGGTTAATTGGCTTGGTGTAAATGTAAAAATTGTCCTCAGTGTGTGTCGGGTAGTGTTAATGTGCGGGGATCGCTGGTCGGTGTGGACTCGGTGGGCCGAAGGGCCTGTTTCTGCGCTGTATCTCTAAAAACAAAACTTAAAACCATGCCCTCTAATTTCCACTTGGGGGAAAAAAAATCTCTGTGCATTCACCCTATCTATTTTATACACCTCTATAATACCCCTTAGACTCCTGCACTCCAAGGAATAAATTTCTAGTCCACGCAACATCTCCCTACAGCTCATGCCCTCGAGTTCTGGCAATATCCTCACAAATTATCTCCATACCCTTTCAAGCCTAATGGCATCTTTCCAATAGGGCGTGACCAAAACAAAATACAATACTCTTGGGTGTGGCCTTGCGAACGTCTTCTGTAATTGTAACACAACATCCCAACTTGTGTACTGAATTCCCTGACCGATGAAGGCCAATATGCCAACATCCCTCAACACCTTATCTAACCGTGACACAATTTTCACAGAATTATGTACTTGTACTCCTGGATCCCTCTCTTCTATAACACATACATGGGCCTTGTTGTTCACTGTGAAGGTCCAGAATTGGTTCCGAACCATAATGCAACACCTCACATTTATCTAAACTAACTTCCATTAACTATTCCTTGCCTACTTACCAGTGTAATTCTTCTGTGTCTATGATACCACCTATTTTAGTGTCATCTGCAAACGTACATGCCTTCAAATACTTCCTTCATAGATTTGAATGATGAACACCTGAGCCCTGAGGTGCACCACTAATCACAGGCCTCCAGTCCAAAAACTAACCATCCACCAACACCCTCTGCTTCCCACCACAAACCAATTCTGTATCCAGTTAGACACAAAGTGCTGGAGTAACTCAGCGGGACAGGCAGCATCTCTGGAGAGAAGGAATGGGTGACGCTTTGGTGTCGAGACCTTTCTTCAGACTCTGAATCTGCGTCTGACTCCAGGATCTGAAGAAGGGTCTCGACCTGAAACGTCACCCATTCCTTCTCTCCAGACATGCTGCCTGTCCCGCCGAATTACCCTAGCATTTTGTGTCTATCTTCGGTGTAAACCAGCATCCCATGATAGTCAGGGGAGAGGAAGATTCAGCGATGAAGAGGTGTAAGGTGTGAAAATGAGACAAAGGAGATACGGGTTAAGGAAAATGTCGAATAGATCATTGTTAGCCAAGAGAAGGTAACAACAAAGCAAACAGAGATTAAAATTAATCGACTGGTTAGAGAACTGGGAACGGGGAGAAGATGGAGAGAGAGGGAAAGCAAGGGTTACTTAAAGTTAGAGAAGTCAATATTCATACCGCTGGAGTGTAAGTTGCCCAAATGAAATATGAGTTGCTGTTCCTCCAATTTGCGCTGGGCCTCACTCTGACAATGGAGAAGGCCCAGGACAGAAAGGTCAGTGTGGGAATGGAGGGGGAGTTAAAGTGTTTAGCAACCGGGAGATCAGGCAGCTTTAGGTGGACTGAGCAAAGGTTTATCCAGTTAGCTGTTTTTTCCTGGATCACATGCGATCTAACCACCCAGAGCTGTTTACCATGTGAAATGTTACAGAAGGTAGACACAAAATGGCTGGAGTAACTCAGTGGGACAGGCAGCATCACTGGAGAGAAGGAACGGGTGTCATTTCGGGTCGAGACTAACAGAAGCTTAGTTCATGCAACTTCCTGTTCCATAAGCTATAAATATGCCAATGTTGTAACCATGACGATGGCCAGAGAAATTGCAAAATATGCCAAGCCCGACTGACGATGAAACAACAGATTCACTCGTGTTTCCTTTTAAGTGTATGAGATTGTATTTTTGTCTTTATGAAGTTTAAAAGAGATCTGCACACTATTGTTATCCTGACTTACTTTTACTTGCATTTCAGATAATTCCATATGCAGCTCGGACGAGTCAACCGTGGGAAAACGAAACCGCTCACTTTACATTGACTTTGGTGCCTTGGCTGGATATTTCAACATAATCAGGGGACCTCCAGGATCAGAATATGGCTGACTGTTGTTTTAAAGTCCCCAGAAGCCCCCTGGCCTGTCAGGCTTGGACTATGGTGCAAAGAGCCAGAGGAATTGCTCACCAGGTATAGGTGGCAGACTCAGAGGAGTTAGTTGGATGTTAGGATGCAAGGGTGGTAGGGACGGTCACAGTTTTTTTTCATCCACATTATTATAGCAGCATTAAGAAAAATGTTTTTTTTAATATAAAAATATTTTATCACAAAAGTATATTTTATTCAGTGACATCCACAGCCTTGAGTACTTAAGGGCCTGTCCCACTATACGAGTTTTCCCAAGAGCTCTTCCGAGTTAAAAAAAAATCAAACTCGTGGTAAGTACGTAGAATGTACGTAGCGGGTACGTCAGAGCTCGGGACGTCTCTTAGTGGCTCAATAGACAATAGACAATAGGTGCAGGAGTAGGCCATTCGGCCCTTCGAGCCAGCACCGCCATTCAATGTGATCATGGCTGATCATCCCCAATCAGTACCCCGTTCCTGCCTTCTCCCCATATCCCATGACTCCGCTATTTTTAAGAGCCCTATCTAGCTCTCTCTTGACAGCATCCAGAGTAACGCTAACGGCAGGTACTCGGGAAACGCGGTAAGCTCGTGAAGTTTTTTTCAACATGTTGAAAAATGTCCACGAGAGCCCCGAGTACCTACGAGCGGCTATTACCGTAATTCTCCGAGTTCGAATCGGGGGAAACTCGGGAGATCTCTTGAATTACCTCATACAGTGGGACAGCCCCTTCAGTGTGAATGGTATTGGAGCCAAGAAGACGAATTTCCCTCCGTTTTTTCCCCCTCGGTTGCAGCTGGCGGTTTGAACGATCCCCTGCTCACTTTCTTAGTTCTCAGTGATGATCGCTGGTTATTGTATTTCTCTAATGAAAAAAATTACTCGAAACGATAAGGGTTAGACTTGTCTGAATTCAAGAGTTCCTATGGAAACAAGAGCATGTATATAATGAGAGCCATTGCAGCCAACTGAATTGCACACAAAGTGTGCTGTGGGTTCCCCGTAACCCAGTAGCTCTGTAAATGTTGTGAGCCGATAGTTACTGTATACCCTATGGGAAGGGTTAGCCTATGCTTTCTTCCGCAACTCCTCAAAGAATAGTGCAAACACACAGTGTGTTAACTCCACCCATATGTATTGTTGTCACGTTTCACGAGCTGATAAAATGAACTAGTAAAAACAGCAAGATAGTTCTCTTTGTTATGAAGGGAACATATTCATGTATCTGTAACCTTGGATGTTATTTTTCATTTACTGTAATGATTATATGTGCTGATTCATAAACATAAATTTTGTGCAAATAAAAGCTCAGAGAGTTTGTGCAGCAGTGTTAAGGGCCTGTCCCACTTACGTGTCCTTGGCACTCAAATTACGCGACCTCGAGGTCGCGGTGAGGCGCACGGGCATCGCATGGCCGCACGGGGCCAGTCCCACTGAGAAGCACGGAAGGGTATGTAGTTGTGCGCGACATCGCGCGGGGCTCCGAAATTTTTGTGGCGAACGAACTCTTCGCACACCACCGGCCTGTCACGTAACTGACAGCCAAAGTGGGACAGGCCCAAGACTCTGGCGCGACACAACGTCTCACCTGCAACAGCAGCAGAAGCAGGCAAACGATCACCGAACTCGGCCTGGGGCTCACGTCCGTTGCGGATCCGGATCCGTCCCCACCTCTACTCCCAGAGCGGGGCCAAGAAAATTGAAGATCGACACAAAATGCTGGAGTAACTCAGCAGGGACCGGCAGCATCTCTGGAGAGAAGCAATGGGCGACGTTTTTGGTCAAGACCCTTCTTTCAGACTGAAGAAGACTCTCGACACGAAACATCACCCATTGCTTCTCTCCAGAGATGCTGCCGGTCCCTGCTGAGTTACTGCAGCTTTTTGTGTCCATCTTCAAATGACGTCACACGCTCCACACGTCTGTGCGGGCGCATGAAGTCGTGCGGGACTATCGCGGCTCAACCCGATCACGAGGTCGCGTAATTTGCGTGCCAACGACACGTAAGTGGGACAGGCCCTTCATGTGTTGTGCTGGTGGACACAAAGTGCTGGAGTAACTCAGCGGGTGAGACAGCATCTATGGAGAGATGGAATGGGCGACGTTTCGGGTCGAGACCCTTCTTCAGACTGATGTGATGTGCTGTTGTCTGCGGTAGTCAAGTCTATGCAAGCCTGTCGGTAAGCATTGCAATATTCTGTGTATGATTTATATGACCAGTCATTAGTTTCGTTTAGAGATTCACATGGAAACAAACCCTTCAGCCCACTAAGTCCACGCCGACCATGCACAATATTTCCACTTTCTCATCCACTCCCGACACACTCCGGGTGATTTACACGGGTCATTTAGCCGACAAACCCGCATATCTTTAGGATGCGGGAGGAAACCGGAGCACCCGGAGGAAACGCACGCAGTCACGGGGAGAACGTGCAAACTCCACACAGACAACACCCAAAGTCTGGATCAAATTTGTGTCTCTGGCACTTGTGAGGCAGCAGCTCCATTAGCTGTGCCACCAGCTGGGAGCTTGAGTAAACCCAGAGATCACCTGAGCTCAAACTTATTTAAAAGAACATAAGGATCTTGGATAGTGAATTGATTTGGACGTTGCTAGATTGCTGTAAAAACCACGCAGTTCCTGAGAGAACAAATGGCTAGATATCGGGCTTTGTTGTCCTGTGTGGTTGGAATATACGGGACTGACACCTAATTGGAACACCAAAAGAGATGAGTAGAAATGGACAAAAGTCTTTCAAAGCAGGTCTGTGGTGTTTGCCTACTGATTCATGTTTTAAGATGGGATCCTGAGTAAAATCATTACACACGTACTTAAATGTGCATGAAGGGGTCCTATTTGAAGGCCTGTTATAGAATCATAGAGTAACCCAGCATGGAAACACGCTTCTTGACCTAATCTGCTGATTAGGGTGACTACCTGAGCCAGCCCCATTTGCCTGTATTTGGTCCGTATCCCTGTAAACCATTCCATCCACGTACCTGAACACTTGTCCTTCAGATCTTGTAGTTGCACCTAACTCTGGCAGCTCGTTCCATATACCCATCACCCACTGCATGAAAAAGTTGCCTCTCGGGGAGCGGTTTGGGCGGTCACGGTGGCGCAGCGGTGGAGTTGCTGCCTTACAGCGAACGCAGCGCCCGGGACCCGCATTCGATCCCGACAACGGGTGCTGTCGGTACGGAGTTTGTACGTTCTCCCCGTGACCTGCGTGGGTTTTTCTCCGAGATCTTCGGTTTCCTCCCACACTCCAAAGACGCACAAGTTTGTAGGACATTTGGCTTGGTAAATGTTAACATTGTCCCTAGTGTGTGTAGGATGGTGTTAATTTGCTGGTTTCGCTGGTGACCTACGTGGTCACAGGGAGACTGTGCAAACTCCACACAGACAGCATCCAAGGTCAGGGCTGTCAAACAGCTGTCTCTCTCTTTTTCTTCCCCCATCGAGGCCGTCCACTCCCTGCCGCAGGGGGAGACAGCGTGTGCAGGGGGAGAGAGTGTGTGCAGGGAGGTGTGAGGGAGGGTGGGTGTAGGTTGGCAGGGAGTGGGCCAGCACCTGCACGAGAGTCAGTGTGTGGGAGTGGGAGAAGGCCAGGCTGTGAAGAATTAGAGAGACAGGGAGCTTCAGCCGATGACTCATTCATGGCTGAATTTATATCTGAGAATTCATCTTCTATTTACCATTCTGCTGTCAGTCAAATGGATCGAGCGCTATGATCTCCTTTCACTGAATTTCTTCAACAATAGAATGGTTGAACACAAATTTTAAACCGATGCTTGGGATGGGTGAGCGGGTGGGGGGGAGGGAAGGATAGTGGGACATATCTCTTTTTTTTTCTTTCTTTTTTTCTCCTTTTTTTTCTTCTGGCACTTCTCTGGCAGTTCAGAGGTCTTTTCTTCTCTCTTTTTTGTATCTTTCTTCTTTTTCTTAATTCTTTCCTTTATACTTTTTTTCCCAATTTCTGTATCAATTTATAAAATGTTAAAAATGAAGCTGTATGAAAATTGTATAATTGTTATGCCGATTGCTTTATTCTTGTATAATTGCTTCTAATAAAATTAAAAAAATTAAAAAATGGATCGAGTGCACTGTAAATGGATCAATTATACTGTAAATGGACCGATTACAATCATGCATTATCTTTCTGCTGGCTGGTTAGCGGGCAACAAAAGCTTTTCACTGTACCTCGATACACGTGACAATAAACTAAACTGAACTGATACTGTATGACATGCATTAGCAGAGAACATTGGCTGACTCCCAGTAAATGTCAACATAGTTCATTCAGTGCTTGGCAGTGTTTGCTCTTGGCAATTTCCAGTTTGTAATGCTTCTGAGATGAAACTGTGGAAATATTTTAAGACCTTATTTGAACTTCATGTACTTCCCCTTCCTGACTGTGGTCCTTTGCCTTATTCTTCTAAAGGTTATGACGTCTTGCTCGGGCATGGTTCCATGGCAATAGATTGACTGTGAGACAATGTACGGAAAATAGCCGTGGAGTAATCGATCATTTATCTTGACCTTTTGTTGATTTTGAAAGAGCAGGTAGAGCTCTGAATAATTCCTCCTCCGACAACAGGCTCAAACTTCAGCAGAAAATGGCTACGAGGTTGAATTTGTAGAGTGTTGTTCATGTGAGCTCACAACCAGTGAAATTTTTATGTTTAAGAAAGAACTGCAGATGCTGGTAAAATCGAAGGTAGACACAAAATGCTGGAGTAACTCAGCGGGTGAGGCAGCATCTATGGAGAGAAGGAATTGGCGACGTCTCGGGTCGAGACCCTTCTTCAGTCTGAAGAAGTTAGTCGCCAATTCCTTCTCATTCATTTGTTCTATATCTCTCTACATCACCGTCTATATCTCTCGTTTCCCTTTCCCCTGACTCTCAGTCTGGAGAAGGGTCTCGACCCGAAATGTTACCTATTCCTTTTCTCCACAGATGGTGTCTGACCCATTGAGTTACTCCAGCTTTTTGTGTGTAAATTCCATCCGTTGGAGACATCGTGGCTAGGGGTCACACAGCACTGAAACAGGCCCATCAGCCCAACAGCCAATATCTCTAAAATAATCCTATCCATGTACCTGTCAAAATGTATGTTAAACATTGCAATAGTACCCACCTCTTCAGATTTCTCTGGCAGCTTGTTCCATGTACGTACCCACCATCCTCTATGTGAAGGAGCTGCCCCTCAGGTCTTTTAACATCTTTTCTCACTAACCTGGCTGCAGTTCGGTAATCGGCCTACAGTTTCCACTATTCTGCTTTGCTCCCTTCTTGATTAGCGAGTAATATTTGCAATTTTCCAATCATCTGGAACCACTCCTGACTCGGGTGATTCCTTAAAGATCACAACCAAAGCCTCGACAATCTCTGAAGCCACCTCTTTCAAAACCCCAGGGAGTAGTCCATCCGGTCCAGGTGACTTTCAGATGATGATCCGCCCTTTCAGCTTCCCAAGCACTTTGCCTTAGTAATAGCCACTCCACTAACTTCCACCTCCTGACTCTCTTGAGTTTCAAGCACCTTGCTGGTGTCTTCCACTGTGAAGACTGATGCAAAAAAGTCATTTGATTCCTCCGCCATTTCTTTATTTCCCAATGTCACTTCTCCTGCATTATTTTCCAGTTGTCCAATGTTCACTCCTCTTTACTTTTTATATATCTAAAGAAACTTGCTATCCTCGTTTATATTATTGGCTAGCTTACTTTCATATTTTATCTTTTCTCCACGTATTGCTTTTTTAGTTACCTTCTGTTGTTCTTTAAAAGCTTCCCAAAAGCTTCCCAAAAGCTCTGGCTTCCCACTAATCTTTGCTATGTTATTTGCCTTCTCTTTTGGTTTTATATTGTCCTTGACTTTCCTTGTTAGCCACGGTCACCTCATGCTTCTGTTAGAATCTTTCTTCCTCTTTGGAATGAAAAGGTCCTGCGTCTTCCGAATTATTCCCAGAAATTCCTGCCATTGCTGTTCCATCGTCATCCCTGCTAGGGTCCCTTTCCAGTCAACTTTAGCCAGCTCCTCCCTCATACCTCTGTGGTCACATTTGCTCAGCTGCAATACAGCCACATCCAATTTCATCATCTCCCTCTCAAATTGCAGGTTGAATTTAAACTTCCTAATCAAATTCAGTTCATTATACAGCATTAAATCCAGAATTGCCTTTTCCCTGGTTGGCTCCACTACAAGCTGCTCTAAGAAACCATTCCATAGGCACTCTACAAATACCCTCTCTTGGGATCCTGTACCAACCTGATTTTCCCAGTCTACCTGCATATTGAAATTTCCCCTTATCCACCATAACATTGTCTTTCTTGCATGCTGATTGCATCTCCTGATGCAATTTGTACCTTATATCCTGGCTACTGTTTTGGGGGGTTGTAAATAATTACCACTAGGGTGTTCTTACCCATACTGTTTCTTAGCTCTACCCACAAGCATTCTTCATCATCTGATCCTATGTCACCCCTTGCGAAGGACTGAATTTCATTCCTAACCAACAGAGCTACCCCACCCCCTCTGCCCACATTTCTGTCTTTCCAATAGAACGTATAACCTTGATCATTCAGGTCCCAGCTCCGATCCTCTTGCAGCCACGTCTCTGTAATTCCTACAAATTCATACCAACCAGTTTTTTACTGTGCTACAAGTTCATCCACTTTGTTTCTTATACTACGTGCATTCAAATAGAAGACCTTTAATTCTGTACTCACCTCCCCTCCTCTCACACCGGTCCAGATTTTACCCGACCTTACTCTCTTATCCCTTCTTAAACTTTCCATCCTGTTACTTCTGGAGACTTCTGTAACTTTTCCTGCAATTGCTTTCCCTTTAACTCCACCCTCACACTTCCAATTTGCTGACCCCCCCCCCCCCCCCCACTGTTTAGTTTCAAGCTCTATCTCCAGCCCTGGTTATACAGTTTGCCAGGAGTCTGGTCCCAGCCGGGTTCAAGTGGAGTCCGTCCCATCGGAACCGTTCCCCCCTTCCCCAATACTGGTGCCAATGTCCCACAAACACAAACCCACTTCTCCAACACCAGTCTTTGAGCCACTCGTTCAACTCTCTAATCATCTCAACCCCGGGCCAATTTGCACGCGGTTCAGGTAGCAATCCAGAGATGATTTCCTCCTTGGTTCTGCTTTTCAACTTGGTACCTAGATGTTCAAATTCCTTTGGCAGAACCTCTTTCCTCGTTCTACCCACATCATTGGTACCCACGTTCACCACCACGACCGGATCTTTTCCCTCCCGCTCCAAGTTCCTCTGCAGGTCTGACGAGATGTGCTGAACCCGGGCACCGGGCAGGCAACAAAGGCTTCGGGACTCTCGACCCTCGCGACACAGAACAGTGTCAATGCCCCTTACAATACTATCCCCAGCGACAACTACGTTTTTCTTCCCTGTCTCCACTCGAACGGCCCCCTGAAGCACGGTGCCCTGGTCAGGTTGCTCATCCTTCCTGCAGCCCCCACTCTTGTCTGCACAGGGAGCAAGAAACTCAGACCCGCTTGACCGGCTCAAGGGCTGAGCTTCCTCTAACTCAGTCCTCACATCTGTTTCCCTGCCTGCCTCACTAGCAGTCACACACTCTACGTCACCATGGACCATGTTGGAAGCAGTTACTCTAGCAGGTGTGACAGCCTCCACAAACACAGCTTCTAGGTAATTCTCCCCGTCCCTGATTTGTTGCAGTGGTGGTAAATATATTTAATGGCTTATCCAAATGGCAGAACTCCTGAATAACAACGAGGGAGCAGAATGCTACAGCAACACACAACGTGCTCCAGACCAAAGCTGACGTGCTGTGTCGAAGGGTCTGTTCCTGTGAGAGACTGCTCTATATTTCATGTTCTATATCCCATTACAGTTGAGTTACAACCTCTCATTCTGTGTTCAAGCGTTTGGAGTGAGAATTCAAGAAAGTCGATAGTCAAGAGTGTTTAATAGTAAGATTAAACGAGAACTTACCAGTTTGAAGTTAGATCTGTATTTTATGAGGAGTTATGATGAGGGATTACGTGAAGAGCCCGCTCAGCACGCATGCGCGGCATACTTCAAAGCAGCGGTGTGGAATCACAGATAGACACAGTTATTGAAATAAACATAGTAAAGAAAAGGAGACATCAGTTATCAGTTTGACCCATATTATTGAGGGTGGGAGCAGAGGGCACGTAATTCCTCATCGTAACTCCTCATAAAATACAGTTCAAACTTCAAACTGGTAAGTTCTCGTTTAATCTTACTATTTTACTTCGGAGTCACGTGAGTGACTACGTGAAGATTTTAAAGCTCTGTGATTTCAAACCGTGTAACAGTTATTACTTCACTCACTGCCGAAGTCTTTGAGGGAGGAAGTGTGTTATCGTAATCAACCAATGAATCTGTTTGTAGAAAACACAACGGTATTTATTAACAATAACAACAAAGAAATTAAATTGCTCCCCTGGGCTTAAATTAAATAATTGCAGTCTGTAAATTTTTTTCTGCAAATAAAGCAGGTTTTGCTAGCGGCTTATTATAAAAAGTTCGGAACGTTCTTTCCCCCGACCATCCTGCTGTAGCCAGGATGTGGTCTATAGGCACATCCATTCTTTTGGCCGTCGACGTGGATGCTGCCCTGGTGGAGTGAGATTTGTACATGTTAGTGTTTATCCCAGCAGCTTTTAGCACCTGCTTGAGTCATCTCAAAATGGTTTGGCTCGTCACCCGACCATAAGGTTTTTTATGACTGACCTATAAGGCTTTTTCACTCCCTCAAATATTTTTGGTTGTGTCTAGGTAGGACAGTAGGTGGGTCATGGCACATAACCGTGGTTCTGGCGGGTAAGCCCGGAATTCCACGACTGGATTAGGTGTTCCTGGTCTGCTCTGTTTGATCAGTCCCTGGATAATTAAAGAGATCTGGGCTGGAGCTGTGATCGTGTTGTCCAGTCGCAATAGGTGTAGTGACTGGACCCTCTGTGCAGATACAAGTGCCATCAACATGAGTGTTTTGAGCATAGATTGTTCCAGGTTGAGGGATCCGGCTGGTGGCCATCCCCTGAGGTATGTCAGGACCACACTGACATCCCATATATGGGTGTACCTTGGTCTAGGGGGGTTAGAGTTGTAAATACCCTTCATTAGTTTGACCACCAGCGTGTGGGACCCCATGGCCAGTTGTCCTGGAGCTTGTTTTAAATAGACAGGCAGGGCACTTCTAGCTGTGTTGATGGCACTGTAGCTGAGTCCTTCATCGTGGTGAAGGTTTGCCAGGAATTCCAGTATGTTGGTAACTGTAGCGGTTGAGTAGGTGGTCCCTGTATCCAAGCAGTACTTCTCCCATTTTTTGATGCTGGACAAGTACTGTTTTTTAGTGGATGTTCGGTGGGATGCTGACATGGTGTTGACAGTTTTTTCTGACAATCCCAATCCCAGTAACGGTCTTTTCAAAATCTGCAACCCAAGAGTTTGATTTTTTCATGGCACGGGTGGCTTATGCCAGACACTGGGTGTTAATAATTCTGGGTCACTGGGAAATATCATCGGGATTTCAACAACCATGTCGTGGAGTAATGGGAACCATGGCTGTGTAGGCCAGTCGGGTACTATCAAAATACCTGAAGCAGAGTCCATTTGTATTTTGCGTAGTACCCGACTGATGAGGCAGAAGGGAGGAAATGCATAGAAGAAGAAATTTCCCCAATCCAGCGCGAACGCATCTACCGCTGCTGCCTCAGGGTCTGGTTCCCAAGCGACATACATAGGTACCTGGTGATTTAGCCTTGATGCGAATAGGTCGATATCTGGCGTGCCATATTGCTTAATAATTTTTGCAAACACTTTGGGGTTTAACATCCATTCGGTGAGTCATTAAATTTGCGTGACCTGGTGTCTGCCACTGTATTTAGCTTACCTGGCAGGTAAGTTGCTGATAGCCAAATATGTCTTTCGACACACCATTGCCAAATTGTGTTGACCAATTTGTCGCATGATATCGATTTTATGCCGCCCATATGGTTAATGTAGGCCACCACCGTAGTATTGTCTATTTGTAACCAAACATGCAAGTGATACATATTGGATGCATATGCTTTTAAACCATAAAAGGCACCCAACATCTCTAGATAGTTAATGCCCAGTGTAAGTAGTAATGATGACTCTAGTTTAGTCCATCTACCACCTGTGCTGGATATGGAGTTAGTCGCTCCCCAGCCTTGAGCATTGGCATCTGTTTGGATAACCAAAGTAGGGTTAATGATGATGATAGGGCTGAAACTATGCCAAACGTTTTCTGCCCACCACTGTAGTTCTGATATTGCTTCAGTGGGTAATTTCATGATACGATCATAATGACCTGCATGTCGTTTTAGTGCCTGTACCTTTGCTCTTTGTAAGTTTTGATAGTGCAAAGGTCCAAATTGTGTAGCCGGAAATGCTGCTACCATTTTCCCAATTACTCTTGCTACTTGTCGAATAGTTGGTCGCTCGTTGACCATTAAATTGTTGCATGATTGTGCCAATTCAGTTGTTTTGTCTTTTGGCAAAGTTACAGACATGTGGGCTGAGTTAATTGTGAAGCCCAAGTAGTCCATGGTTGTGGATGGCTTCAACTTAGATTTATCTGGATGTAAGACAAATCCCAAGGTTTTGAACAACAGTTTGATAGCTGACACAGCTGATATAGCCAATTCCATGGTCTTGCCTACTATTAAGATATCATCAAGATATGCCATGACAATATGTTTTTGTCTTCTTAATATTGCCAGGGCTGGTTTTAGTATCTTGGTGAATAATCTTGGGGCTGATGTTAATCCATTGTGTAATGCTTTAAACTGCCATCGCTGCCCCATCCAGGTAAATTTCAGGTATCTGCGGTGATCCTTGTGAATGGGTACTGAATAGTAAGCATCTTTGAGGTCAATGCTTGCCATGAAGTATCCTTTGGAAATCAGTTGTTTGGCAGTAACAAACGTTTCCATTTTGAAAAGTACATACTTAACAAACATATTTAGTGAAGTTAAGTCAATGATGATGCGACACCCACCATCTTTTTTAGTTTTAGTGAATATATTTGACACAAATTCCAAGGGTTCATCTTTTGTTTTTTCAATGATACCCTTAGTGATTAGTCTCACCAGTTCAGCTTGTCCCTCTCGTTTCTCTTTAACTGAGAGGGAAAAGACCCTCTGGGGTGAATGTTGAACTGGTGGCAATTTTTCTAGTATAAATTGTATTTTGTATCCACTAATGCTATTGAGTATATACTTGTCACTCGAGATAGACTCCCATGCTTCCTTAAACAGGTGTAATCTCCCCCCTGTTAGTATTGCGCCCCTACTTTCTATATGCTGGTTGGAACCAGACCTACATGGTTATGGGTGTTTCTTCTGTCTCTTCCCAGACCAGCGAGTCTTGCGCGTTGTCTGACGTGGCGGTGATGTTTGGGGGTGGCGCATTTTCCATGGGGTCCGCTCTGGGTCTTGGTCTAAAAAAGACTTCCGGTGGTGATATGCGGACCCCGACCTTTCACCAGTCCCATAGGGTAGATGTCGACTGGTGGACGCGATGGGGTGCTGCCAATTGGGTATTGTTGTTTTGGGTTTGCTCGTCCCGGGGCCTGCCCTCATGAGACCAAAAGTTTTAGAGGCCTCTTCCATATCCTTGACTTTTTTAGTGAGGTCTTTGCCAAAGAGCAGTGTGTCTGGCTCAGTGACTGGGGTTTTGCACAACCCCACGAATTTTGGATTGATGGCAGGTCTTATAATTTCTTTGCGGAGGTTATTTATCTCGAACTGCATGTTGCACAACAGTGCGAGAGTATCCTGTTGGTTTGTGGTCATTTCTGTATTGTCCACAGAACGAGCAAATGATGTGATGGCTGACGTCAGGAGCCTGAGGATCCGCTGCAGTTTCAGGTCCTGATTTCGAATATTTGTCCCCAGATTTGGCTGTTGACAGCCGGCACTTTGAGTGATTCACAATTTTCAGGAGCTGTGTATAATTCTAAGGCCTCATTAACCACCTGCTCCTGTAGGAGCCTGTTGGAAAAGGTGGTTAATGCTGGCCACTAGTTTAGGCTCTAATGGCCTTCCTGCACATGGGGCTGCCATGTAGCCGTCCACTACACCAAGCAGCTCTTCCTGTTCCTGCACCCCTGGCATACTCCCGACTTCTTCAGCCAGCATCCCCTCTTCCTGACCAGCCCAGCCCTGGTCGCCAAAGCTGCCCTCGGATGAGGGGGAAGCGATGGCCAGTGCACAAGGCACTGTGGAGGGAGTGCCTGAACTCCCCCTGCGAGACTGCTCCTCACGCAGCGAGTCTCGCTGGAGCACCTGCTCCAGGAGCCGCTCCATGCAGCTCAGGCGGCTGTCTCTCCCCCGAACGGGTGGTGAGACGTCCCCGTCCGACGAATCGGAAACCACCGGCCGGATGGTCTTCCTGGTGGCTTTGCATCCAGTCCGCTGCTCAGGCGCTAGCGGGACTGGGCTCGGCCCGGTGTCGGGGATGGCGGAGCGCCGGGTAAGCGGTCCTACCGCCTCCTGTCCCCCACTAATGGAACGCTCCTCCGTTGGAGTTGAGCGGGCAAACAGGTTTCTTCAAGAGCCTTTTCTTGTTCATATTCATGTTGTGGAAACAAAGCAGAAGGCTCTCCTTGCCAACAGTAAACCGACCTCAGAGTAACTTACCTGACGGTCCGTCTTTTAAACTGTAGCGGGAGCGCCTGACTCCCGCTGCGGCCGCTGTTGCACTGCTGAACGCAATGGCGCGCATGCGTGCTGAGCGGGCTCTTCACGTAGTCACTCACGTGACTCCGAAGTAAAATGTACTTACATTCAGAACTTCCTAAATCAATAGGTGCAGCACCATAACCGATACTTATTGTTCAGTTCTGCTTAGTTATATTTGCCCTGTGAATTCCAGACCGGTAGTTCATAATGAATGTGTGAGCAATTGCATTGCCAAGCAGAAAAGCTGTGTAATGTATTGCAGGTCGGACATTACAGTATGTCACAATTGAAAGAGAATGGGCTGGTTGGATAGTTCTTGACAACAAATACTGAGTCACATTCTTGGTTTTAGCAAATCCACATTCCAGAACTAGATGGATTATGGGCTCATTCCCACTTTAGTCACGTGAAGGGAGCTTGCGTAGCATTGTGTCTGAGAGATCGAAGGGGAAAGGCCCTTCCCACAGTCAGCCAAATTTGCGTACAAATTTCAATGAGCTGGCAATAGGCCAAACGGACTGTGAATGTCAGTTCAGCAAAAGCACCTAACAGAATCTCCCACCCTCTTCCCCAGGAGAGCTTCTGCAACACTCCATGGTCTTTATGGTGAAAAATAGTCTTCTGCACAAACATTTCTACAAGACACAGGTAACATGGGATAGTCTAAATCAGGGGTTGGCAACCTACGGCCCCCGGGCCGAATGCGGCCCGTAACCCGAAATCATCCAGCCCGCAGGTGTTTATTTTTCCGTATTTATGCGGCCCGTAGACTTCCATCATCTCCGGTACCTCCCGGGCCTGAGGCCGCGGCGCCCAGGCTCGGTGATGCAAGAAGGACTGCGCTGGAGGCCGCAATGGCAGAGTGGCGCCGGGCGCCGAGCTCTGGCTGTACCGCATCCTGTGCAAAGCCGCCGGCACGGCCGCGCACCTTCTGTGTCTGGGCTTCACTGTCGGGATCAAAGATCCACTCTATGATCTTTGGTCGGGATCGGGGTTGTCAATAGGCCGGGGACGAGCGAGTATGAGTGGCGTCCTTGAAGAGGCGGGATCCATTTGTACACGTGATAGATGTGGCCCGCCATCCGCTCACAGACATGCGTCCTGGCCCCAATGGAGGACAAGGTTGCCGACCCCTGGTCTAAATGAATGAAATGGTCATGGCAATAATACCAGGTCCATCCTTAGTAACATCAGGACGGACAGTACCTCTGAATACAGTGACACTAGTTTAGTTTAGTTTAGTCTAGAGATACAGCGCAGAAACAGGCCCTTCGACCCTTCAGCCCACCGAGTCCGTGCCGACCAGTGATCCCCGTACACTAACACTATCCTACACACTAGGGACAATTTAGGCAAGACAATTAACCTCCATACATGTACGTCTTTGGAGTGTGGGAGGAAACCGGAGCACCCGGGGAAAACCCACGTGGTCACGGGGAGAACGTACAAACTCCGCACAGACAGCACCTGTAGTCACGATCGAACCCTGGTTTCTGGTGCTATACAGCAGCAACTCTACTGATGCGCCACCGTGCTGCCACAAGGTACTGTAAATGAATGATCGGGATTTCTGCACAGCGGGATGTAGCCACACACACAATGATATTGTGTTGTTATCATCATGTTGACATTTTTCAGCGACCTGCGACGACCTATGACGGGTGCCGGCAGTCGCCGAAAAAGTCGCCTAAGTGGGACAGGCCCATTACTTCCATTCCAGTTTTGTGGATTCCGACAAAAAGCTGAGCTGTCGTTCTGAGTGTCATCCTGCAGCTTCCTGTGTACCGAAAGATGCATCCCATACATCTAAGATCAGTCTGATAAACATTGACGATTATATGTCCCCTAAATCAAAACTCAATCTCGGAAACATTGCTTTCCACGTGGCCAAGATGAGAAAGAAAAACGGTGTAGGATCTGCACATTCGTTACTGAAAGTGACTGTGCAGCAGCAAGCTGAAAATTATTCTGTTTACTAACCAAAATAGGTCAATGGCAGGAAGCGAAGTAGAACTAGATGTTTTATTGACTGGAAAGCTGCAGGGAATCCCAGTCACTAATAATCTGATCATTTTAGAAACTCATCGAGTGAGATGTGCTTACACAAAAAGCTCCAAATGCCCCTCTTCGACCAATCCATCTCTCCACCTACAATCAATGCGTCATAGACTCTGCTTTGAGAGTGCAGGGTGACTTGGACAGGTTGGGGGAGTGGGCAGATGCATGGCAGATGCAGTTTAATGTGGATAAATGTGAGGTTATCCACTTTGGTAGCAAAAACAGGAAGGCAGATTACTATCTAGATGGCGTCAAGTTGGGAAAAGGGGAAGTACAACGGGATCTAGGGGTCCTTGTTCATCAGTCTATGAAAGTAAGCATGCAGGTACAGCAGGCAGTGAAGAAAGCGAATGGCATGTTGGCCTTTATAACAAGAGGAGTCTAATATAGGAGCAAAGAGGTCCTTCTGCAGGGCCCTAGAGAGACCACACTTGGAGTATTGTGTGCAGTTTTGGTCCCCTAATTTGAGGAAGGACATTCTTGCTATTGAGGGAGTGCAGCGTAGGTTTACAAGATTAAATCCCGGGATGGCGGGACTGTCATATGCTGAGAGAATGGAGCGGCTGTGCTTGTACACTCTGGAGTTTAGAAGGATGAGAGGGTATCTCATTGAAACATATAAGATTGTTAAGGGTTTGGACACGCTAGAGGCAGGAAACATGTTCCCGATGTTGGGGGAGTCCAGAGCCAGGGGCCACAGTCTAAGAATAAGGAGTAAGCCATTTAGAACGGAGACGAGGAAACACTTTTTCTAACAGAGAGTGGTGAGTCTGTGGAATTCTCTGCCTCAGAGGATGGGGGAGGCAGGTTCTCTGGATGCTTTCAAGAGAGAACTAGATAGGGCTCTTAAAAATAGCGGAGTCAGGGGATATGGGGAGAAGGCAGGAACGGGGTACTGATTGGGGATGATCAGCCATGATCACATTAAATTCGGCTCGAAGGGCCGAATGGCCTACTCCTGCACCTATTGTCTATTGTCTATAGAGTGATACAGCGTGGAAACAGGCCTCTCAACCCCACTTGCCCACACTGATCAACATGTTCCATCTACACTGCTCCCACTTGCCTGCGTTTGGCCCAAACCCCTCAAAATCTGTCCTGTCCATGTACCTGTGTCATTGTTTTTTAAACATTGCAATAGTCCCTGCCTCAATTACCTCCTCCAGCAGCTCTTTCCCTACACCCACCGCCCTTTGCGTGAAAGAGTTACCCCTCAGGTTCCTATAAAATCTTTCCCCCTTCATCTTTAACCTATGTCCTCTGGTTTTTGATTCCCCCACTGGGCAAGAGACTTTGTGTGTCCACCTAATCTATTCCTCTCATGATTTTATACACCTTTATAAGATCACCCCTCATCCTCCAGGGAATAGTGTCCCAGCCTACTCAACCTCTCCCTATAGCTCTGAAACTCTAGTCCGGGCACCATCCTTGCAAATTTCCTCTGTACCCCTTCCAACGTAACAACATCTATAACATGGTGCCCAGAACTGAACACAATTTTCTAAATGCGGTCTCACCAACGTCTTATATAACTGCAACATGACCTCCCAACTTCTATACTCAATACTCTGACTGATGAAGGACAATGTACCAAATGTCTATTTGACCACCTTATCTACCTGCGACTCCACCTTCAAGGAACCATGCACCTGCACTCCTAGATCCCTCTGCTCTACAACACTACCCAGAGCCCCACCATTCACTGTGTAGGTCCTGCCCTTGTTAGACTTTCCAAAATGTAACACCTCACATTCCTCTGTATTAAATTCCATCAACCATTCCTCAGCCCACCTGGCCAATCGATCCAGATCCTGCTACAATTTTTGACATCCATCTTCACCATCTACAATACCACCCACTTTTGTATCATCTGCAGATTTTCTAATCTTGCCATGTACATTCTCATCCAAATCATTGACATAGATGACAAACAGTAATGGGCCCAGCACCCAACCCTGAGGCACACCACTAGTCACAGGCATCTAATCTGAGAAGCAACTTTCCACCATCACCCTCTGCTTCCGTCCATGAAGCTAATTTTCTATCCATTCAGCTATCTCTCCTTGGATCCAATGCGATCTAACCTTCCAGAGCAGCCTACCATGTGGTACCTTGTCGAATGGAGACGAGAACGGAGATGAGGAAACACTTTTTCTCACAGAGAGTGGTGAGTCTGTGGAATTCTCTGCCTCAGAGGGGGGTGGTGGCAGGTTTTCTGGATGCTTTCAAGAGAGAGCTAGATAGGGCTCTTAAAAATAGCGGATTCAGGGGATATGGGGAGAAGGCAGGAACGGGGTACTGATTGGGGATGATCAGCCATGATCACATTGAATGGCGGTGCTGGCTCGAAGGGCCGAATGGCCTACTCCTGCACCTATTGTCTATTGTCTATTGAATGCTTTGCTGAAGCCCATATATACAACATCTACAGCTCTGCCCTCATCAACCTTTTTGGTCACATCTTCAAAAAACTGAAATCGGATTTGTGTGACACAAACTTCCACGTACAAAACCATGCTGACTATCCCTTCCTTTTTTTTATAATGCTCTTTAAAACCTACATCACAAACAAAACTTGCAATCACTTTTCTTAACATCTCCGTATACAGCTTGGTGTCAGCTTTTGTCTGATAATGCTCCTGGGAAGAGCCTTGGGCCCTTTAGCCATGAAAAGATGCAATGCGAATGAAATCGGCCGGCACCTATCATCATATGAACCCAGAGAGTTGTGAATCTGTGGAATTCTCTGCCATTGAAGGCAGTGGATGCTAATTCTCTGTGTAGGAGAGAACAGCAGATGCTGGTTTAAATCGAAGGTAGACACAAAATGCTGGAGTAACTCTGCGGGTCAGGCAGCATCACTGGATGTTTTGAAGAGAGAGTTAGATAGAGCTCTTAGGGTTAACGGAATCAAGGGATATGGGGAGAAAGCAGGAACGGGGTACTGATTGTGGATGATCAGCCATGACCATATTGAATGGCGGTGCTGGCTCGAAGGGCCGAATGGCCTACTCCTGCACCTATTTTCTATGTTTCTATGAGGAGATTCTTCAAATGATTGAGATGGAGGAGCAAACAAGAGCATACTGGGATAAAAATGAAGAAAATATTGGAAACACGCAGCCTATACATGGCACCTATGGGAGAAGAAATAGAGTTAGCATTCCTGGTTTGAGATACTTTGTCAGAACTGAGAAGAAAGACAACAAGTGTGTAGGAAAGAACTGCAGATGCTGGTTTAAATCGAAGGTAGACACAAAGTGCTGGAGTAACTCAGCAGGACAGGCAGCATCTCTGGAGAGAAGGGATGAGCGATGTTTCGGGTCGGGACCCTTCTTCAGACCCAAGCAAGACAACAAACACTGCTTGTCCTTCAACCTGAACTCTGGGTGGGCAATTGGTTATGGGAGTGTCACTTAGAACGGGACAGGGTTTCTTCACCCTGCCACACTGTCTCCACAATGCCCCGTTCTGTTCTCCATCTCAGAATACGGGAATCAGCAGTAGGAGCAGTGATTATAGTCGTTCCCCAGCCACGCTGGACAAGGTGGTGCCGGGCGGGCGGCCATCTTGGGCCGCGCGCTCCATGTGGTGAGGGAGGTCCCACTGGGCTCTCAGTGATTCAGTGACTCAATTCCAACCCGGAGCCTGGACTGTGACGTCATTAGGAGAAAAACGCCCAAAACTCGATTACAGAGACAGTCGGCAATAACGGACACCACTCCCCACCCTCCCCCATCATTATAATGAGGGTTTACTATAGTTGTAAAATTGAATAGAAGGTGTTTGGAGTGAAACACGTGGAATAGAAACATAGAACCATAAAAAAATAGGTGCAGGAGGAGGCCATTTGGCCCTTCGAGCCAGCACCATTCATTGTGATTATGGCTGATCATCCACAAATCAGTAACCCGTGCCTGCCTTCTCCCCATATCCCTTGACTCCACTAGCCCCTAGAGCTCTATCTAACTCTCTCTTAAATCCATCCATTGATTTGGCCTCAACTGCCTTCTGTGGCAGCGAATACCACAGCGAATATCACTCTCTGGGTGAAGTAGTTGAAGGAACACTATCTCTGAGACGATGAGACCAATTGGGTTAAAATGGCAGTTGGATGCTCAGTATACTAACATCAAGGCCGTGGGGTATATCTCGTAAGCAGGACTATACTCATGGTACAAGCAAAGCTGAATATAAAATCGCAGAAGAAGATCTGGCAGAAATGGCCAGTATTGCTCCAACAGAAAGAATCGGTGAACTACCTGAAGTTGGAGAATTCGATATTGAGTCCGGGAAGCTGCACCTTGGCCAGACACAAGATGACTTGTTGTTCCTCAGTCTGAAGAAAGGTCTCGACCCGAAACGTCACCCATTCTTTCTCTCAAAAGATGCTGCCTGTCCCGCTGAGTTACTCCAGCTTTTTGTGTCCTTCAGTTCCTCAAATGTCGTTGGACCTCACTGTAAAAAGGCCACAGGCGGAAAGATCAGTGTGCGGATGGCATGGTGACATTAAGTGGCAGGCAACCTGAAGCTCAAAGTCACTCCTGCAGACTGAATTCAGGTACGCTGCACAGCGTTCATCCAATTTGCATTTTGTTTCTCCCTACTCCATATCGAACTGTTCAACATGGGGAGAATATATTGGATCAATGCACAGAGCCTTTTACCTTTTACCAGTGTCTGAAGAAGGGTCTCGACTCGAAGCGTCACCCATTTCTTCTCTCCAGCGATGCTGCCTGCATCTACAGTTACTACAGCTTTTTGTGCCTTTTACCAAATGTAGGGCAATCAAGAAACATAGGTTTAAGTTTAGAGGGGCAAGATTTAATCAGAACCTAAGGGGAAACCTTTTCACTCGAAGGGTGGTGAGCATTGGAATTAGCTGCCAGAGGAGGTAGTTGAGGTGGGTAATATATACAGCATTTAAAAGACACTTGGACAGGTAAATCGGAATAAGCAAGGATAAGAGGGATATGGATCAAACGCCGGCAAATGGGACTAGCTTAATTGGGGCATCTTTGTAGGCATGGATGAGTTGGGCTGAAGGGCCTGTTCCCGTGCTGTATTTCGATTTCCTTTCTATTGCTCAATGACGTTATGACACGTTCTTCCTTCCAGCCTGAATCAGAACAGACAATTTCTGCCTGTGATTGTGGCTCAAGTTTTCTCTCATCAGTAACGGTGGAGTTGCTGCCTCACAGCGCCAGAGAACCGGGTTCCATCCTGACTACGGGTGCTGTCTGTACGGAGTTTGCACGTTCTCCCCATAACCTGTGTGGGTTCTCTCCGGGATCTTCGGTTTCCTCCTACACTCCAAAGACGTACAGGTTTGTTGGTTAATTGGCTTGGTGTAAATGTAAAATTGTCCCCAGTGTGTGTAGGGCAGTGTTAATGTGCGGGGATCGCTGGTCGATGCGGACTCGGTGGGCTGAAGGGCCTGTTTCCGCGCTGTATCTCTAAACTAAACTAATAAACTAAATTAGTATAACCTGACCTGCTAATGTGTTTATAATTGTCACATCTGGACTCGTCCTATCAGAGACATTCCATTTATTCTACACATCGTACCTCCACTTTCATTGTTACTGGAAACTTGTTTTTTTCTCTTTCCTAATTCCAGCAAATTCTCTGGCCTGCAACAATAATTTTGTTTCTCTTTCCTCAATGCTGCCTGACCTGCTGAGATTTGTTTCGTTTAGATATACAGCGTGGAAACAGGCCCTTCGGCCACCAACAATCACCTGTATACTAGTCTTATGTCATCCCACTTTCACATCCTACACACTAGGGGTAGCATTCAATGTGATCATGGCTGATCATACAAAATAGTAAGATTAAACAAGAACTTACCAGTTTGAAGTTTGATCTGTATTTTATGAGGAGTTACGATGAGGGATTAAGTGAAGAGCCCGCTCAGCACGCATGCGCGGCATATTTCAAAGCAGCGGTGTGGAATCACAGATAGACACAGTTATTGAAATAAACATAGTAAAGAAAAGGAGACATCAGTTATCAGTTTGACCCATATTATTGAAGGTGGGAGCGGAGGGCACGTAATCCCTCATCGTAACTCCTCCTAAAATACAGATCAAACTTCAAACTGGTAAATTCTCGTTTAATCTTACTATTTTACTTCGGAGTCACGTGAGTGACTACGTGAAGACTTCAAAGCTCTGTGATTTCAAACCGTGTAACATATATTACTTCACTCACTGCCGAAGTCCTTGAGGGAGGAAGTGTGTTATCGTAATCAACCAATGAATCTGTTTGTAGAAAAACACAATGGTATTTTTTAACAATAACAACAAAGAAATTAAATTGCTCTCCTGGGCTTAAATTAAATATTTGCAGTCTGTAAAAAAATTTCTGCAAATAAAGCAGATTTTGCCAACAGCTTATTATAAAATTTCTGAACGGTCTTTCCCCCGACCATCCTGCTGTAGCCAGGATGTGGTCTATAGGCACGTCCATTCTTTTGCCCGTCGACGTGGATGCTGCCCTGGTGGAGTGAGATTTGTACATGTTAGTGTTTATCCCAGCAGCTTTTAGTACCTGCTTGAGCCATCTTGAAATGGTTTGGCTCGTCACCCGACCATAAGGTTTTTTATGCCTGACCCACAAGGCTTTTCCTCTTCCTTGAATATTTTTGGTTGTGTCTATGTACGACAATAGGTGGGTCATGGCACATAACCGTGGTTCTGGCGGGTAAGCCCGGAATTCCACGACTGGATTAGGTGTTCCTGGTCTGCTCTGTTTGATCAGTCCCTGGATAACGACAGAGATCTGGTCTGGAGCTGTGAGCATGCTGTCCAGTCGCAATAGGTGTAGTGACTGGACCCTCTGTGCAGATACAAGTGCCATCAACATGAGTGTTTTGAGCATAGATTGTTCCAGGTTGAGGCATCTGGCTGGTGGCCATCCCCTGAGGTATGTCAGGACCACACTGACATCCCATATATGGGTGTACCTTGGTCTAGGGGGTTAGAGTTGTAAATACCCTTCATTAGTTTGACCACCAGCGGGTGGGACCCCATGGCCTGTTGTCCTGGAGCTTGTTTTAAATAGACAGACAGGGCACTTCTAGCTGTGTTGATGGCTCTGTAGCTGAGTCCTTCATCGTGGTGAAGGTTCGCCAGGAATTCCAGTACGTTGGTAACTGTAGCGGTTGAGTAGGTGGTCCCTGTATCCAAGCAGTACTTCTCCCATTTCTTGATGCTGGACAAGTGCTGTTTTTTAGTGGATGTTCGGAGGGATGCTGACATGGTGTCGACGGTTTGTTCTGATAATCCCAGTCCCAGCAGTGGTTTGTGCAGAGTCTGCAACCCAGGAGTTTGATTTTTTCATGGCACAGGTGGCTTGTGCCCGACACTGGGTGTTAATAACTCTGGGTCACTGGGGAATACCATCGGAGTTTCAACAACCATGTCATGGAGTATTGGGAACCATGGCTGCGTAGGCCAGTCGGGTACTATCAAAATACCTGAAGCAGAGTCCATTTGTATTGTGCGTAGTACCCGACTGATGAGGCAGAAGGGAGGAAATGCATAGAAGAAGAATTTCCCCAATCCAGCGCGAACGCATCTACTGCTGCTGCCTCAGGGTCTGGTTCCCAAGCGACATACATAGGTACCTGGTGATTTAGCCCTGATGCAAATAAATCGATATCTGGCATGCCATATTGCTTGATAACTTTTGCAAATTTTTGGGGGTTTAACATCCATTCGATGTTGTCATTAAATTTACGTGACCTGGTGTCTGCCACTGTATTTAGCTTACCTGGCAGGTAAGTTGCTGATAGACAAATAGGTCTTTCGACACACCATTGCCAAATTGTGTTGACCAACTTGTCGCATGATACCGATTTTATGCCACCCATATGGTTAATGTAGGCTACCACCGTAGTATTATCTATTTGTAACCGTACATGCAAGTGATGCATATTTTGCATATGCTTTTAAACCATAAAAAGTCACCCAACATCTCTAGATAATTAATGCCCAGTGTAAGTGGTAATGATGACTCTGGGTTAGTCCATCTACCACCTGTACTGGATATGGAGTTAGTTGCTCCCCAGCCTTGAGCACTGGCATGTGTTTGGATAACTAACGTAGGGTTAGTGATGATAATAGGGATGAAACTATGCCAAACGTTTTTTGCCATCCACTGTAGTTCTGATATTGCTTCAGTGGGTAACTTTATGACACGATCATAACGACCTGTGTGTCGTTTTGGTGCCTGTACCTTTGCTCTTTGTAAGTTTTGACAGTGCAAAGGTCCGAATTGTGTAGCCGGAAATGCTGCTACCATTTTCCCAATTACTTGTCGAATAGTTGGTCGTTCGTTGACCATTAAATTGTTGCATGATAGTGCCAATTCAACTGTTTTGTCTCTTGGCAATGTTACAGTCACGTAGACTGAATTAAATGTGAAGCCCAAGTAGTTCATGATTGTGGATGGCTTCATCTTAGATTTATCTGGATGTAAGACAATCCCAGGGTTTCGAACAACTGTTTGGTAGCTGATACAGCTGACATAGTCAATTCCATGGTCTTGCCTACTATTAAGATATCATCAAGATATGCCATGACAATATGTTTTTGTCTTCTTAATATTGCCAGAGCTGGTTTTAGTATCTTGATGAATAATCTTGGGCTGATGTTAAACCATTGGTAACGCTTTAAACTGCCATAGCTGCCCCATCCAGGTAAATTTCAGGTATCTGCGATGATCCTTGTGAATGGTACTGAATAGTAAACATCTTTAAGATCAATGCTTGCCATGAAGTATCCTTTGGAAATTAGTTGTTTGGCAGTAACAAACGTTTCCATTTTGAAATGTATATACTTATCAAACACATTTAGTGAAGTTAAGTCAATGATGATGCGACACCCACCATCTTTTTTGGGTTTAGTGAATATATTTGATACGAATTCCAAGGGTTCATGTTTTGTTTTTCCCAATGATACCCTTTGTAATTAGTCTCACCAGTTCAGCTTGTCCCTCTCGTTTTTATTTAACCGAGAGGGAAAATACCCTCTGGGGTGAATGTTGAACTGGTGGCAATTTTTCTAGTATGAATTGTATTTTGTATCCACTAATGCCATTGAGTATATACTGATCACTCGTGATAGACTCCCGTGCTTCTTTAAACAGGTGTAATCTCCCCCCTGTTAGTATTAAGCCCCTATTTTCTATACGCTGGTAGGAACCAGACCCACCTACCTCCATGGTTATGGGTGTTTCTTCTGTTTCCTGCCGGTCCAACTAGTCTTGCACGTTGTCTGACGTGGCGGTGATGTTGGGGGATGGCGCATTTTCCATGGTGTCCGCTCTGGGCCCTGGTCTAAAGAAGACTTCCGGTGATAGAATGCGGACCCCGAGCTTTCACCAGTCCCATATGGTTGACGTCGACTGGTGGACGCGATAGGGTGCTGCTGCTTGGGAATTATTGTTTTTGGTTTGCTCGTCCCGGGGCCTGCCCTCATGAGACCAAAAGTTTTTTAAGGCCTCTTCTATATCCTTCATATGCTTTGTGAGGTTTTTGCCAAAGAGCAGTGGGTCTGGCTCAGTGGCTGGGGTTTTGCACAACCCCGCAAATTTAGGATTTTATGGCAGGTCTTATGATTTGTTTACGAAGATTGTGGTCATCTCCGTATTTGTCCACGGAACGAGCAAACGATGTGATGGCTGACGTCAGGAGCCTGAGGATCCGCTGCAGTTTTAGCTCCTGGTTCCGAATATTTGCCCCAACGTGCCCCCACTTTTGGCTATTTACAGCCGGCACTTTAAGGGACTCACAGTTCTCTGGAGCTGTATACGCCTTATTGACCACCTCTCCTGTAGGGGCCTTTGGAGAGGTGGTTAATGCTGGCCACTAGTTTGGCCTTTAATGGCCTCCTGCACGTGGGGCTGCCACGTAGCGGTCCACCACACCCAGCAGCTCTTCCTGTTCCTGCACCCCTTGCATACTCCCGACATCTTCAGCCAGCGTCCCCTCTTCTTGACCAGCCCAGTCCTGGTCACCAAAGCTACCCTCGGGTAAGGAGGAAGCAATGGACAGTGCACAAGACACTGTGGAGGGAGTGCCTGAACTCCCTCTGCGAGAGCGCCCCTCACGAAGCGCGTCTCGCTGGAGCTCCTGCTCCAGGAGCCGCTCCATGTGGCTCAGGCGGCTGTCTCTCCCCCGTGCGGGTGGAGAGACGTCCCCGTCCGACAAGTCGGAAGCCATAGGCCGGACGCTTCTTCGGTAGCTTTACTTCCAGCCCGCTGCTCAGGCGCTAGCGGGACTGGGCTCGGCACGGTGTCGGGGATAGCGGAGCGCCGGGTAAGCAGTCCTACCGGCTTGTTGCTGCCCCCCTCAGATGGAACGCTCCTCCATTTGTCCAAGAGCCTTTTGTCTCTGCCTGAAATAAAGCAGAAGGCTCCCTGTCCGTTCTTTCACCCTGTAGCGGGAGCGCCTGACTCCCGATGCGGCCGCTGTTGCACTGCTGAACGCAATGCCGCGCATGCGTGCTGAGCGGGCTCTTCACGTAGTCACGTGACTCCGAAGTAAAATCAGTACCCCGTTTCTGCTTTCTCCCCATAACCCTTGATTTTGTTAGCCCTGAGAGCTATATCTAACTCTCTCTTGAAAACATCCATTGAATTGGCCTCCACTGCCTTCTGTGGCAGAGAATTCCACAGATTCTCAACTCTCTGCACGAAAATGTCTTTCTTTATCTCAGTCCTAAGTGGCCCACCCCATATTCTTAAACTGGATCCCTAGTTCTGGACTCCCCCAATATGAAGGAACATTTTTCCTGCATCTAGCCTGTTCAATCCCTCAAGAGTTTTATAACGGGTCCTCTCATCCTTCTAAATTCCAGTGAATATAAGCCCAGTCGACCCATTTTTTCATCAGTCCCGCCATCCCAGGAATTAACCTGGTGAACCTACGCTGCACTGCCTCAATAGCAAGAATGTCCTTTCTTAAATTAGGAGCCTGAAACTGCACACAATAATCCAGGTGTGGTGTCACCTGGGCCCTTTACAACTACAGTAGGACCTCTTAGCTCCTACACTCAAATCCTCTTGCTATGAAGGCCAACATGCCATTTGCTTTCTTCACGTCTGTTGTATCTGCATGTTTACTTTCAGTGACTGATGTACAAGCGCACCCAGGTCTCGTTGCTCCTCCCCTTTTCCTAATCTGACACCATTCAGATAATAATCTGCCTTCTTGCCACCAAAGTGGATAACCTCACATTTACCAACATTATACTGCATCTGCCCACTCACCCAACCTATCCAAGTCACCCTGCAGCCTCATAGCATCCTCCTCGCAGCTCACACTGCCACCCAGCTTTGTGTTATACGCAAACTTGGAGATGTTACATTTAATTCCTTCATCTATATCGTTAATATATATTGTAAATAACTGGGGTCCCGGCATTGAGCCTTGCGGCATCCCGCCAGTACCTACCTGCCATTCTGCAAAGGACCCGTTAATTCCTACTCTTTGCTTCCTGTCTGCCAACCAATTCTCTATCCATGTCAATACCCTACCCCCAATACCATATGCTCTAATTTTGCACAATAATCTCTTGTGTGGGACCTTGTCAAATGCTTTTTGAAAGTCCAGATGTACCACATCCACTTATCCATTCTACTGGTTACATCCTCAAAAAAATCCTGAAGATTAGTCAAGCATGATTTCCCCTTCATAAACCCATGCTGGCTTTGACCGATCCTGTCACCTGCTTTCCAAATGTGATGCTATTACATCTTTAATAATCGACTCAAGCATCTTCCCCACTACTAACAGGCTACAATACTCAGGCTAACTGGTCTATAATTTCCCGTTTTCTCTCTCCCTCCTTTCTTAAAAAGTGGGATTACATTGGCTAGCCTCCAGTCCACAGGAACTGATCCAGAATGTATAGAATATTGGAAAATGATCACCAATGCATCTACGATTTCTAGAGCCACCCCCTTGATTACTCTGGGATGCAGACCATCAGGCCCTGGGGATTTATCTGCCTTCAGTCCCAACAGTTTACCTGACACAATTTCCTGACTAACGTGGATTCCCTTCAGTTCCTCCCTCCCACTAGATCCTCGATCCCCTAGTATTTCCGGGAGATTGTTTGTGTCGTCCTTAGTGAAGACAGAACCAAAGTGCTTGTTTAACTGGTCAGCCATTTCCTTGTTTCCCATTATAAATTCAACTGTAAGGGACCTACATTTGTCTTCACTAATCTTTTCCGCTTCACATATCTAAAGAAGCTTATACAGTCAATTTTTATATTCCCTGCAAGCTTTCGTTCATGCTCTATTTCCCCCCTCTTAATTAACCCCTTTGTCCTCTGTTGAATTTTAAATTTCTCCCAGTCCTCCGGTTTGTTGCTTTCTCTGGCCAATTTATTTGCCTCTTCCTTGGATTTAACACTGTCCCCAATTTCCCTCGTTAGCCACGGTTGAGCCGCCTTCCCCATTTTATTTTTACGCCAGACAGGGATGAACAATTAGTGTAATTCATGATTTCCGAACTCAGGGCAAGGATAGGTATGTGCGACTGGGATATTGTAGCCATTATGGAAACCTGACTACGAGAAGGTCAGGACTGGCAGCTTAATGTTCCAGGGTACAGATGCTGCAGGAGAGAAAGACATGAGGGTAAAAAAGGAGGAATGTTGCTTTATTGATTAAGGAGAATGTCATGACAATAGTCCGAGATTACATTGTCGATGGTCCACCCAGTAAGGCTATATGCGTGGAGATGAGATCAAAAGGGGATGATCACCTTGTTGGGATTGCTTGGGGATTGCACGCAGATGCAAGACTAATGAGATTGGCATAGCAGGGGATTTTAACTTTCCCAATATAGACTGGGACTCTTATAGTGAAAAAGGCTTATACAGGGTGGAACTTACCAAATGTGTTCTGGAAAGTTGCTTCAGGCAATATGCAGAGGGCCCTACATGGGAGGCATTTGGAGACTAGTGACTACTAGCTTTAAGATAGAGAGTTAAAATTCTAAACTGGGGCAAGTCTAACTTTCATGGTATTAGACTGGAACTTGCTCAAGTTGATTGGAGTAGATTGTTTGCACGCAAAGGATCATCCGGAAAGTCGGGTGCTTTTAAAAGTGTGATGACAAAGTGTGATGGCTTGACGTAGCTTGGCTTGTCATGTCGTAGGTGCTGTCGAAGGTTGTCGCCAGGACGCAGGTTGTCGCCAGGTGACGATGTTTGTCGCCGGTGCTGGCCGGTGAATTCCATTGGCGACTACCTACGTCAACCTACGTCAACCGGCGACAGGTACCAGCGACTGAATTGTCTTCAGTTGTTGCTGACAAGGTCGTTGCTTGTCGTAGCTTGTCGCGGATGGACGGAGGTTGACTTTGGTTGTCGTAGGTTGTCGGCCTGTGTGGCCGTAGGTTGTCGTAGGTGTGGTCGTAGGTGGACGTCCTAATGGGTTGCCGGTTGCGTTGAAGGGCCTGTTCCCAAGCTGTATGACTCTAATTGGCATCCACATTGATCATTGCAATGACAGTGGTGTGGAATCTGGTCCAGATATCTTGGAGATAAGCTGAGATATTACTTGCAGAGTTGGTCATTTCTGGGTGCTGCTTGTGATGTACCTCCAATAACCCTCACCAGCATCCTTATATGTGAAAATAGCTAATATTGACACAATAGACAATGGACAATAGGTGCAGGAGTAGGCCATTCGGCTCTTCGAGCCAGCACCGCCATTTAATGTGTTCATGGCTGATCATCCCTGATCAGTTCCTGCCTTCTCCCCATATCCCCTGACTCCGCTATTTTTAAGAGCCCTATCTAGCTCTCTCACGAAAGCATCCGGAGAACCTGCCTCCACCGCCCTCTGAGGCAGAGAATTCCACAGACTCACCACTCTCTGTGAGAAAAAGTGTTTCCTCGTCTCCGTTCTAATTGGCTTACTCCTTATTCTTAAACTGTGGGCCCTGGTTCTGGACTCCCCCAACATCGGGAACATGTTTCCTGCCTCTAGTGTGTCCAAACCCTTAACAATCTTATATGTTTCAATGTGGTATCATCTCATCCTTCTAAACTCCAGAGTGTAGTACAAGCCCAGCCGCTCCATTCTCTCACCATATGAGAGTCCCGCCATCCCGGGAATCAACCTAGTAAACCTACGCTGCACTCCCTCAATAACAAGAATGTCCTTCCTCAAATTAGGGGACCAAAACTGCACACAATACTCCAGGTGTGGTCTCACTAGGGCTGCATTTTTACCTAAAGGGCCTGTCCCACGAGCATGCGATTGCATGCGGCAAGCGCGACCAAACCGGAAGCGGGGGCCGCACGGAGGTCGAGTGATCCCCGTACGAGTTGACGTGAAGTTCGAGTGAAATCCGCGGGAAGTTCGTGCGTGACGTACAGCGTCAAGACACTGCGTACGACATCAAGACGCTGCGCATGGCGTCGAGACGCTGCGCACGCCCGTCGAGGCGGTGCGTACGGCCTCAATGCGGCTGCGGGCCGGCAGGCCGTTGCCACGCGGAATTTTTGGACAGTGTCAGTTTTTCGGAGCCCCGCGCGATGTCGGGACCAGCTCCGCACAATTCCATACGGCTCCGGCGATCGAAGTGGGACTGGCCCCACGAGGCCGTACGGCTCAAGCAACCATGTTAGGTAGCATGCTCGTGGGACAGGCCCTTAACACTCTACTGTGTAACTCATTGGCATCATGTGAAGCTTTTGTTGGACAGAATTTAAGTTTGTTTAGTTTAATTTAGAGATACAGCGTGGAAACATGCCCTTCGGCCCACCGGCTCTGCACTGACAGCACCCGTAGTCAGGATCGAACCCAGGTCTCTGGTGCTGCAAGCTCTGTAAGGCAGCAACTCTAACACTGCACCATCCCACCCGATGTTTTTAAAATCTCTTTTTTTTTCTCTGTGAAACTCAATCTCCCTTTGCTTCTGATGTTGCTTCCCGAACAATTAAAATTTCCACTGAAGAACCACAAAGAAGAAAACGATATTTCTATTTTTTTTACTTGCAACAGGACAAGAAATCCACAGAAATAAAGCAAAGATCAGAGTATGAGAGCACACATCTAGATAATGGACCATAGTAATTCTTAGATAATCATGACATATCAAGATCCTTCTTTATCTTTACAAAGCCCTTAACGGGCTTGCCCCACCTACATCAAAAGTCTGCTTACCCACCACACCACCTCCAGGTCCCTCAGATCGGCCGACTTGGGGTTACTGAACATCCCGCGGTCTAGGCATAAGCTCAGGGGCGACCGCGCCTTTGCGGTTGCAGCTCCTAGACTGTGGAACAGCATCCCTCTTCCCATCAGAACTGCCCCCTCCATCGACTCCTTTAAGACGAGACTTAAAACTCATCTTTACTCTCAAGCCTTTCTTGATGTCCTCTGAGGAAGGGCTATATGTATGTATTTATGTATGTACTTAATCTATGAAACACAGTTGTATAACGTTAGTACCTCCATCAATGTAAAGCACTTTGGTCAACGAGAGTTGTTTTTTAAATGTGCTATAGAAATAAAGGTGACTTGACTTGACTTGACTTGATAACTCAATCGAAATGTTTAACAACAAAACAAGGCATTTACATGGTAAATTCAGCTCAGTTCAGTTTAGGTTTATTGTCACGTGTACCGAGGTACAGTGAAAAGCTTTTGTTGCGTGCTAACCAGTCAGCGGAAAGACAATATATGATTACAATCGAGCCATTTACAATGTATAGATATATGATAATAACGTTTATTGCAAGGTAAAGTCAGCAAAGTCCGATCATGGCTAGTCAGAGTGTTTAAGAAGGAACTGCAGATGCTGGAAAAATCAAAGGTAGATAAAAATGCTGCAGAAACTCAGAGGGTGCGGCCGAATCTATGGAGCGAAGGAATAGGTGACGTTTCGGGTCGAGACCCTTCTTCAGACCTTTCTTCAGTCTGAAGAAGGGTCTCGACCCGAAACGTCACCTATTCCTTCGCTCCATCGATGTTGCCTCACCCGCTGAGTTTCTCCAGCATTTTTATCATGGTTAGTCTGAGGGTCACCAAAGAGGTCCAGAACTGCACTGGTTGTGGGGTTAAAGATACTTTTAAGGTGACTCAGATCATGGGAAGTAGAAGTAGGCCATGGTTGTCATTTTCACAGTAGGCGCATGACTGGTTCTTAAGAAAGAATTAACATTGCACTACTGACGTACCGTGAACTAATGAAGATGTGGGACCTTGGACCTTGGACCTTGAGCACTGACAGGCTGTGTAGTTGTAGTTTGAACTGATGCAATGTTTTCTGTTCTTTAAATGATCTCAGATCTTGATGGGTGTGAGACAAATCAAAGGCTCAGATTAATTACCCGTTATATAATTAGCTAATATGTTAACATTGACAACACTTCTTTTTGGCTCTACACTACAAAAATACCATGCTGGCCAATGGAATCTTTTGTGGGGTGCTGCTAATGCTGCTCACCAGCTTATACAAATAGGCAGTGCTGCACAGAACATTTTTCCACTTCTTTGCACCTAAAATCCCACCATCAGCTTGGGGACACATTTGGTATATTTCTGCTTAAGGGGGGCTCAATTGAATATGTGTAGGAAGGAATTGCGGTTTAAACCGAAGATAGGCACAAAATGCTGGAGTAACTCAGCGGGACAGGCAGCATCTCTGGAGAAATGGAATGGGTGGCATTTCGGGTGGAGAACCCCCCTTCAGACGTTCCCCTCTAAAGAAGGGCCACGAGCCGAAACGTCACCCATTCCTTCTCTGCAGTGATGTTGCCTGTCCCGCTGAGTTACTCCAGCATTTTGTGTCTACCTTCAATTGAATATGACTCGGGCAGTTGTGTATCCGCTTCGCCTGATTTACTGCTGCTTCTTATCCGCTTTGCAGGCAACCTATGGGTGGCCGAGAATTAATGTCTGTTTCTCTGAGTCAGATTCAGATTCACGTTTGTTGTCACATGCACCAATTAAAGTACAGTGATATTTGAGTTACCATGCAGCCATACAATTAAAAGAAGACATCATAATTAAAAAGAACGATAGAACGATAGACACAGTGATCACTGTGATGGAAGGCAATAAGGTTCAGTCAGTCTTCCTCCTTTTGTTCACCCATGTTTGGGGCCTTGACCCTCCACAGTCGCCGCTACGCATGGCCCGATTGTACAGGCCCTCTCGTGGGGATGATCAAAGGTCTGACGTCAGGACCGTTGGAACACACTCCGCAGCTTGGAGTGCCCGAATCGGCCACTTCCTTACCGGAGACCGCGGCTTCTCGATGTTATTGGCCGCAGGCAGGCCAGCGGTCAGAGCACTTCTCCGGCGATCCCCGGCAAGGGCAAAGGTCTGTTCCACGCCTGCTGCTAGAAGCTCCGCAGACATCACGATGCTAAAGTCAGCAGGCCATCGTTCGGAGCATGGTGCATTATTAGCTCCTTCCGAAGCAATGATGTGTGAAGGTTTGGCTGGATGGCAGAAAGTAAAAAAGGGACAAAGCACAACTTGGATGTGCAAGGTGAGAGAAATAGCTTTTTCACTCAGACGGTGGTGGCTATGTGGAATAAGCCTCATAGTTGAAGCAGGTAGTGTAACCACATTTAAAAGATACTTGGACATTAAAGAAGGGCTTAGAGGGAAATGGGCCAAATGTGGGCAAATGGGACTAGCTTAGATGGGGCATCTTGGTTGCCATGGACGTTGGGCCGTAGGACCTTTCTGTGTTAGTTGTCTCTTTAACTATCGAACTCTATCGTTGGGAAATTACATTTTCAGAGCAGGTAGTTTTTATATGCACTTGATAAATACTTAGGGATTTTTATTATATTTTGCGAACAATGACTAGAATTGCTTTAGCAACTCATCCATTTAAGGACATGCTTGTCTTCAGCTCGATTACACTTTCAGCAACATTTCCCATTGTTATGAAGCTTTTCTTCCTTTATTTCGGATTGCTTAGTGGCCTGCTGCAAAAGCAAAACTTACCGACATGTTCATTTCTCGCAAATCAGTCGGTGTAAACGGAAGTGGGTTAAGTGACATCTGGTTGCAACCTCAATACAAGGAAATTGTGGTCCCCTGAAATTGTAATGCGTTCAGTAAACCACTTGGAAAGTCCTGCTTCATGGGAACTGCTGGCTCCTATGATGAGCGTCTCTCGCCTGCGACTGTCCATTAACCACTAAGAGATGTTTGTTCCGTGACTTACAGAGAATAGAGATCCACCACCGATCTTCCGGCACCCTTGGTTCCCGTGCCTTTTTGGTTTATCTGTTTCCCGGACCAACAGAGCTCATGGTCTCTGGAAGGAGCCCAGCGGCAACAGAACTGTCTGCCTAGGCTGCCGGAGGGGGGATCGAGCTGCTGACTGCAAAATCGGTCTTGGAAGTCAGCTATGGGAACAGATCCGCCGGCACCGGTCGGGCCAGAGTTCCAGAGCCCCGGCCCTGGGGGGCAAATTTGAACTGCCGATCGGCTGCGGAAGTTCCAATGAGGTGGGAATCAGCCACCTCACCCGGCATAAGCACCACCATTTTGGGGGGGACTTCCGCAGGGTGGGGATTTCAAGAATGCTGTTGTGATTTAGGCTGGAATGTAGGAGGTACCGGACCAATAGGTTCAAGGTGAAGGGGGAAAGATTTAACAGGAATCTGAGAGGTAACTTTTTCACACAAAGGGTGTTGGGTGTATGGAACAAGCTGCCAGAGGAGGTAGTTGAGGCTGGGATATCCCAACATTCAAGAAACAGTTAACAGGACAGGTTTGGAGAGGTATGGACCAAACATGGGCAGGTGGGACTAGTGTAGCCGGGACGTGTTGGCCGGTGTGGGCAAGTTGGGCCGAAGGGCCTGTTTCCACGCTGTATCACTCTATGATTCTCTATGATTCAACAGTTGCCGGAAAATCGGTGGTGGACTGAACCAAAAAACAAGTTAACGTAAGAGCTTTCTGAATTGCTGCCAGTTGTAGCTCCTGCAATAATACCATTGCCACTGAGGTGGAAAATGGGATTCAATCCCAGTCTGGAAGCTGCATATTCTGGAAGTTCCAGAACAAGGGGTCACAGTTTAAGGATAAGGGGGAAGTCTTTTAGGACCGAGATGAGAAAAACATTTTTCAGACGGAGAGTGGTGAATCTCTGGAATTCTCTGCCACAGAAGGTAGTTGAGGCCAGTTCATTGGCTATAATTAAGAGGGAGTTAGATGTGGCCCTTGTGGCTAAAGGGATCAGGGGGTATGGAGAGAAGGCAGGTACAGGATACCGAGTTGGATGATCAGCCATGATCATATTGAATGGCGGTACAGGCTCGAAGGGCCGAATGGCCCACTCCTGCACCTATTTTCTATGTTTCTATATCCAATACCAAGGGTTGAACACTGCAACTGAGGGAGAAATGGTTAAAGTTACATCTTCCAGATTAAAAGTTTCATGAAGCCTTAAAGTTCAAGTGAGTTTATTGTCATGTGTCCCTGATAGGACAATGAAATCCTTGCTTTGCTTCAGCACACAGAACATAGCAGGCATTTATTACAATACAGAACAGTGTGTCCATATACCTTAATATAAATATATACACACATGAATAAATAAACTGATGAAGTGCAAATAACAGATAATGGGTTATTAATAATCAGAGTTTTGTCCGAGCCCAGCCTTGGTCTGTTCGATCAGACGGAGATGAAATACTGCACAATACCACCTTATTTTCCTGGTGACATTTATCGTTCGACTACCATTGCTTATTTTTAACTAAACAGATTATTGTTATGATTTATTATTGTACCAATATACAGTGGAAAACTTTGTTTTGCATGCTATCCAATTACATCAAATCAGACATGAGCCCAACAAAGAGTTTAAAGAGGAAAATAAACTGAGTGCAGAAGATATATTGGGGCTATTGAGAAGGTACAAAAAAAAATCCAAGGGCGGCAACAAAGTAGTTAGGAAATCAAGACTGCACCCTGAGCTTATGAAGGTCCATTTAATAGTTTGATAACAGCATGGAAGGAAGAGTTGCTGAATATGGTGGTATGTGCTTGTTTGGGGGTGAGAATGATTGTGGTGTTTGATTATGCTGGCTGCCTTCCCTGGAGCAGTGTGAAGTGTACATGGAATTGATGGTGGGGAGGTAGTTTTGTCTAATGGACTAAGTTGCATCCATAACTCTCTGCAGTTTCTTGCAAACATTGGAGATATGCCAAACTTCCTTAGCCTTCTGAGGAAGTAGAGGCATCGGTGTGTTTTCTTGGCTGTAATGTCCATGTGGTTGGACTAGGACAAATTGTTGCTGACGTTTGTGCCAAGGCACCTGTAACTCTTGACTATTTCTACTTCAGCACCATTGAAGACTTAAGGGGCCTGTCCCACTGTACGAGGTAATTCAAGAGCTATCCTGAGTTTAAAAATAAAAAATTTGTGGTAAGCACGTAGAATGTATGTAGCGGGTACGTCGGAGCTCGGGGACGTCTCTTAGCGGCTCGTAACGCTAACGGCAGGTATTCGGGAAAAGCGGTAAGCTCGTGAAGACTCGTGAAGATTTTTCAACATGTTGAAAAATTTCCACGAGAGCCCCGAGTACCTACAAGCGGCTATTACCGTAATTCTCCAAGTTCGAATCAGGGGAAACTCGGGAGAACTCTTGAATTAGCTCGTACAATGGGTCAGGCCCTTTAGCATTCTGGAGCAACTCAGTGGGTCAGGCAGCTGGATGACTCCCGGATCGCCAAGTAAAAGCTCGGGTCGGGGCCCGGCTGGGGCCTCGCGGGTAGAAGCCCTAGTTGGGCGAAGCGGCTGATGGAGCCCTTGGCTGGGGCCCAAGTTGGCACCACGGAGGCGTGAAGTGAAGCGTCAACAGGGGCGAGGCCTTGGCGGCGGCAACAGTGATGCCTCACGACAATGGGGCCTCGGCGGTGGTGAAGCCTCGCGTTGATACACGGTTGACGGTCGATGAGAGCGTGGAGGACCACCGTGAGGCAAGGAGGGGAAGAACAACGGGGACCCGGCATGGGGGGGCTGTTGGGGAGGGGGGGACAAACAGGGGAGCCGGCGTACTTTGTAACGTTGTCAGCGCCGTAGGTGGATGCTATTTGTATACATTGTGTACACAAGCAAAGAATCTCACTGTGCCTTGTCACACGTGACAATAAAGTATACATATTCCTATCCCTGGAAAACATGGATAGGGGACGTTTTGAGTTAGGACCGTTCTTCAGTCTGAAGAATGATCCCGACCCAAAACGTCACCTATCCATGTTCTCCAGAGATGCTGCCTGACCCGCTGAGTTGCTCCAGCACTTTGTGTCTTCTCTTGTAAACTAGCATCTGCAATTCCTTGTTTCTACATCAGCACCTTTGATGCTGCCTGAGTCATGTACATCACCATGCTACCTGAAGTTAATGACTAGTTCCATCGTTTTCCTGACATTAAGGGAGAGGTTGTTGTCTTGGCACCATTTTATTGAGCTCTCTTTCCCTTTCTATGGAGCAGTGAAGAAAGCGAATGGCATTTTGGCCTTCACAACAAGAGGAGTTGAGTATAGGAGCAAAGAGGTCCTTCTGCAGTTGTACAGGGCCCTGGAGTATTGTATGCAATTTTGGTCTCCAAATTTGAGGAAGGACATTCTTGCTAGAGGGAGTGCAGCATAGGTTCACAAGGTTAATTCCCAGGATGGCGGGACTCATATGCTGGGAGCGGCTGGGCTTGTATACTCTGGAATTTAGAAGGATGAGAGGATATCTTATTGAAACATGTAAGATTATTAATGGTTTGGACATGCTAGAGGCAGGAAACATGTTCCCGATGTTGGGGGAGTCCAGAACCAGGGGCCACAGTTTAAGAATAAGGGGTAAGCCATTTAGAACGGAGACGAGGAAGCACTTTTTCGCACAGAGAGTTGTGAGTGTGTGGAATATTCTGCCTCAGAGGGCTGTGGAGGCCGGTTCTCTGGATACTTTCAAGAGAGAGCTAGATAGCTCATAAAAATAGCGGAGTCAGGGGATATGGGGAGGAGACAGGAACGGGGTACTGATTGTGGATGATCAGCCATGATCACATTGAATTGCGGTGCTGGCTTGAAGGGCCGAATGGCCTACTCCTGCACCTATTGTCTATTGTCATTGTTTGTGAGCCAGCGAGCTACGGTGTTATCATCTGCAAACTTTCAAATTGAGTTAGGGCAGAATTTGGCTGTATAGTCATCAGTGTTTTGGGAATATAGTAAGCGGCTAAAAACACATCCTTGCAGGGCACCAGTGGTGAGAATTATTATGGAGGATTTTGGCACTAATCCTTCCTAATTGTGATCTATGAGAAATGAAGGACTTGAAGGCAGAGCTTTAGATAATGAATAGGATGTTTAGTTTAGTTTAGATTTAGTTTAAAGATACAGTGTGGAAGCAAGCCTTTCGGCCCACTGTGTCCACGCTGACCAGCGATCACCCGTACACAAGTTCTATTCTACTGACACTTTACTGACACTTCTATCCTACTGACAGTTTACAGAAGCCAATTAATCCACAAACCTGCACTGTTTGAAATGTGGGATGAAACCGGATCAACCAGAGGAAACCCAGGCTGGGCGATCGTTTCACTAAACCAAGCGCAGACTGGACGATGGTGTCGCTGAATATTTACGCTCAGTCCACCTTGGCTTATGCCATATCCTGGTTACCAAACACTTTAACTCCCCTTCCCATTCCCATGTTGACCTTTCTGTCCTGGGCCTCCTCCACTGTCAGAGTGAGGCCACGCGCGAATTGGAGGAATAGAACCTCTTATTTTGCTTGGGCAACTTACAACCCTGCTACACATCAATAACAAACGCCTCCCGCTCTGTCCCTCGACCACATTTCGGGAAATCCGATCACCTAGCTGTGCTCCTGCTCCTTGCCTACAAACAAAAACTGAAGCAGGAGCATCCGGTACAGAGAGTTATTCAATGCGTGCCAACAAAGTCAATCCGGGCGTTCCCTTGCCAGAAACCATGGATGAACCATCCTAAAGCTAAGATAAGAGTGGTCACTCATCCACAAACACTTCATCCACTTGTCCCGATCAATTTCCTAAGACCAGATCAGGCATTGCTCTCTCCTAACTGGGGTAGAGACTCAGAGGGTATTCTCATAGAGGGTTCTCTACATATTGTCTGAGGAATCTTGCCTGAGCACATTTGACAAATTCCACCCCATCTAGACCTTTTGCCCTTGGACAGACCCCGTCTGCATTGAGAAAGTTAAAATCCCTTACTATGACAACCTTGATGAAGGTGATAAACATTTCTAGGATGTACAGTGGAGTCCTTGATGGAGGCACACGTCATATTTTACAGATGGGAAGCACGCACGACCTTTATCTCACAGAAGACATCTTACAAAACCGCATGGCTTCCCTTCGAGTGAACATAGAACAGTACATCGCAAGAACAGGCCTTTTGGTCCATGGGTGGCATGGTGGCGCAGCGGTAGAGTTGCTGCCTTGCAGCGCCATACACCCGGGTTTGATCCTGACTACGGGTGCGTGTACGGAGTTTTACGTTCTCTCTGTGACCTGCGTGGGTTTTCTCCGGGGTCTCCAGTTTCCTCCCGCACTCCAAAGATGTACACGTTTGTAGGTCAATTGGCTTGGTATCATTGTAAATTGTACCTAGTGTGTGTGGGGGAGTGTTAATGTGCGGGGATCACTGGTCGGTGCGGACTTTGTGGGTGAAGGGCCTGCTTCCGCTCTGTATCTCTACACTAAACTAAACACAATGTCTGTGCCGAACATGATGCCATGACCATCTCTTATTTACCTGCGCATAATCTATATCCCTCCATTCCCTGCATATCCATATACCTATCCAATAGCCTCTGAAACACACTTATCTGCCTAACCCTGGCAGCGAATACCCGGCACCCACCACCCTCTGTGTAAAACAAAAGTTGCCCCATTCAACTCATTTTAAAATTTGCCTCTTACGTCTTATGCTCTCTAGCATTTGAGTTTTCCAGTTGGGTTGGGAAAAAGGATCCGACTGTCGACCCAATTTATGCCTCTCATAATTTTATATACTTCTATCAGGTCTCCCCACATCCTCTAGTGTTCCAAGTCTGTCCAACCTCTCCCTGTAGTTAATATATTCTATTCCAGCCAGCATTCTGGTAAACCGCCACTGCTTCCTCTCCAAAGCCTCCACATCTTTCCTGTCATAGGATGGCTACATGCAATATTTCTAATGTGGCCTAACTAAAGTCCCATAAATTTGCATCATGACATCCTGACTATTATACTCAATACTCCGACCTATGAATGCACGCACACCTTAGCCCTTAACCATTGGACCTACTTGTGTTGCCACTTCAGGGAGTTATGGACTTGGACTCCAAAATCCTTTTTTACATCAATGCTATTGAGGGTCATGCCATAAATTGTATATTTTCCCCTTACATTAGACTTCTCGAAATGAACACCTTATACCTGCTCAGGTGAATAAATGAATACGTTTATTGGCCATGTATTTACATACAAGGAATTTGCCTTGGTGCTCTGCCCACGTGACAACATGACATATAGTGACAGTTAGAAATGACACATAAAACATTAAACAGATACAACGCCATCTGCCATTTCTCCATCCAGTGCTGTAGCTGATCTACATCTCACTGTTTAACTTCCCCACAGTCCGTGAGCAATATCGGTGTTGTCTGCAAATTTACTAACCAACCTGTCTACGTTTACGTCCAAATCATTTATATGTATATATCACAATCTGCAGAGGTTAAAGCACAAATCCCTGCAGAACACCACTAATGACAGACCTCCAGCCTGAATATTGGCCTTCCACCACAATCCTCTGCCTTCTGTGAGTTATGCCCCTGTCCCACTTAGGAAACCTGAACAGAAACTTCTCGAGACTTTGCGCCCCACCCAAGGTTTCCGTGCGGTTCCCGGAGGTTTTTGTCAGTCTCCCTAATGGTCGAAAGTGGTTTCCGCTTCTTCTATGTTCCGGCGATTATTTCAAAACATTCAAAACCGGCCGCGACTAAAAATAGGTTGCCTTTAAAAATCGGTAATTTTGCAAAGATCTTCGTCAAGGTTCAAAGACAGTCTGCACTCTGGCACCAGAGAGGCAACACACTATATTTCAGACCCATTGGATACCACAGAATCTTGTGTCTGCCCCTCTAATGAGTCTCTTATCACAATGGCTCAGTCTGACGAAGAGTCTCGACCTGAAACGTCACCTATTCCTTCTCTCCAGAGAAGCTGCCTGTCCTGCCAAGTTACATAATTTTGTGTCTATCTTCGGTGTAACCAGCATCTGCAGTTCCTTCCTACACTTTTCCTATCCCGCCTATGGCTCAGACACAACAGACCAGACCGCTGCTGCTGCTCTCCCCCGACTGGTTCGCCCTCACAACAGCATTCAAAGGAATATATCAGTGGTGGGGAACGGCCCAGGAGGAATCCTGCTCTCACTGGCTACTCCTTTTTCTGATGGTCACCCATCTACTTCCTGCCTGTTGACCACCTCACTGTAATTCCTATCTATGACACTTTCACACCCCCCAGATAATCCTGGGGTCATCCAGCTGCAGCTCAGTTCTTTGCCCTGGTCCTTAAGGAGCTGCAGATGAACGCACTGCAGGTGTAGTCCTTAGGGGTACTGGAAAGCCCCCTGACTTTGGGCATCCTGCAGGTGGAGTATTCCAATATCCTACCTGCCATCTCAACGACACCCAAACCTACAAAGCATTACAGAACTGGATGCTCCGGTTTCTCCCATGTCCGAGAGACGTGCTGGTTTGTAGATTAAGATATGAGTGTTTGATGACACTGGGCCTGTACTCACTGGAGTTAAGAAGGGGACCTCATTGAAACTTACAGAATAGTGAAAGGCTTGGATGGATTTGATGTGGAGAGGATGTTTTCACTAGTGGGAGAGTCTAGGACCAGAGGTCATAGCCTCAGAATTAAAGGATGTTCCTTGAGGAAGGAGATGAGAAGGAATTTCTTTAGTCAGAGGGTGGTGAATCTGTGGAATTATTTGCCACAGAAGGGTATGGAGGCCGGCAAGTGGATATTTTTAAGGTAGATATTCTTGATTAATACGGGTGTCAGGAGTAATGGGGAGAAGGCAGGAGAATGGGGAGAGGAGGGAGAGATCAACCATGATTGAATGGCAGAGTGGACATGATGGGCAGAATGGCCTAATTCTGCTCCTATCACTCTGTAAATTGCACCAGGGGTGTAGGGAGTGGATAAGGAAGTGGGATAACATAGACATAGTGTGAACAGGCGAATGGTGGTCCGTGGGGACTTTTTGGATGGAAGGTCCTGTTTCTTTGCTGTATCTCTAACCTGATCAGCTTCAAAATAACACAGGAAGTAGTTTCTATTGGTGAGATGCACTTATCCATTTGTTTCCTGTAAAGATAATCCATCACATGCTCGATGATGAGCAAGCGTCTGGATTACAATTTTTGTAAATGAGCAACACAAAATCATGTAGATAAGAAATTTTACCAATCGGTATCAGGAAATCAGTTTCTAGTGAAAGAAGGGATTTATGTCAACACTTCCTTCCTGAACAAACATTTTGTTGTCAATATTCATTGGTATACACAGAGTTCAAACACCGGTTGCTGAATCTTTAACTATACCTTAGAATTTTATCTTTGGTCCTTCAGAGAGCAAGATCCACTTTAAATTGGGAGAGATTTAAGAGGGCCCTCAGGGGCAACTTTTTCATTTAGAGGGTAGTTTGTATCTGGAATGAGATGCCAGACGAAGCTAAAGAAGTGGATACAATAACGACTTTCAAAGAACATTTGTATGTTTCAAAGAACATCATGAGAGGAATAGATCGGGTAGATGCACAGAGTCTCTTGCCCAGAGTAGGTGAATAGAAACATAGAAAAATAGGTGGAGTAGGTCCTTCGTGCCAGCATCGCCATTCAATATGATCATGGCTAATCATCTAAAATCAGTACCCCGTTCCTGCTTTTCCCCCATAATCCCTTGATTCCTTTGGCCCTCAGAGCTAAATTAACTCTCTCTTGAAAACATCCAGTGAATTGCCCTCCACTGCCTTCTTTGTCAGAGAATTCCACAGATTCACAACACTCTGGGTGAAAAAGTTTTTCCTCATCTCGCCCGTACTGAGTACGCCTGTTTCATCAACCACTGTTACTGCTGCTTTTTTACCTGTTTCCGGTTTTGTTCCGCCGACCCCACATGTGACGCTCGTCCCACTTTCGCGGACCTCGCACCCTCCCGGCCCTGTTTTGCCGGCCCCTCCTGTTACGCCCTTCCTGAGAACCACGTGTTCCGGCCGTCTCATCCGGGTCCCTGCTCGGTTCCGTACCTCGGGTTCTGGGGGGGGGCCTGTAGCGGCACCTGCTGTTGTCCGCAGGTAATCGACCCTGCAGTCGGGTGCCTCGGCCATGTGACTCTGGCGAGGGGTTGTGGTTTCGCGCACTTTCTGGGCGATGCCGCTTCAGTTGTTCTGGACCACCATTGTGGCTAGATCCTTGTATTGGCTGTGTTGTGTTACATCGTTGATTTCATTGTTTTGCTAATAAAACTCATTTTGGAAATCGACTCTCGTCTCAACCCGCCAAAGTGGTAACTTTTTCACACAGAGGATGGTGGGTGTATGGAACAAGCTGTCAGTGCGTGTACGGAGTTTTACGTTCTCTCTGTAACCTGCGTGGGTTTTCTCCGGGATCTCCAGTTTCCTCCCGCACTCCAAAGACGTACACGTTTGTAGGTCAATTGGCTTGGTATCATTGTAAATTGTACCTAGTGTGTGTGGGGGAGTGTTAATGTGCGGGGATCACTGGTGGGTGCGGACTCTGTGGGTGAAGGGCCTGCTTCCGCTCTGTATCCGCTATGAGAGGCCCGAGAGCCGTTGGAGAGGTCGCAGAGGGAGGAGCTACACCCGAGCGGTAGGATTTAAAGAGGAGCGCGGGGCTTGCTTCTACAGAGGCCCGAGAGCCGTTGGAGAGGTCGCAGAGGGAGGAGGAGCTGATATCTGCAACGTTCCAAGTTCCACTTCAAAAACAAGTGGGTTTGAGGAAGCCGCTGATTGGTGGAAGCAGACAAGAGGGAGCAGCTGATTGGGAGTCAGATCCCTTCTGATTGTACTGTATTGTAGCAGTTTGTTTTGTATTGTATCCTAGGTAAGGGGAGTATGAGGGCCAGGGCAGTTTACTGTTCTGGATGTCAGATGTGGGAAGTCATGGAGTCTGATAGCCCTCCAGACGTCCACATCTGTGCCAGGTGTATCGAGATGGGGCTCCTAAGGGACCGTATTAGGAACCTGGAGCAGCAGCTCGATGACCTCCGTCTGGTCAGGGAGAGCGAGGAAGTCATTGAGAGGAGTTACAGGGAGGTGGTCACTCCAAGACCACAGGAGGCAGGCAAGTGGATCACGGTTGGGAGAGGCAAGGGGCACAGGCAGGGACTAGAGAGTACCCCGGTGGCTGTACACCTTGACAATAAGTACTCCTGTTTGAGCACTGTTGGGGGGGACAGCCTACCTGGGGGTAGCGACAGCGGCCAGGCCTCCGGTACAGAGACCGGTCCTGTTGCTCAGAAGGGTAAGGAAAAGAAGAGGAGAGGGGACTCTATAGTTAGGGGGTCAGACAGGCGATTCTGTGGACGCAGTCGGGTGACCCGGATGGTAGTTTGCCTCCCTGGTGCCAAGGTCTGTGATGTGTCTCAACGTGTCCAAGATATCCTGAAAGGGGAGGGAGAGGAGCCCGAGGTCGTGGTACATATAGGTACCAATGACATAGGTAAAAAAAGAGAAGAGGTCCTGAAAGGAGAATTTAGGGAGTTAGGAGGGGAGTTAAAGAGTAGGACAGCAAAGGTAACAATCTCGGGATTACTGCCTGTGCCACGTGACAGTGAGAGTAGGAATGGAGCAAGGTGGAGGATAAATGCGTGGCTGAAGGACTGGTGCAGAGGGCAGGGATTCAAATTTCTGGATCATTGGGACCTCTTTTGTGGAAGGTGCGACCTGTACAAAAAGGATGGGTTGCACTTGAACCTGAGGGGGACCGATATCCTGGCGGGGAGATCTGCAAAGGCTACTGGGGAGACTTTAAACTAGAATGGTTGGGGGGAGGGACTCAAATAGAGAAAGCTATTAGTGTGTGAGGCAGGAGGCAGAGAAGGAAAGCATTCAGACCCAACATGTAGGGGGGAAAGAAGAAAACAATAATAAACAGAGAATAAGAGGTGGTGGGGTTCTTAAATGGGTGAGCAGAGAAACAGAGGGGTGTAAAATGCGGGCGGAAGCAATAGGTAGCAAGGTGAAAAGTAAAAGTGGCAGGCAGACAAATCCAGGGCAAAAATCAAAAAGGGCCACTTTTCAACATAATTGTATAAGGGGTAAGAGCGTTGTAAAAACAAGCCTGAAGGCTTTGTGTCTCAATGCAAGGAGCATTCGTAATAAGGTGGATGAGTTGAACGTGCAGATAGCTATTAATGATTATGATGTAGTCGGGATCACGGAGACATGGCTCCAGGGTGACCAAGGCTGGGAGCTGAACATCCAGGGATATTCAATATTCAGGAGGGATAGAGAAAAAGGAAAAGGTGGTGGAGTAGCGTTGCTGGTTAGAGAGGAGATTAACGCAGTGGAAAGGAAGGACATTAGCTTGGAGGATGTGGAATCGGTATGGGTAGAACTGCGAAAAACTAAGGGGCAGAAAACGCTGGTGGGTGTTGTGTACAGGCCACCTAGCAGTAGTAGTGAAGTTGGGGATGGCATCAAACAGGAAATTAGAAATGCGTGCAACAAAGGCAAAACAGTTATAATGGGTGACTTCAATCTACATATAGATTGGGTGAATCAAATTGGCAGGGGTGCTGAGGAAGAGGATTTCTTGGAATGTATGCGGGATAGTTATCTAAACCAACATGTAGAGAAACCAACGAGAGAGCAGGCTATTCTAGACTGGGTATTGAGTAATGAGGAAGGGTTAGTTAGCAGTCTTGTTGTGCGTGCCCCCTTAGGCAAGAGTGACCATAATATGGTTGAGTTCTTCATTAGGATGGAGAGTGACATTGTTAATTCAGAAACAACGGTTCTGAACTTAAAGAAAGGTAACTTTGAGGGTATGAGACGTGAATTGGCCAAGATTGACTGGCAATTAGTTCTAAAAGGGTTGACGGTGGATATGCAATGGAAGGTTTTAAAGACTGCATGGATGAACTACAAATATTGTTCATCCCAGTTTGGCAAAAGAATAAATCAGGGAAGGTAGTGCATCCGTGGATAACAAGGGAAATCAGGGATGGTATCAAAGCAAAAGATGATGCGTTCAAATTAGCCAGAAAAAGCAGCATAACAGAGGACTGGGAGAAATTCAGAGACCAGCAGAGGAGGACAAAGGGCTTCATTAGGAAAGGGAAAATAGATTATGAAAGAAAACTGGCAGGGAACATAAAAACTGACTGCAAAAGTTTTTATAGATATGTGAAGAGAAAGAGATTAGTTAAAACAAATGTAGGTCCCTTGCAGTCAGAAACAGGTGAGTTGATCATGGGGAACAAGGATATGGCGGACCAATTGAATAACTACTTTGGTTCCGTCTTCACTAAGGAAGACATAAATAATCTGCCGGAAATAGCAGGGGACCGCGGGTCAAAGGAGATAGAGGAACTGAGTGAAATCCAGGTTAGTCGGGAAGTGGTGTTGGGTAAATTGAATGGATTAAAGGCCGATAAATCATCAGGGCCAGATAGGCTGCATCCCAGAGTACTTAAGGAAGTAGCTCCAGAAATAGTGGATGCATTAGTGATAATTTTTCAAAACTCTTTAGATTCTGGAGTAGTTCCTGAGGATTGGAGGGTAGCAAACGTAACCCCACTTTTTAAGAAGGGAGGGAGAGAGAAAACGGGGAATTACAGACCAGTTAGTCTAACATCGGTAGTGGGGAAACTGCTAGAGTCAGTTATTAAAGATGGGATAGCAGCACATTTGGAAAGTGGTGAAATCATTGGACAAAGTCAGCATGGATTTACGAAAGGTAAATCATGTCTGACGAATCATATAGAATTTTTCGAGGATGTAACTAGTAGAGTGGATAGGGGAGAACCAGTGGATGTGTTGTATCTGGACTTTCAGAAGGCTTTAGACAAGGTCCCACATAAGAAATTAGTATACAAACTTAAAGCACACGGTATTGGGGGTTCAGTATTGATGTGGATAGAGAACTGGCTGGCAAACAGGAAGCAAAGAGTAGGAGTAAACGGGTCCTTTTCACAATGGCAGGCAGTGACTAGTGGGTACCGCAAGGCTCAGTGCTGGGACCCCAGCTATTTACAATTTATATTAATGATCTGGATGAGGGAATTGAAGGCAACATCTCCAAGTTTGCAGATGACACTAAGCTGGGGGGCAGTGTTAGCTGTGAGGAGGATGCTAGGAGACTGCAAGGTGACTTGGATAGGCTGGGTGAGTGGGCAAATGTTTGGCAGATGCAGTATAATGTGGATAAATGTGAGGTTATCCACTTTGGTGGCAAAAACAGGAAAGCAAACTATTATCTAAATGGTGGCCGATTAGGAAAAGGGGAGATGCAGCGAGACCTGGGTGTCATGGTACACCAGTCATTGAAAGTAGGCATGCAGGTGCAGCAGGCAGTGAAGAAAGCGAATGGTATGTTAGCTTTCATAGCAAAAGGATTTGAGTATAGGAGCAGGGAGGTTCTACTGCAGTTGTACAGGGTCTTGGTGAGACAACACCTGGAGTATTGCGTACAGTTTTGGTCTCCAAATCTGAGGAAGGACATTATAGCCATAGAGGGAGTGCAGAGAAGGTTCACCAGACTGATTCCTGGGATGTCAGGACTTTCATATGAAGAAAGACTGGATAGACTTGGCTTATACTCGCTAGAATTTTAGGAGATTGAGAGGGGATCTTATAGAAACGTACAAAATTCTTATGGGGTTGGACAGGCTAGATGCAGGAAGATTGTTCCCGATGTTGGGGAAGTCCAGGACAAGGGGTCACAGCTTAAGGATAAGGGGGAAATCCTTTAGGACCGAGATGAGAAGAAACTTTTTCACACAGAGAGTGGTGAATCTCTGGAACTCTCTGCCACAGAGGGTAGTTGAGGCCAGTTCATTGGCTATATTTAAGAGGGAGTTAGATGTGGCCCTTGTGGCTAAAGGGATCAGGGGGTATGGAGAGAAGGCAGGTACGGGATACTGAGTTGGATGATCAGCCATGATCATATTGAATGGCAGTGCAGGCTCGAAGGGCCGAATGGCCTACTCCTGCACTTATTTTCTATGTATCTATGTATCTATGTACTAAACTAAACACAATGTCTGTGCCGAACATGATGCCATGACCATCTCTTATTTACCTGCGCATAATCTATATCCCTCCATTCCCTGCATATCCATATACCTATCCAATAGCCTCTGAAACACCACACTTATCTGCCTAACCCTGGCAGCGAATACCCGGCACCCACCACCCTCTGTGTAAAACAAAAGTTGCCCCATTCAACTCATTTTAAAATTTGCCTCTTACGTCTTATGCTCTCTAGCATTTGAGTTTTCCAGTTGAGTTGGGAAAAAGGATCCGACTGTCGACCCAATTTATGCCTCTCATAATTTTATATACTTCTATCAGGTCTCCCCACATCCTCTAGTGTTCCAAGTCTGTCCAACCTCTCCCTGTAGTTAATATATTCTATTCCAGCCAGCATTCTGGTAAACCGCCACTGCTTCCTCTCCAAAGCCTCCACATCTTTCCTGTCATAGGATGGCTACATGCAATATTTCTAATGTGGCCTAACTAAAGTCCCATAAATTTGCATCATGACATCCTGACTATTATACTCAATACTCCGACCTATGAATGCACGCACACCTTAGCCCTTAACCATTGGACCTACTTGTGTTGCCACTTCAGGGAGTTATGGACTTGGACTCCAAAATCCTTTTTTACATCAATGCTATTGAGGGTCATGCCATAAATTGTATATTTTCCCCTTACATTAGACTTCTCGAAATGAACACCTTATACCTGCTCAGGTGAATAAATGAATACGTTTATTGGCCATGTATTTACATACAAGGAATTTGCCTTGGTGCTCCGCCCACGTGACAACATGACATATAGTGACAGTTAGAAATGACACATAAAACATTAAACAGATACAACGCCATCTGCCATTTCTCCATCCAGTTCTGTAGCTGATCTACATCTCACTGTTTAACTTGACAGCCTTCCCCACAGTCCGTGAGCAATATCGGTGTTGTCTGCAAATTTACTAACCAACCTGTCTACGTTTACGTCCAAATCATTTATATATATATATCACAAACTGCAGAGGTTAAAGCACAAATCCCTGCAGAACACCACTAATGACAGACCTCCAGCCTGAATATTGGCCTTCCACCACAATCCTCTGCCTTCTGTGAGTTATGCCCCTGTCCCACTTAGGAAACCTGAACAGAAACTTCTCGAGACTTTGCGCCCCACCCAAGGTTTCCGTGCGGTTCCAGGAGGTTTTTGTCAGTCTCCCTAATGGTCGAAAGTGGTTTCCGCTTCTTCTATGTTCCGGCGATTATTTCAAAACATTCAAAACCGGCCGCGACTAAAAATAGGTTGCCGTTTTAAAAATCGGTAATTTTGCAAAGATCTTCGTCAAGGTTCAAAGACAGCCTGCACTCTGGCACCAGAGAGGCAACACACTATATTTCAGACCCATTGGATGCCAGAATCTTGTGTCTGCCCCTCTAATGAGTCTCTTATCACAATGGCTCAGTCTGACAAAGTCTCGACCTGAAACGTCACCTATTCCTTCTCTCCAGAGAAGCTGCCTGTCCTGCCAAGTTACATCATTTTGTATCTATCTTCGGTGTAACCAGCATCTGCAGTTCCTTCCTACACTTTTCCTATCCCGCCTATGGCTTGGACACGACAGACCAGACCGCTGCTGCTGCTCTCCACCGACTGGTTCGCCCTCACAACAGCATTCAAAGGAATATATCAGTTGTGGTGGGGAACGGCCCAGGAGGAATCCTGCTCTCACTGGCTACTCCTTTTCCTGATGGTCACCCATCTACTTCCTGCCTGTTGACCACCTCACTGTAATTCCTATCTATGACACTTTCACACCCCCCAGATAATCCTGGGGTCATCCAGCTGCAGCTCAGTTCTTTGCCCTGGTCCTTAAGGAGCTGCAGATGAACGCACTGCAGGTGTAGTCCTTAGGGGTACTGGAAAGCCCCCTGACTTTGGGCATCCTGCAGGTGGAGTATTCCAATATCCTACCTGCCGTCTCAACGACACCCAAACCTACAAAGCATTACAGAACTGGATGCTCCGATTTCTCCCATGTCCGAGAGACGTGCTGGTTTGTAGATTAAGATATGAGTGTTTGATGACACTGGGCCTGTACTCACTGGAGTTAAGAAGGGGACCTCATTGAAACTTACAGAATAGTGAAAGGCTTGGATGGAGTTGATGTAGAGAGGATGTTTTCACTAGTGGGAGAGTCTAGGACCAGAGGTCATAGCCTCAGAATTAAAGGATGTTCCTTGAGGAAGGAGATGAGAAGGAATTTCTTTAGTCAGAGGGTGGTGAATCTGTGGAATTATTTGCCACAGAAGGGTATGGAGGCCGTCAAGTGGATATTTTTAAGGTAGATATTCTTGATTAATACGGGTGTCAGGAGTAATGGGGAGTAGGCAGGAGAATGGGGAGAGGAGGGAGAGATCAACCATGATTGAATGGCAGAGTGGACATGATGGGCAGAATGGCCTAATTCTGCTCCTATCACTCTGTAAATTGCACCAGGTGTGTAGGGAGTGGATAAGGAAGTGGGATAAAATAGAAATAGTGTGAACAGGCAAATTATGGTCCGTGGGGACTTTTTGGATGGAAGGTCCTGTTTCTATGCTGTATCTCTAACCTGATCAACTTCAAAATAACACAGGAAGTGGTTTCTATTGGTGAGATGCACTTATCCATTTGTTTCCTGTAATGTAGGGGGCGCTCCTCTGTGTGCAGCCATGTCAGCAGCGCGTCAGTTTTTCCAGCATACTATTTTTTAGTATGTTTTAAAGTGTGTATTTTGTGTTTCTCAGTGTGTTTTGTGTGGGGGGTGGTGTGGGGGGGGGTAAGGGGGAAACCGCTTCGGTCGCCTCCTCCATGGAGAGGTGACTTTTTCCAGGTCGCCTCCCCCGTGGCCTAACATCAAGGATCGACGCGGCCTTTCCCGGAGACGCGCCCGGAGCTCCAGCGGCGGGCGCAGCGTGGACTCTCGGCGTGGAGCGGGCGACCCTCGCTGGGGCTCGCTGGAGGGGAGCGCTCCGTTTCGCTGGCCCGGGGAAGCCGGCAGCCTGAAGTCGCAGCCTGAAGTCGCGGTCTGCAGAGCTCCAGCTGGTGCGGCGTCTACAGCCCGGGATCCCTCGCGGGGGACCTGGGGGAAGAAGTAGCCATCACTGCCGGCCCGCGGCCAACTTCTACCGCGGGGCCGGCATGTACTTACCATCACCCCTGGAGGGGAGCTTCGACCGCCGGCCCTGCAGTCTACGGTGCTTCTGGCTGCGGCAGGGACTTTAAATCTCGACCGCCGGCCTGCGGCCTACAACAATCTAAAGCCGCGGTCTCCGGTGAGGAAGAGCCGATCCTGGACTGACTCTGGACTCTGGTCCTGTACACGGGGGGGGGAAATGGAGGACTGGCCAAATTTTTGTGCCTTCCACCACAGTGATGAATGCTGTGGTGGATGTTTGTGTTACAGTTTTATTGTGTGTTCTTTATTATTGTACTGCTGCTGACAACCCAAATTTCCACCAACCCTGGTTGTGTGGCAATAAATTATATCTATCTATCTATCTATCTATCTATCTATAATCCATCACATGCTCGATGATGAGCAAGCGTCTTGATTACAATTTTTATAAATGAGCAACCCAAAATCATGTAGATAAGAAATTTTACCAATCGGTATCAGGAAATCAGTTTCTAGTGAAAGAAGGGATTTATGTCAACACTTCCTTCCTGAACAAACATTTTATTGTCAATATTCATTGGTATACACAGAGTTCAAACACCGGTTGCTGAATCTTTAACTATACCTTAGAATTTTATCTTTGGTCCTTCAGAGAGCAAGATCCACTTTAAATTGGGAGAGATTTAAGAGGGCCCTCAGGGGCAACTTTTTCATTTAGAGGGTAGTTTGTATCTGGAATGAGATGCCAGACGAAGCTAAAGAAGTGGATACAATAACGACTTTCAAAGAACATTTGTATGTTTCAAAGAACATCATGAGAGGAATAGATCGGGTAGATGCACAGAGTCTCTTGCCCAGAGTAGGTGAATAGAAACATAGAAAAATAGGTGGAGTAGGTCCTTCGTGCCAGCACCGCCATTCAATATGATCATGGCTAATCATCTAAAATCAGTACCCCGTTCCTGCTTTTCCCCCATATCCCTTGATTCCTTTGGCCCTCAGAGCTAAATTAACTCTCTCTTGAAAACATCCAGTGAATTGCCCTCCACTGCCTTCTTTGTCAGAGAATTCCACAGATTCACAACACTCTGGGTGAAAACGTTTTTCCTCATCTCAGTCCTAAATGGCCTACCCCTTATTCTTAAACTGTGACCCCTCGTTCTGGAATCGTGGACCAGAGAGCATAGGTTTAAGGTGAAGGGGAAACGATTTAATAGGAATCTGAGGGGTGTAGCGGCACCTGCTGGTGCTCGTAGGTAATCAAACCCTGCGGTCGGGTGCCTCGGCCATGTGACTCTGGGGAGGGTTTGTGGTTTCGCGCGCTTTCTGGGCGATGTCCCTTCAATCCTTCTGGACGCCCGTTGTGGCTAGAACCTTTTGTTGGCTGTGTTGTGTTACATCGTTGATTTCATCGTTTTGCTAATAAAACTCATTTTGGAAATCGACTCTCGTCTCAACCTGCCAAATTGGTGACCCCGACGCGCCCAATCGAAGATTGGACAACAGCATGCAGGACAATTACCATCCCGCCGCCGCTCCCGACGCCCATCAGAGCGCCGTCAGCCTCAAACTGCCCGTGTTTTGGCCTGATCAGCCGCAAGTGTGGTTCACCCACGTTGAGGCGGTTTCATCTGCGCCACATCGTCACGGACGAAACAAAGTACTTCCACGTGGTGGGAGCCCTGCCGCAGGAGTTTACTGTCTTATCTACGGGACCCTCCCGTGACCGCTAAATATGACGGCCTCAAGGCCCTCCTATTACACACCTTCGGGCTCAGCCGCCAGGACCGTGCCATCCACATCCTTCACATTGACGGTTTGGGAGATCGCAGGCCGTCCGTTCTCATGGCGGAGTTGCTCGCACTCGTGGACGACCACCGCCCGTGCTTGTTGTTCGAACAGGCATTTCTCGTGCAGATGCCTGACAATGTCCGCCTAATGCTCGCTGGCGCGGACTTCACCGATCCCCAGCGGCTCGTGGACCGGGCCGACGAACTCTGGATGACCAAGCACCAGGATATCTGCACCATTAACCGTGTACCCACATCAGCGCGCCTTTCGCCTCGGCGGGCCCGCGAGGAGGCTCCACCCACGTCTTCCACTAAAGAACCACAGCAGCGTCCCGGGACTCGCTGTAGGCACCGTTGGTGTTACTATCACCTCCACTATGGCGCGGAGGCTCGACGCTGCCAACCACCCTGCACGTTTCAGGGAAATGCTTTGGCCGATCGTCTGTAAAGGCAATCGCGATCGGCCCAAACAACCGCCTCTACATCCGCGACCGCCATTCCGGCCGCCGTTTCCTGGTAGACTCCGGTGCGATCGTCAGCATCCTTCCCCCGACCGGCCGTGACACTCGTGCTGGTAAGCGGGGCTCCGTTCTCTCAGCCGTTAACGGGAGCGATATCCGAATGTACGGTACGGGGATCCTTACCCTCACTTTCGACTCGTGCTCGTACGTGGACATTTATCATGGCGGACATTGCCCAGCCGCTCTTGAGAGCCGATTTCCTCCGCGCTTTCTCTCTCATCGTCGATTTACGGGGCGGTCGCATGACTCCACCATGCCATCGGCCCCTTTGCGCCGCGCAACCCGCCCCCACCCGTCCCACCCCCATTTGACTTTTGGATACCTCCGCCGAGGCTTGCACTCGGACTATGGCGGCCCACTGGATCGCCCGGTTCGGGGTGCCCTCCGGCATCTCCACGGACCATGGTGCCCTATTCACCTCTTCCTTGTGGTCGGCCCTGGCACAGCCCTACGGCGTCCGGTTGCACCATTCGACCGCCTACCACCCGCAGGCTAATGGGCTGGTCGAAAGGTTCCATCAACACCTTAATTCAGCGCTGAAGGCCCGGCTTACGGGTCCGGACTGGGTGGACCAGCTGCCCTGGGTCTTCCTGGGATTCCGTACCACGCCTAAGGAGGATCTGGCTGTTTCCTCGGCGACAGGATGATTCAGCCCCGGCGTTGTTGGCCAGCCTTCGTGAACGGGTGCGCACGTTGGCTCCCGTTCCCACTTCCAGGCATGGGTCGTCCGCGGTGCATGTGCCCGCACTGTTACAACAGTGTGCCTATGTTTTCATTCGCAGGGACGCTCACCGCTCGCCGGTGCAGCAGGTTTATGAAGGGCCTTTCCGGGTGCAGCGAGCCGGAGTCGCCACGTTCATGTTGGGCGTGGGTGGCCGGGAGGAGTTCGTCTCCGTCGGCCGTCTTAAACCAGCCCACGTGGATGTGGACAGCCCGGTGGCCTTTGCTCCACCACGACGTAGGGATCGTCCACCGGCCGTTTCGCCCGTACTGAGTACGCCTGTTTCATCAACCACTGTTACTGCTGCTTTTTTACCTGTTTCCGGTTTTGTTCCGCCGACCCCACATGTGACGCCCGTCCCACTTTCACGGACCTCGCACCCTCCCGGCCCTGTTTTGCCGGCCCCTCCTGTTACGCCCTTCCTGAGAACCACGCGTTCCGGCCGTCTCATCCGGGTCCCTGCTCGGTTCCGTACCTCGGGTTCTGGGGGGGGGGGCCTGTAGCGGCACCTGCTGTTGCCCGCAGGTAATCGACCCTGCAGTCGGGTGCCTCGGCCATGTGACTCTGGCGAGGGGTTGTGGTTTCGCGCACCTTCTGGGCGATGCCGCTTCAGTCGTTCTGGACCACCATTGTGGCTAGATCCTTGTATTGGCTGTGTTGTGTTACATCGTTGATTTCATCGTTTTGCTAATAAAACTCATTTTGGAAATCGACTCTCGTCTCAACCCGCCAAAGTGGTAACTTTTTCACACAGAGGATGGTGGGTGTATGGAACAAGCTGTCAGAGGAGGTAGTTGAGTCTGGGACTATCCTTACATTTAAGAAACAGTTGCACAGGTACATGGATAGGACAGGTTTGGAAGGAAAGCATTCTGAAGAAAGGTCTCGAGCCGAAACGTCACCCATTCCTTCTCTCCAGAGATACTGCCTGTCCTGCTGAGTCACTCCAGCATTTTGTGTCTACCTTCAGGTTTAGAGGGATATCGACCAAACGCTAGTGGGTGAGACTAGTGTAGCTGGGACATATTGGCCGGTGTGGGGAAGTTGGGCCGATGGGACTGTTTCCACGATGTATCACTCTATGAATGCTTTAGGGATATCAGTAAAATGCAGGCAGAAAGGACTAGCACAAAATGCTATCTTGGTTGAAAGGGCTGTTTCCTTGCACTATGACCTTACGACAATGTAATTAATTCTACATTAATTTCATGTAGAAACAAAAAGGCGCCTTTCTGTGCAAGCAGCGCAACAGCTAATGCCCCTGTCCCGCTTGGGAAACCTGAACGGAAACCTCTGGAGACTTTGCGCCCCACCAAGGTTTCCGTGCGGTTCCCGGAGGTTCCCGAAGGTTTTTGTCAGTCTCCCTACCTGCTTCCACTACTTGCAACCTCTGGCAACCACCTGCAACCTCCGGGAACCGCACGGAAACCTTGGGTGAGGCGCAAAGTCTCCAGAGGTTTCCGTTCAGGTTTCCTAAGTGGGACAGGGGCATTATGTAACTAACATGCTTTTAGTCCATTTAAATGGATTAGGGCTACTGGGATCTACCGACGGTAACAGATTGCAGGGGAATCCCCGACCTCGCGAAGTATTGCGAGTATAGTGCCAGGAAACACCGGGTAAGCCCCCCACTAGAAAATAAAGTGGAGGACAAGGGCAAGACTGCTTTATCAAAGGGAGATGAGGGAATGCTGTGTGCCCTGCTTCACTGACTCACCTCCAACTCACAAGACTCAGCCGTCCAGACCAATGGCTTCTCCATCTAGAGCATGGACAGAATAAGAGAGTTCAGTATTCCGACTGCGCATGCCCAGGTCATAGGTCACTAGCTATAAACAGTCTCAGTAACGGTGGTGTTGCATTGTGTGCAGGCCTGCGTTTCGTCCGTGGTCGGGGTCGGGCCCGGCTCTCCGTCGCAGAGACCGCTGTTGAGTTGCTGCTGAGCCGTCCCCGTCCCCTCCCCGGTGTCCGTGGTGGCCCTGGGCTGGCGGGGTGACCCTGGACTTGCAGCCAGCGCTGCAGACGCTGGCTCCAGCTCAGCTCTGTCTGTCACGTTGGGTTGGCCAGCAGCCCTCCACCTCCACCCCCCTCCCCACAGTCCAACCGAGATCTTGCTGAAGATGGGCAGCCGCCGGCCCAGCTTGAAGACGGACGACTCGGAGCCGCTGCTGCTGGAGTCGTCCTGGTCGGATAGTCTGCGGACGGGCTCCTGCCGGCCATGGACAGGCCGGGCGCCCGCTGGAGCTGCTGGTGCTCTTGGTGGTGCTGGCGGCAGCTGCAACATCCTCCTCCACCCTTGCCCAGCCCCAAGCCCAGAGTCCGGGCCAGCTCCAACTCCAGATCGGGGCTGAAGGCCGCCCGCAGCCGCTTCCCAGTTGAGTGCCGGGCCAGAAAAGGCTGAGCCCAGGCTGGTGCTCTGGCGCAGGTGAGGCCAGGGCCCTTGCTCCTCCTCGGGGTTGTGGATGAAGTGGCAGCGGGTAGCATAGGGGCAGAAGCCGGTGGTGCGGCACGGCTCCATCTTGTACTTGGGGTGGCGGCTGAGGGAGCACAGCTCGGCCTGGCCGTGGGCGAACTGGCACTTGTCGCCGTAGCGGCCCATCGGGCAGCACGTTCCTCTGGAGTTGGAGCGGGGTTGGGCTGGAGTTGGCGCTGGCTGTAGGTCTGTGGGTTCTCCGCACTGGCTGTGGGCCTTTAGGTTGTCAGCGTTGGCTGTGGGCCTGGGGCTGTTGGTGTCGTCAGATGGGGCTATCGGTTGGCCTGGCGGGAGAGGCGGAGGTGAGCTGGGGTGGCACTTCTCCGCGCAGGCGGTCGGCCTGGGGGCCGGTGTTCCATCGGTCTGGACGTTTCCGGCCGGCCCCCGGGCGGGGATGGGACACTCGAGTGGGGGGAGCCGGGGACGGTCCAGTGATGGTTTGGCAGAGCTTGCGGTGCCGGGGACACGGGTTAGATCCGAGAGCTGGTCCAGTCTCCTCTCCCCCCACCTCCCCCTCGGGTCTCTTGACCCCCCTTGGTCTCCTCCCCCCCCCCCCCCGGTCTACACCCCCCTCCCCCGTCTCTCCCCCCCCCTCCCCCGGCCTCTCCCACGGTCTCTCCCCCCCCCCCCCCCCTCCTTGAAAAAAGACAAAAAATCGGACCTAAACTATACAACAGCGCTTCCTTCGATTTTTATCTATAGCGTTCAACATTTGACAAATCACGCTTATAGAGGCATCGGGGAAAGGGAGAAGTGGTTGCATCAGCCTCATGGTAAATTCTTTGCGGTGCTCAGATGTAGCGATCCTGTCCAACTCCTGCTTTTCGCACCTGGAACAGCTGGAGGTGAAGTGCCGGCTCTTCTACCTCCCAAGGGCATTCACCTTCATCATCATAACCACAGTCTACATCCCACCCCAGGCAGACGTTCATCAAGCACTGGAGAAGCTGCACGCCGTGATCAACACATGCCAGTCGGCGTATCTGACGCCTTTCCTATTATAGCCGAGAACTTCAACAAAACCAACCTGGAGAAATCACTCCCAACTACCACCAGCACATGTCCTGCAGCACCAGAGGATCAAACACCATCGACCAATGCTAAACCACCAGAGATGCCTATCACTCCATCCCTCGCCCTCACTTTGGGAAATCCCACTGTCCAGCTGTGCTCCTCCTTCCTGCATATAAGACGATACAACTCCGGGATTGCTTGGAGTCAGTAGACTGGGCGATGTTCAAGGACTTGGCAATGGACATAAATGAATATGCAACAGTTACAACTGACTTACTCTATAGCACCTGCCCACTATGGGCAGTGGGCAGTTGTTATAGACCTGCACGAGAAGGTAGACGCTCCCGCCCCCATGAGTCTCGGGCAGATGGGGCTCGTCAGCCTGGGAAGGCGGTCCATCTAGGAGAGGGATAAGTGATTTAAAATGTCCACTGCCTTGTGGCCATATCAAGTCATGGAAAAGGTTCCTGGTGTAAACCTCAAGAAAATCCAGTCGGAGCCCCTAAGGCAGTTCGTCGTTGTCTACAACCTCACTCTGGCAGCTCCTGCGACGGCACTGGTGCCAAACTGTAATGGCCCTGCTGTTCCTTTGGATCGATCAGCGACGTGGAGAGGGGGGATGTGCTGCATGGGCAACAGCCTGTCCTCCATATGACCGCCCAGGCTTGCATCCGACCACGAACTAGGATGCATCACCCATGGTCAGTCATGACCGAGGGGGGCCTACTACTACTATGAATACTACTGACTTCATAAGGAAATGGATGGAGGAGTGTGTTCCCATGAAAACCATCTGAATGTTCCCTAAGCAAAAGCCTTGGATGAACTAGGAGGTCCACATTTTTTTGAGGACCAGATCTCAGGCATTCAAGTCTCGCAATGCGAGTTATACAAGTCCAGATATGACCTTGATTAGAGTTATAGAGTCATACAACGTGGAAACAGGCCCTTAGGCCAAACTTTCTCACACAATCCAATGTGTCCTATCTACACTGGCCCCACCTGTCTGCCTTTGGCCCATATCCCTCCAAACCTGTCCTACCCATATACCTGTCTAATTATTTCTTAAATATTATAGCTGATGCTTATGGGGAAGCAGCTGCTCCTATACCTGGACATTACAGTTTCAGGCTCCTCTACCTTCTTCTGATGACAGGAGTGAAATGAGTGTGGTCACGGTGGTGTGGGTGTCTGCCTTTTTGACGCAGAGACATCCCTTGGATGGTGGGGAGGTCAGTACACGTGATGGGTCGGCAGTGTTCATGACGTTGCAATATTCTTCATTCCTAGCGTTTGTGTTGGCAAGCCAGGCCATGATGCAACCTGTCAATATGCTCTCTGCTGTACACCTGTAGACGTTCAAGACATTCTGAATCTCCTCAATCTTCTAAAGAAGTAGAGGCGTTGCGGGGCTTTCTTTATCATTACATCAGTGTGTGGGGTCTAGGACAAATCTTCAGAGATATGCATAACCAGGAATTTGAAGTTGTTGACTTTCTCCACCACCGTCCCGTCGATGAAGACACGTTTGTGCATCCTCGCCCTTCCTCTTCCAAAATCGGCAATCAGTACCATTGAATTAGTGACGTTGAGAGCAAGGTTGTGGTTCTGACACCATTTGATCAGTTGATCGCACACTTCTATACTCTGACTCATCATCATCTGTAATTCATCCAAGATGGAGTTAGAACTGTGTCCAGCTACACAGTCGTGAGTATAGAGTGAGTGGAGCAAGGGGCTGAGCACGCAGCCTTGAGGTGCTCCATTGCTGATGGTTATCGAGGAGGAAGTGTTGATGCCATTTCATACAGATTGTGGCCTGTTGATGATTAAGTCGAGGATCCAGTTGCAGAGATGTGCAGAGACCCAGTTCTGCGAGTTTGGTAACCAGTTTTTTTTTTTTTTTTTTTTTTTTTTTTAAATCAAAAATATTTATTAAAATTGTATTTACAATACAATAAAACAAAACACCACCATAATACAAGATGAACAAATATGTAAGCAACTGCTAAACAACTATATTACAATCCTTGTCAAGGATACATTCAATCCCCCTCGGTGCCCAGCGGTCGCGGAACTCCCTCAGGGTGCCCGTAGACAGGGCGTATTCCCTTTCCATCCGCACCCGGGCACGGACGTAACCCCGGAAAAGGGGCAGGCAGCCGGCTCGGGTAGAGCCCTCCACTGTCTGGCGCCTTGACTCACGGATGGCCAGCTTGGCCAGGCCCAGGAGCAACCCAACCAGGACATCTTCAGCCCTACCCTCTCCCCTACGCACAGGGTGTCCAAAGATGAGGATGGTGGGTGAGAAATGCAGCCAGAAGGCAAGGAGCAGCCCCTTTAGGTATTGAAACAGTGGCTGCAGCCTCACGCACTCCATGTACACGTGGTACACAGACTCTTCCAGCCCGCAAAAGTGGCAGGCGGCTGGCGAGTCTGTGAACCGCGAGAGAAACAGGTTGCAGGGTACACCTCGATGCAGTACCCTCCACCCCAGGTCCCCAATGTAGAGGGGGAGAATCCCTGCGTATAGGGACCCCCACCGGGGGCCCCCCTCGCGACCGGAAGGCAACACCGACCGCCACTTGGTGTCCGGACGGTGGACCAGGGCGAGGAAGTGCAGGGTGTGGAGGAGGAGCCTGTACAGGACACGCCTCCCTGCGTCTCGGAGGGAGACGAAGGGTGTCGTGGAAAGGCGGCTCAAATTGTGTGGGACCGGCTCCCGGGATGGATTACGGCGCCTTGGTCCGATGAGTACTTCCGGCTGAGCGGGGTCTTGCTCAACCACCAGTACTCCACACGTTTGAGCCCCCCGGTCACCCGATGGGGCGGGACAGGGACCGGCTGCTCTCAAGTCCGGGCCGTCACCCTCCGCCGGTGGAGGTGGGGCCTGGTCAACGGCAACCAGGTTCCAGACTCTCAACAAGTCCCTGTAGAAGCCAGGCATCCCCATCAGGACCGCACGGCTGACCCCCACCATCGGGATCCGCGTACCTCCTTGAAGGCAGCGGCTCCGTTGGAAAATGTGCGTTGCCAGCACGTGCCACCTGGGAGGATGCCCTGAGTACAGGTATCTCTGCAAGGTCCTGAGGCGGAGAGCCGCCACCTTGGTGCGAATGCACACCAGCGACTGACCGCCCTCCTCGATCGGGAGACTCAGGACCGCTGCAGAGACCCAGTGCTTTCCGTTGCCCCAGAAGAAGTCCACCAACTTCTTCTGGATGATCCCAGCAAAGGTGGCTGATGGGACCAATGTGGTCAATCTGTACCAGAGCATGGAGGCCACGAGTTGGTTAATGACCAACACCCTGCCCCGGTACGAAAGCACTCTGAGGAGACCCGCCCAGCACCCCAGCCGGGTGACGACTTTCACCTCCAGCTCCTGCCAGTTCGCCAGCCAGGTCTCCGCACCGGGACTCAGGTAGACTCCCAGGTAGAGGAGGTGTGTGGTACTCCACGTGAAAGACCTCATCTCCTCCGGGAGGGAGTCCACCTGCCAGGGACCCACCAAGAGTCCAGAACATTTCCCCCAGTTGATCCTGGCAGAGGAGGCTGCCGAGAAGACTCGTTGGCACTCATGCATCCTCTGCAGGTCGACGGGGTCGGTGACCATGAGGAGCACGTCATCGGCGTAGACCGAGAGGACCACCTCCATGACCGGCTCACGTAGAACCATGCCCGTCAACATCCTCCGAAGCAGACTAAGGAATGGCTCCACGCAGATGGCGTACAGTTGGCCAGACATGGGGCATCCCTGACGTACTCCTCTGTGGAAGGGAATGGGGGCCGTCAAGGATCCATTGACTTTCACGAGGCACTCTGCGGTGGCGTATAAAAGTCGGATCCGGGACACAAAGTGCGGTCCGAACCCAAACGCCCGCAGAGTCCTCAACAGATACTCGTGATCCACCCTGTCAAAAGCCTTCTCTTGGTCGAGGGAGAGAAAGGCAGTGGGTACACCGGTCTCCTGAGCCAGGTAGACCAGGTCCCGGACCAGATGGATATTGTCCTGGATGGACCGGCCTGGGACCGTGTAAGACTGGTCAGGGTGGATCACTTGAGCCAGCACTGGGCCCAGACGGTTTGCCATTGCCTTGGCAAAGACCTTGTAGTCGGTACAGAGGAGGGAGACTGGGCGCCAGTTTTTTAGACGGCGGAGATCGCCCTTCTTGGGCAGAAGGACCACGACAGCCCTTCGCCAAGACAGGGGCATCTCTCCGGTCGCCAGGCTCTCCCTCAATACCATGGTGTAGTCCTCCCCAAGGATCCCCCAGAAAGTGCGGAGGAACTCTGCTGTCAGTCCGTCTAGGCCAGGGGATTTGCCCCTTCGGATCTGATGGAGGGCCGCGGTCAGTTCATCCAGTGTCAGGGGGGCATCCAGACGCTCGGCACCCTCCGAGTCGACCGTGGCTAGACCTTCCCACAGATCACTGCACTCGTCCCCGCCAGAGCTATCTGGTGAGAACAAGGTCCCATAAAAGGAACGAACTGCTGCGTTAATGTCCTCTGGTTCAGTGACGGAGGAGTCATCATCAGCGAGCAGCTCCACTAACTGCTGACGGACTCCCCGCCACTTCTCCAGCGAGTAGAAGAAGGGTGAACCACGGTCCAAATCGTGGAGCAATTGGATCCGCGACCTCACGTACGCGCCTCGAGATTGCTCCAACTGTAGCTCCTTCAGCGCGTCCTTCTTCTCCTGGTATTCGCCCAAGAGGATCGTGTCCACGACGGTCTGACTTAGACGCAAATCCAAATCGAGCAGCTCGCTCCCGAGCTGTCTGATCTTGGAATCGCGTCTATTGGTCGACCCTCTAGTGTACTCCTGACAGAAACTCCGGATGTGGGCCTTGCCCACATCCCACCATAGCCGCAGGGAGTGAAATCCTCCCCGCTTCCTCTTCCAGGTATTCCAGAACCTCGCAAACGAGTCCCGGAAGCGGCGATCCTCCAGCAGCCGGTTGTTAAACTGCCAGTACGCGGACCCTCCCCTCGTGCGCAGCGGGTTAAACTCCGCCCACACCAGGTGGTGGTCCGAGCACGGCACCGGCAGCATGGAGGCCGCCGCGACGCGGGAGACGTACGCCCTAGAAATGTACAGGCGGTCGATGCGAGACCCACCCCCCTCTGACCTTCTGGAGAAGGCCCTAGAGTCGGGGTGGAGGTTCCTCCAAGTGTCTACCAAGTCAAAGGAGCCCACGAGCTCCTTCAACTTCTTCACCGACTCCTGACCACGCTGGAGACCGGAACGGTCTCCTTCCTCGAGGGTACAGTTGAAATCCCCCCCGAGGATCACGCAGTCACCAGGGTCGATGGAGCTCAGCAGCGCAGACACCTCCCGGAACAGGCGCGTCTGCAACACGGCAAGCTTGGGGGCGTACACGTTGACAAAATGCAACGGCACGCCATCCAGGCGCACGGCCAAGTGAAGCAAGCGGCCTGGCACCAGTTCCTGGACCTTTAGGATCTCAGGCCGGAAATTCGGGGCCAACAAAATGGCCACCCCACTGGAAATGGAGCTGAGGTGGCTCATGAAGACCTCGCCACCCCACTCCAGGAGCCAAGTGGACTTGTCTCCTGGGGTGGTGTGGGTTTCCTGCAGGAAGCTCACCGCATATTTCCCATCCCTCAGGGTTGAGAGATGGTTAAACCTGCGGAGAGGCCTCCTGCTGCCATTTATGTTGTAACTGGCTATGGTGATCGCCATGTCAGGAGTACACTAGATCCCCTCACCAGTCCCCCGGTCGCTGACAGCAGAGCTGCTCCTCCCCCTCCGGACCCTACGTGGATTGGCGGTAGGTTTTACCTTCCGGATCCTGGCTACAAGGGACGCTCTACGGCTCCCTCTACCCTCAGCAGGAACGACGCTGCTCTCGGCCTTGGCGTCCTTCTCCAGGTCGTCCAAAAAGGACCTGAGCTGACGCCGGTCGTTCCCCTTCACCCCCTTTGACCCCTTGCCCCTCACCCTCTTTTTGAGGATGAGTTTTAGCGAGCTAGTGTGCCCTTTTATGTTCGGCCACCGAAGGGAGGCCAGTCTGGGCCGATGTTGGGCTCCTTCAGTGGCCGTGATGAACTCGCGGATCTCCTCCACTGAAATGAGTGGAGTGGCGTCAGGGGGAGCGAGAACATCCATTGACTCATTGCCCGAGGAGTCCCCTTCCACCTGCTCACTGCAGATGGAGTCACCATCCCCAACTCCGGACACACCTTCTGTGCTTAAAACACCCGCCTCACCCTGTGCAGCGGTTGCCTCTGCCCCACCCGCTGGTCTCTCCTCCACCTCAGCCCCAACCCTGGGATCAGTGGTAGAGGGGCCTTTCCCAGATGTACCCGGGGATTCAAGACCATCGGCAGTGGGGGTGACTATCCCTCCCCCAGTTGGGCCCAGAGAGGACTCTGGTGCATCAGACTCAGGGAGTACCTCTGGAGCCAGGTCCTGAGGCAGAGAAGGGCTGGGTTCCCCAACCCCCTCTCCATCTACAGTCTCTAACTCCAGAGGTGTGCTCTGCGCCTCGTCCTGGGTGGGTTGCTTCTGGGCTTCCTCAGGTGCCTGATGCGGGAGTCCCTCCCCAACAGGAATCTCCCCCTGCTCCATACCACCGGAGTGGTCCCCATCACCACCCTCCCCAGAATCCCCTCCAGAACATGGGACCGGGGCCTGAACCAGAGGGTGGGAGTCTTCCTCCACCACAGTACTCCCCTCCCCCCTGGAGGATTCCCGTTCGTCCCCCTTCTGCTCCTCCCCAGAGAGATGCCTCCTCCTTTTCTTCACAGGGGAGGAGCTCACAGGCTCTGGTGTCGCCTTAACAGCCTTTTCCTGTGGCTCCCCCTCCTCCCGCCCGATCCCCACTGCCCCCGGCTGGATTATGGGGCTTGCGGACTCCCTAATGGGAGGTGACGGGATGGGTAGATTGCTCTTGTCCTTGGGGTTTTTGTTCCCCAGGTGCTTCACCTTCTTTGCCACCTTGCCCCCCTTCTTTTGGACCTCCCCACCCCCACCCACGCTCTGCGCAACCCCAGGGTTCGCTGCCTCAACTACATGGGGGGTGGGAGCAGGGGGGAGAGGGGGGTTAGTGGCACTGGAGGCGGAGGCCCCCGCCCGGGATTTGGGGCAATTCCTCCGAATATGCCCCACTTCCTTACAGGCATGGCACCTTGGGCGCTCCGATGTCCAGAAGATGGTAAAGTCACGCCCATCCTGCTGGACACAGAAAAGCCCGTCAACTACCTCCTCCTGGTCCAGCATTATTGACAGCTGGCGCCGGAGGGAAAGAACGTGCCGCAGCTCCTTCCTGCGGAACCCCTGGGATATCGGGGTGATGTCCGTGAGTACCTTCCCCAGGGTGTGAAGGTGGGGAAGGAGGGCCTCATTTGTGATGCAGGGTGGGACATTGGACAGGACCACCCGCTGCGCAGTGGTCACCAAGGGCTCAACCTGCAAAAACATTCCCCCCACTGTGACCCCTTTACTCACGGCCGCATTCACCCCCTCAACAGACTCAAGGAAGAGCACGGCCTTCCCAAACATTTTGCCCACATACAGGACACCTGCGGGCTTGGCCGCCACGGCAACGGCAGCCGAGCAGTCCTCCAGGTTGATCTGGGGGGGCAAGTAGCACCTTATCCCATGCTCAAATGGCAGGTTCTTCATGGGGAACCGGGCCCCCAGAGCAGTAGCCGAAGCAGCTGAAGCAGCCGCCTTTGCATAGCTCCTGGAGGGCCCCGCTCCCCCTGAACACTGACCCAGCATAGTATCAGGTGCTACAATTTTAAAACATACCACTGAAACAGACAGACAGTCCAAATGGCACGAGGCCAAGTCCAAAGACAACAAAAAAACAAACGAATGGAAGTTCGAGAGAGGGAGGCAAATTGGTGTCGCCTCAAACGCTGATAATGGCAGCTCCCCCGGAAAACTGCTGCGTCACCACCTCTTCGCTGGAAAACTCTCGGCTCTCCTGCGTTCCCTGGCGAGCTGCTGACCTTCGCAGGCAATCCCAGCTGTTCTTCGCCGCTCCTACAGCAACAAAAGGGGACTTGCCTGCAGTCTTGTTGTTGGAAGCCTCTTATCCCTCTCGGTCTTGCCGAGAGAAAGGAGGCTTCGTCGTCAGCTCCACACTCCAAGGCCGCAAAAGAAGGTCGAGATGGTGGAGGTGCAGAAAACCTCCCACACCCCACGAAAACCAGACCGGTCAACGAGTCAGTAAGGGGGTTGTTCTGGACGCAGGTGTACAAGTCCAGAAATAATTTTCTCCCCTCTTTTGGACACAAAACAGTTTCCTGGCAGGTTGCCAGCCACCGTAGTGGGAGCTACGCAGTCAGTTGATAAGACTGCTCGCAGTCCCAAAACAAGCAGAAAAACTTTAAAACAAGTCTCTGCAGCGTTGCAGCGATACAACAAGATGTTTAAGGTACCGCTGTATCTCCTCCGAATTCCATAAAGATGTAAAACACACTAGTTCTTTTGTCCGGACGGGAGCTCCTAATCACCACACCTCCTCGCGTAACCAGTTTGGAGGGGATGATGGTGTTGAACACCAAGCTGTAGTCTATGAACAACAGCCTGACGTATGTATTTTTATTGTCCAAGTGGTCCAGTAAGATTCCTTCCTCTGTTGGCCTGTTGTGACGGTGGGCAAATTGTAGTGGATCCGGGTTCTTGTTGAGGTAGGCATTGATATGTGCCATAACGAAACTCTCAAAGTACTTATTCACCACGGACGTTAGTATCACCAGTCATAAGGTCATAAGTGATAGTAGAATTAGGCCATTCGGCCCATCAAGTCTACTCCGCCATTCAATCATGGCCGATCTATCTCTCCCTCCTAACCCCACTCTCCTGCCTTCTCCCCATAACCTCTGACACCTGTACTAATCAAAGATATATCTATCTCTGCCTTAACAATATCTACTGACTTGGCCTCTACAGCCTTCTGTGGCGAAGAATTTCACAGATTCACCACCCTCTAAAGAAATGTCTCCTCATCTTTCTAAAAGAACGTCCTTTAATTCCAAGGTTAGTGAGAGTCCAGTCCAAGACATTATCACTCGTGGAAACATCCTCTTTACATCTACTCTAGCCAGGCCTTTCACTATTTTGTATGTTTCAATGAGGTCCCCCCCTCATTCTTCTGAACTCCAGCGAGTACAAGCCCAGTGCCGACAAATGTTCATCATTGGTTAACCTACTAATTCCTGGGTTCATTAGTCATTGAGGCACATTGCCTTACTCTTCTTGGGCACTGGTATTATTGATGCCCTTCTAAAGCAGGTGGAAATGAGGTTGAAGATGCCTGCAAAAGCTACGGTCATTGGTCTGCATGGGTTTTAGGAACACAAGCAGGTGTACGATCAGGTCCAGGCGCTTTCCAAGGGTTTGCCATCCTTAAGGATCTGCTGATGTCGACATCTGTGACTGAGATTGTAATACCATCAGGGACTATGGGGACCCGGGAAGGTACATCAGCGTTCTCCCTGCAAAGCTTGAGCTGCCCCCTAGTTTCACCTTGTAGGAAGTAATTGCGTGCAAATCCTGCCACAACTGCCGATCATCTTCCTCGTCCTCCAGTTTAGAGTGACAGCCCCTTTTAGCCTTTTATGACTGACTTAGCAGAGAGAACCAAGTGCAAGTACATTGTTCCTTACAGGTAGATAGGTAGATATAATAAGATATAATAACTTCCAAATTCCATAATGCCCCCAGTCTACCTGTATGTAGTTTGGAAGTTATTGCAGCCTGAACGTATTATGTGTGCATGGCATTTTGAGTCGAGACGCTTCTTCAGACTAGTTACAGAAAGGGGAAACGGGAGATACAGACGATGATATAGAGAGACAAAGAATAATGAATGAAAGATATGCAAAAAAGTAACGACGAAAAAGGGAACAGGCCTTTGTTAGCTGTTTGTTGGGTGAAAATGAGAAACTAGCATGATTTGGGTGGGGGAGGGACAAAGAATGCCGGGGTTACTTGAAGTTAGAGAAATCAATATTCATACTGGGCTGTAAGCTGCCCAATTTGCGTTTAGCATCACTCAGACAATGGAGGAGACCTAGGCTAGAAAGGTCGGTGTGGGAATGGGAAACATAGAAACATAGAAAGTAGGTGCGAGAGTAGACCACCAGGTCCGTCGAGCCCGCACCGCCATTCGCTCATGGCTGAACACTAAACAGACACACTTACCCACAAACAGTAGACACAAGACACAGAACACAAGACACTACCCTCCCCTTTATACCGCTATCACCCCTCTCCACCCCAAGAACCGCGTGATCTCCTGGGGGAGGCAAAAAACCGGATAAAAACCCAGGTCCAATTCGGGAAAAAAATCCGGGAAATTCCTCTCCGACCCCAATCCAGGCGATCGACACTTGTCCAGGAGATCACTCAGGTCTTACTATACTAACCATACCTAGGTCCATATCCCTGCCCTCTCCCCGTAGCCCCTTATCCCCTTGGCAGCTAAAAAACCATCTATTTTAGACTTAAATATATTTAACGTTTCTGCTTCCACTGCTCCCTGGGGCAGTGAATTCCATAAATTAACCACCCTCTGGGTGAAGAAGTTCTTCCTCATCTCAGTTTTAAAAGAGCCCCCCCTTATTCTACGACTATGTCCCCTAGTTCTAGTTTCCCCGATCATTGGGAACATCCTCGGTGCATCCACCCGATCAAGGCCCCTCACGATCTTATATGTTTCAATGAGATCGCCTCTCATTCTTCTAAACTCCAAAGAGTAGAGTTCCAGCCTACTTAACCTTTCCTCATATGTCAATCCCCTCATTGCAGGAATTAATCTTGTAAACCTTCGCTGCACTGCCTCCAGGGCTAGTACATCCTTTCTTAAGTATGGACCCCAGAACTGTACACAGTATTCCAAATGTGGTCTCACTAATACTGTGTACAGCTGCAGCAAGACCTCCGTGTTTTTATACTCAATCCCCCTAGCAATAAAGGCCAAAACTCCATTGGCCTTCCTGATTGCTTGCTGCACCTGCATACTAACTTTTAGTGATTCATGTACTAATACCCCTAGATCCCTTTGCGTTGCATTACAACGCAGCTCCTCCTCATTTAGAAAATAACTTGCCCTATCATTTTTTTTCCCAAAGTGAATGACTTCACATTTATTAGTATTAAATTTCATCTGCCAAGTTGTTGCCCACTCACCTAGCTTATCTATATCCTTTTGCAGACTCTTCCTATCCTCCTCATCCCCTACTTTTCCTCCCATTTTTGTATCGTCCGCAAATTTTGATATATTACACTTGGTTCCCTCCTCCAAATCATTTATATAAATTGTGAACAATTGGGGTCCCAGCACCGACCCTTGCGGAACCCCGCTAGTTACCGGTTGCCATCCCGAGTATGAACTATTTATCCCCACTCTCTGCTTCCTATTTGTTAGCCAATCCTCTACCCATGCTAATATATTACCCCCAATCCCATAATTTTTTATTTTTAGCAATAGTCTCTTATGTGGCACCTTGTCAAAAGCCTTTTGGAAGTCCAAGTACACCACATCCACCGGTTCCCCTTTATCCACCCGGGTTGTTAATTCCTCAAATAATTCGAGCAGATTCGTTAAACAGGACTTCCCCTTCACAAAACCATGCTGGTTCTGTCCGATGAAGTCACGCTTATCCAAGTGCCCCGTTAGTGTTTCTTTAATAATTGTCTCTAACATTTTACCCACCACCGATGTTAGACTAACCGGTCTATAGTTACCCGCCTTCTGTTTACTTCCTTTTTTAAATATAGGTGTTACATTGGCCATTTTCCAATCCACTGGGACCGTTCCTGCCTCCAGGGAGTTTTGGAAAATTATCACCAATGCATCCACAATCCCCACCGCTATCTCCCTCAAGACCCTTGGATGTAATCCATCAGGCCCAGGGGATTTATCCTCCTTCAGTCTCATTAATTTCCCTAATACCACCTCCTTGGTGATCTTAATAGTATTTAGCTCCTCCATTCCTACCGCCCCCTGTTTATCCAGCGTTGGAATATTTTTTGTGTCTTCTATGGTGAAGACTGATACAAAATACTCGTTTAATGCCTTTGCCATTTCCATGTTCCCCACCAACAACTCTCCAGTCTCACCCTCCAATGGACCAACGTTCACCTTAGCCACCCTTTTTCTTTTTATATAGCTATAAAAACTCTTACTATTAGTTTTTATGTTGTTCGCTAAATTCCTTTCATAGTCTATTTTCCCCGTCTTAATTAAGAAGGAGAATTAAAGTGTTTAGCAACCGGGAGATCAGGTAGGTTCAGACCCAAAGGCTCCTCTATAGTACCTTTGGTTCAGATGGACTGAGTGAAGGTGTTCAGTGAAATGATCGCTCAGTCTATGTATGGTCTCGCTGATGTATACGATCAACGGATACAGTAGATGAGGTTGGAGGAGGTGCAAGTGAACCTGAAAGGACTGTCGGGTCCCTGGACAGAGTCGAAGGAGGAGGTATAGGGACAGGTGTTGCATCTCCTGCGGTTGGAGCGGAATGTACCTGGGGAGGGGGTAGTTTGGGTGGGAAGGGATGTTAACCTGGTAGCTGCAGAGGGAACGGTCTTTGCGGAAGGCGGAAAGGGGTGAAAATGGGAAGATGTGACTAGGGTTGGGATCCCGTTGGAGGTGGCGAAAATGTCAGAGGATTATGTGTTGTAAGCAACAGATGATGGGGTGAAAGGTAAGGACTCGGGGGACTCTGTCTCAGTTGCGACTCGGGGAAGGGAGAGGAACGACGGAGCTGCGGGGTACCAAGGAAACCAGAGTGAGGGCCTCATCTATGATGGTAAAAGGCCTGCCTGAGAAATGTTTGAGGCCCTTGGGAAATGTTAGGATGCCCCGAAATAAAACTTCTTTGCCTCAGGTTGCAAGTCTCTGCCAGGGAAGATCTAACTCTTTGTGTGAATCTCCTCTGTCACTTGGATCTGTTTATCTGAAGGCAGGGAAGAAGTGCTGGCTGAAGTGAATTGTCAAATTAGATTAAGGAATCACGCAATGGACTGAGTGGTCCAAAGGTCACTTACCTGTATTTGGTTTGAAAATTCTACCCAATGAGCCAATTCAGATTGTTAAATTTTATTAATTGTTATCATATTGTAAATCCTATCCAAATTAATGCACAAATACTATGGTTCTATAAATAATTAACCTAGACACAGTAACAATTCTGCCTTGTCTGGCCACAACAGTTTTAGCCACTACAGTATGTTCATAGCAACATGCATTGTGAGCCACGTACCACATCCTTCCTCATTCAATGCACTGATGCATGTTAAGTGCAATGTACCTTACCAACAAAAAGCAGAAAACCAGCTATTTCTCCCACTGACTTTTTGTTCATGGCCCACAGAGAGCTTCCATACACAAACCCTAGTCATACCAAAAGTCTTCACCTTTAGTTTAGAGCAGTGGTTCCCAACCTTTTTTTGGCCATGCCCCACCTAATCACCTCTAAAATCCTAATGCCCCCCCCCCCCCCGCCCCCCCATGTGGTGATACACCACAACACAAACTAATTCGAATGGAAGCTTTTTCTGTAATACTTCGATCATTTTAATTACTGTACAATAAAGTAAAGGTACCTATCAAATGCAAAATACCATTTGAGCTCACCTCAAGATAATTAGAATAAAGTTAGTGAGACCCTTGTGCTTCATGCCTGCTGCAAAGAGATTTTATATTAGGCACTAATTTAGTCAGCTTCAGTCTCAAATCTCCTCGTTTAGTGATATCCAGTCGATTTCTTTTCTTCAGTAGCAAATCATTTACAGCACTAAAGCCACATTCAGCTAAATATGAAGATGGGAACGGTAACAACAGTTTTCTTGCAAAGCTGGTTGAATTTGGGTATTTAGTTTCTGTCTCATCACAAAGCCATGCCATCGCTCCTTTTATGTTGAATAAAGTTTTAACTGACTCATCATTTTGTATTTCCGAGAGTTCTTCTTGGTACTGCATTGAAACATCAGATAGATCCACTAGCACTGGCTGCATCACCCATGTTGGAAAATCAATCTGTTTTAAATCAGAAAATCTTTCTTTCAAATCAGAGGCCAATATTTTCAGATGATCCACAATGACAAGTACAGCAGCATCAGTCGGCTCACATTTCTTTAGCCAATGAAACTGGTCAAAATTTTTGTCAGAAATATGTTTTTGGCATAACTCGATAAATGAAATAAAGCCAAATATCTTCGCCTTTGCATCAACAAGAGTTTTATTTGTTCCTTGAAGTTGTTTATTCAACACATTCAGTTTTTCAAAAATATCTGCTAAATAACTCACAAACGCTTTTCCATCAACGGTTAGCAGGTGCTTCATTTCAGGCTTGTCACTTAAAAAGTCACTAAGCTCATCAAATAGTTCCATGAATCTTTTCAAACAATTCCCCTTTGAAATCTTTTTCCAGAACTGTTTTAAGAAATGCTGATATTGATGGTTTAATTAAATCCTCCCCTATAGTATGATTTTTTCCAGATTTAGCAATAAAGAAATTTCAAACTAGCCTCAAGAGTATGTCTGACAGTAACAGCTTGTGCAGTGAACAGAGACTTTATTGTTGATCTTTTTTCAAACTTATCCTTTAAAGATTTGAAGTAATTCAAATCTGAATTTACATACGCACTATGTTTCGCCTTCAAATGCGCCTCAAGACGACCTGGTTTCATTGATTCATTGGTCAAGCATTGTTGGCATAAGAGGCAGAAAGGTGACCGTTCATCATGGACAGCGGGTATGAAACCAAGTTTTAAATATTCCTCTGAATACTGACGAACTTTCTTCTTGCTTGCACTACTCATTTTAGCACGAGCAGACAAAGAAATATGTATCAATTACCTTGCGTGGAAACACCAAAACAACTTCTTTGTTTACGATTGTTTGGACTGTGAATTCTCAGAAAATGGATTGCTTTCCCTTGAGAGAAAACGGAGGAAATAGATATTATAAGGGTAACTTAGCAAAAGCTCTTTGAATCGCATTTCTAAATCCAATTCAATAAATAAGGTTCTCCCATGACCTCGCGCGCTTCGTGCGACGTGCATGAAGAGCGATGGCGCGGTGATTATGCAATAACCACACAATAAAGACCTTTTTTACCCCAAAAAAATTATTTACTCAAAATAACATCTGAAACATAAACTACATATGTTTACCTGATGGAAAATCCAAAAAAATTTAAATCGAAAATTTGGACCCAGACCTCCTCAGTCGTGCTCAATTGCCCCCCTTAAAAATCAAATTGCCCCCCTGTGGGGCGTACGCCCCACTTTGGGAACCACTGGTTTAGAGATACCTCGGGAAACATGCCTTTCGGCCCACCGAGTCTACCTCGAGCAACGATTTCCCGCACATTGGCACTGTCCTACCCACAAGGGATAAAGTTGCACATACCAAGCCAATTAACCTACAAATCTGTACGTCTTCGGAGTGTGGGAGGAAACCGAAGATCTCCGAGTAAACCCACGTGTTCACGGAGAGAACGTACAAACTCCGTGCAGACAACACCTGGGATCGGAACCCAGGCCGCCACCGCTGCAAGCGTTGTAAGGCAGAAACTCTACCGCTGCACCACCATGCCCACCCCTCTGTCACACTTTCCATGGATTAACAGCTGCCCTTTTATTCTGATGTGAACTGCCTGACATAACACCACACCTTCCCTATTTTCTACAAAAAAATATAGTGACAACACCTCGGAAAGACATCAGTTTCTCCACAGATACAAGATGAACAACAAAATTCACCCATTCATAATTTTCCAATCAATTTCACCCACAGAAATGGATACAAATTGAGTAAAACATTACTAAGGAAGAGCTGACCAGTTTGTACATCATGCACTTAGCTTTCCCATGAAAGTCACGAACTGGTCGGGGTGGGCACAGATGGTGCAAATGAAAGGTAACCCAGAGTTGTGAGGGAATGCACTTGGGGAGAGTGGAAGGGGTATGGAAGGGGACGCACAATAAGCAATCAAGTGCTGAGAAGCGTAGAAAACAAAAGGGTCAATGCATGTCCACAAATTCCCGACGAGTGCTGATCAGGTGGATAAGGTTCTCAAGAAGGAATATGAGCTTCATTGGCTGAAGAGTTGAATACAAGAGTGGAGACATCAGACTAGAGCTGCGTGAAGTATTAGGTGACACCAAAGGCACCAATTCTTTTCTGCACAGTACATGAGGGATATGACATAGACAATAGGTGCAGAGTAGGCTATTCGGCCCTTCGAGCCAGCACCGCCATTCAATGTGATCATGGCTGATCATCCACAATCAGTACCCTGTTCCTGCCTTCTCCCCATATCGCCTGACCACTATCGTTAAGAGCCCTATCTGGCTCTCTCTTGAAAGTATCCAGAGAACCGGCCTCCACCGCCCTCTGAGACAGAGAATTCCACAGACTCACAACTCTCTGTGACGATAGAGAGAGGTAGAAAAGATTGTCAGGAATAGTGCTAGGACTGGGAAATAATTGTCATGAGGTTATCTCTCAAAATCCTCTCCTGTAACGTGCCTACCACAGATGGTCGGCTCCCTGGTCTATAGTACCCAGGCTTTTTCTTGCAGCCCTTCTTTAATAGAGGCACATCATTAGCCACCCTCTAGTCTTCGGCACTTCACCCGTGTCTAACATTGATTCATATATCTCAGCCAGAGCTCCTGCAATATCTTCTTTAAATTATCCTCCAGATAATTTGCAAGTATTATTTAGACTTTGAGGAGGAAGGAACTGCAGATGCTGATTTACACCAAAGACAGACACAAAATGTTGGGGTTACTCAGCGGGACAGGCAGCATCTCTGGAAAGAAGAAATGGGTGATGTTTCGAGTCGAGACTCTTCTTCCGACAGATTTCGATTTTGCTGGTTTAGTAATTCACGCATGTTAGATTGTTCACTCTGTCCTTCACATCGTAGACTTTCTTGTAATATCTCCATGACCCAAATAACCAACTCTTTCCTAACTAATAACTTGCTATTAAAAACCTTGAAACTGCATTGTCTTGTTAGTGTAACCCCTTTAAGCTTCAGCATACAAAAAACACCTGTACTACATCAAAAGTGACACCATGTCACTCACTTCCCATGGTCTCACCATAGCTCCTGACATACTGTACCACCACATCAGATGGAGGTTCTTATTGTTTCATGGACCCACTTTGTCCTATCTTTGTAGGACCTTTAGCCTGACATTCACCATTCAAGTTCACATCATTATTCCTCCTTAATTTCAGCTGCACCAACATCATCTAAGCCTTTGAATGCTTGAGCTCCACCTTCAGGACAGCTCAGTTCAGTTCAATTTAGTTTATTGTCATGTGTATCGAGGTACAGTGAAAAGCTTTTGTTGCATGCTAACCAGTCAACGGAAAGACAATACATGATTACATTCAATCCATTCACATTGTATAGATACATGATAAGGGAATAACGTTTAGTGCAAGGTAAAGCCAGCCAAGTCCAATCAAGGATATCCCGAGGGTCACCAATGAGGTAGATAGTAGTTCAGGACTGTTCTCTGGTTGTGGGAGGATGATTCAGTTGCCTGATAACAGCTGGGAAGAAACTGTTCCCGAATCTGGTGGTGTGCGTTTTCACACTTCTGTACCTTTTGCCTGGTGGGAGAGGGAAGCTTAAAATTCTCAACCTTTTCTTCTCTCCTGACCAAGCTTTCAATCACAACTTCTCATACAGTGCCCTCCATAATGTTTGAGACAGACCTATCATCTATTTATTTGCCTCTGTACTCCACAATTTGAGATTTGTAATAGAAAAAAAAATCACATGTGGTTAAAGTGCACATTGTCAGGTTTTATTTTACTTCGGAGTCACGTGAGTGATTTCGTGAAGAAGTCCCGCCTGTGCGCATGTGCGTCATTACGTCTGACGCATTGGTGCACGGACCAGCAGGAGGACACAGCTCCTCCAGATGCAAGTACTTTAAAACCCAGTTAAGTTGGAAAAACCTAGCTGGAGGCTGGAGTCATTTGCTGTGGTGCCGTGCTCTTTTCTGTTTTGCTAGGAAGCACCATGGAGAAAATGACCAATGGGTGGAGGCGAGCCGCAGGTAAATCTATGGAGAGCCGCGGGAGTGCGGTCTGTGAGTGGCTGCCTGGTACCCCTGCACAGTCGCCAGGGAGCGGGGCGACTGCAGACTTGGTGCTGGAAAGCACAGAGCCAACGCCAGTCGGGCGTAAGGCCACGGAGAAGTCTGCGAGGCCCTCAGACTCAACTGAGTCGGACCGGGAGCAGTCCCTTATGGGGAGGGATACCGTTGCTGAACGGTTATCCCAAATGGAGCACCTTATTCAGAGGTTGCTCCAGCAAGGCACACTCCGGGGGGAGGAGTTGTGTGGGCGCCAGGCTGTAGAAATCACAGCTTGTTTATATAGTCCCCCCATTTCAGGGCACCATAATGTTTGGGACACCTGGCTTCACGGGCGTTTGTAAAAGCTCAGGTGAGTTTAATTGCCTCTTTAATGCAGGTATAAGAGAGCTCTCAGCACCCTCCAGTCTTTCCACCACCTTTGGAAACTTTTATCGCTGTTTATCAACATGAGGACCAAAGTGGTGTCAATGAAAGTCAAAGAAGCCATTATGAGACTGAGAAACAAGAATAAAAAACTGTTAGAGACATCAGCCAAACCTTAGGCTTACCAAAATCAACTGTTTGGAACATCATTAAGAAAGAGAGCACTGGTGAGCTTACTAATCGCAAAGGGACCTGCAGGCCAAGGAAGACCTCCACAGCTGATGACAGAAAGATTCTCTCTATAATAAAGAAAAATCCCCAAACACCTGTCCAACAGATCAGACACACTCTTCAGGAGTCAAGTGTGGATTTGTTAATGATCACTGTCCACAAAAGACTTTATGAACAGAAATACAGAGACTACGCTGCAAGTTGCAAACCACTGGTTAGCCGCAAAATTAGGATGGCCAGGTTAAAATTTGCAAAGAAGTACTTAAAAGAGCAATCACAGTTCTGGAAAAAAAGGTCTTGTGGAAAGATGAGATGGAGATTAACTTATATCAGAGTGATGGTAAGAGCAAAGTATGGAGGAGAGATCCAAAGCATACCACCTCATTTGTGAAACACGGTGGTGGGGGTGTTATGGCCTGGGCATGTATGGCTGCTGAAGGTATTGGCTTACTTATCTTCATTGATGATACAACTGCTGATAGTAGTAGCCAAATGAATTCTGAAGTGTATAGACACATTCTATCCAAGTTCAAACAAATGCCGCCAAACTCATTGGCTGACGGTTCATTCTACAGCAAGACAATAATCTCAAACTCTGTCCCGCCCACTTCCCTGATATCAGTCTGAAGAAGGGTCTCAACCCGAAATGTCACCTATTCCTTCTCTCCGGAGATGCTGCCTGTCCCACTGAGTTACTCTAGCATTTTTTGTCTACCTTCGATTTAAACCAGCATCTGCAGTTCCTTCCTACACATTTCCTCCTCATACCTATAGTTTTGCAAAATATGTTCATTTTCTGTCACCTTTGTGACACTCTTTGCGATCATTTTTCTCATTACATAAAAGGAAGGTGCTTCCGTGCAGAGAATGAGGTGCTGATAACAATGGCTCCAAAGATACTTCAGGATTTCACCCATTTGACGAAGCTCAGTTTCTTGATTTACAGTTGTTGCTTTCAGCTAATTTCTAGCCCACAGCCACCTTTCCTGTTCCTCATTAACAGATTTCCCACAGAAATCCCCTGTCCCAGTGGAATTTATTTAATGGAGGAAGCATCAGTTAACACCTAATGAGAGAGAGAAAGAGGCTTAAAATCGAATTGCACTCTTTTCAAAATGCAGCCAAAATGTTAGAAGATACATTTTTTTGTAATATGTGGGGTGCTTCAATTTTGCACATCATTACTTCAACCGGTAGAAAACCAAAATATGGAAAAGGAAAGTTTTCAGAGGCAGCTGAACACTATCGTTATACACAATTTTGCAGGAATCAGATTACATTGTTGCTGAAAAAATGCGATAAAGCACTTATTTTAATCTGGCCTACTCATCTGAACTTCCTTATTTAGTCTAAGTGAAAGGATTTACTTATTTCTGAAAACATTGTCCTTTCAGCTTCCTCACTATGGTAGCTATTCATTATGGTAGCTATTCACTATGGTAGCTATTCACTTTACTTATACTGCCCTGAAGATGGCAGCACTGATAGACCAACACTAAAAAACAGCAATAAGCAAGTTCGGTATTTTGAAAAATGCAAGGAATCATGGGATTTGTCAATGGTCATTTGGCTGTATAAACTGTGTATAAATTGTTAAATATTCTACCAATTAATTAATCTAGAATTCTGTCAACGCAATAGCGGACAGGTGTTGCTCTTTTATGAACATTAATTCAAACTTATTTCTATCTCACTTCACAAACCCACCCTCTGGCACTCCGCAGAACCTCTCCCGGCAACGTTGGAGGACATTCTCGCTCTCTCTCTCCGAGGGGGTTAACAGACAGCCAATGGATAAGGTGAGAGGTGCAGGTGATGGCCCCCGGCCCGTCGGGGAACGGGTTCCTCGGAAGTTGGAGCAGAGTTGAGCTGGAGTTAGCGCTGGCTGTGAGCCTGGGGCCGCCACTGTTCCGGGCCAGTGTCCTGTCACCCCGGGCATCTCCGGCCATCCCCGGACAGGGATGGGACACTCAGGAGGGGACGGGGACGGTAGTGAGATCAACCGTTCGCACCTGTTCTACATTATCTAACTGCAGTAGCAATTCAACAGCTCTTGCAGCGCCGGAGACCCGGGTTCAATCCTGACTATGGATGCAACGCAGGTCTGTATGCAAGCAGCAGCTCAGCTGCCGAGAATGATTATCTCGAGTGACCTATGATGCTGTTGAAATACCGATCTCGCTGATTAGGTTAATATTGCATGGGAAAAAATCAAAGAAAACGATTTATGGACTGTTGTGCTATCCTCTGAAGGCTGCGCTGGAAACTACTCATCAAGCCAAGTTTCACTAAGGCTCAGGATGTTGCAACTCTGATTTGTGCATCTATGACTAACATTAAAAAAAGACCCAATTTTTTTTCTTTGAATAAAATGAGGAACTCTTACACCCATCAGAAAGGAAAATTGAAATCATTTGCCTCCACGGATCAAAATCTCTCAGCATTTTGACTGCAAAAGCTAGTGGCTCCAGACATAACATGTGTTAAAGTTACTAATGAGCTTAAGACTTCTATGAGCTAAAGGAAGCCATGCGCAGACTGGAAGAACAGCACCTCACATTCCACATAGATGTAACCCAAAGGTAAGAACATTGAATTCTCCAATTTCAAGTAACACTTCTCCTACCACCCTCACTTTTCCCTGCCCCACCTCACCATAGTGCATACACATTTCTCCCACCATCTCCAAACACCCCAGTCACTTTGCCACTTTCTCCTCCTTTGCATGCTCATCTCCCATCCCCTTTTCTTCCCCTCACTCCTGTCCCTTTCCTCCTATATGCCTTCCTCCAGCTTCACATTCCACTCCTCCTCGTCTTTCCTTATCTGACACACTTTTGTCTTCTTTTCACCTTTACCCTTCATTACTTACACCACCCATCTGCCAGTTACCCAATCCCCTCACTTGTATCCACCCTTTACTTGTCAGGATTTGCCCCATCCGTACTTCTCCTTTCCAGTGTTCTGTCCGCTGAGTTCCTTCAGCAGATAAAACACAAAAATGCTGGAGTAACTCAGCGGGTCAGGCAGCATCTCTGGAGAAAAGGAATAGGTGATGTTTCGGGTCGACACTCTTCATCTGACTGAGAGTCAGGGAAGAGGACACTAGAGATATGGGAAGGTACAGGTAAAGGGTTCTGTAACTTCCCATGGCTCTATTGTAGTTATGAGAGCTGGTTCTGAGAGCCTGTTCTGGTTCTAGTTCTAGTGTAGTTTCTTCAGAGTGGCTGCACTAATTCATAGTGTATTTGAGAAGAATAAAAAGCCTTTCCATCAGAGGCATTATGATGTCCAAATTTCAGACATGAACCAATGGGATTCTAAAGAATTATGAAGCAGAATAATGGAGGAATATCACAATATACGATTCACAAAAGGTGAGTAATAGTTTGATATGGCATGGAAACAGGCAATGAGAATATCTCTCTATCCCCAGTACTTCCATGTCCCTATCAAAACACCTCTTAAACGCCACTACTGTATCAACCACCACCCAGGCAATGCATTGCACGCCCTCATCAATTTCTGTAAAAAAAACCTGCCCTTCACATTTCCATTAAATCTTTCCCCCTCTCACCTGATAGCTATGCCCTCCAGTGTTGGACATTCTTTACCTCTCTATCTACTTGTGTTGACACCTTTAGTGAGCTATGAACTGGGACTCCAAGATCCCTCTGCACATCAATGTTGTTAAGGGTCTTGCTATTAACTATATACTCTCCCCCTACAATCAAGCTCCCTAAATGCAACACGTCACCCTTGCTGGGATTAAATTCCATTTGCCATTTCTCTGCCTATTTCTTCAGCTGATCTAAATACTGCTGTATATTTTGACAGCATTCCTCACTATCTGCAACTCCACCAGATTTGGTGTTGTCAGCAAAATTACTCACCAACTCTTCTACATTTATGGCTAGGTTTCATATGTATTATATTGTGGTGCGTAGGTCTCAAAACAAAAGAGAGGAGTCATGTATTTCGAGAGGCACCTTTATTTGTGTTCCTCCCGGTTGTAGGGAAGTCCACACGAGAGAAAGATGGCACCCAAACCCCTGCCTTTAAACCCTCTGGTTAAGGGCAGCCTCCGGACTGAACGACTCCTGTGCCGAGGAGTTCGACAGTTAGCATGGCCCGACCCTTGGGAGCCGCCACAGGACCCCCCCCCCCCCCAGAACCCGAGGCACGAAACGCACCGGCGGGCGCACGACCTGGCCGGCCCGCTTGCGGAAGTCAGCTGATCGTGGGGCTGGCGGAAGCATATGTGGAGGGACAGGTTGAAGGATAGGTCGAGGGACCGGCGGGAGGACAGGGGGAGTGACAAGCGGAGGGAGCCGTGAAGGGGGGCGCCCTCGAGGCCGAGGTTGGGCAACCAGCACCGGCTGGTCAATGTCCAGGTGTGCCGGCTTCAACCGGTCAATCGACACGGCCTCTGGCCCGCCCCCCATGTCCAGCACAAAGGTCATCTGCCTGTGTTCCAGCACCCGGAACGGGCCCTTGTACGGCCTCTGGAGTGGCGTCCGGTGGGCATCACGGCGCAGGAAAACGTATGGGCAGTCCCGGAGGGCTGATGGCACATGCGGGCGAAATATCCCATGGCGGGACGTCAGGACGGGTGCGAGCCTACGAAGGCGCTTTAAGGTGGATGAGAGCGTTCCCTGCTGCCTCGGTACCGACGGCATGAACTCCCCGGGCACCGTGAGTGGCGACCCGTACACGAGCTCCGCTGATGATGAGGCCAAGTCCTCTTTAGGAGCAGTCCGAATGCCCAGCATGACCCACGGCAACTCGTCCATCCAGTCCGGGTCGGAGAGTCGCGCCTTCAGTGCTGCCTTTAGCTGCCGGTGGAACCTCCCCACCAGACCGTTAGCTTGCGGGTGGTAAGTCGTGGTGTGCTGCAGCCGCACCCCGAGCAAGCGAGCCATGGCTGACAACAGCTCGGAGGTGAACTGTGGCCCCCGGTTCGAGGAGATGTGCGCCGGCACCCCAAAGCGAGCAATCCAGTGCGCGGACAAGGCACGAGCGCATGTAGCTGTTGAAGTGTCGGCCAGTGGAATGGCCTCCGGCCACCGCATGAAGCGGTCCACCATCGTGAGGAGGTGGGTGATGCCCCGGGACGGCAGAAGAGGCCCCACAATGTCCACGTGGAGATGGTCGAATCGCCGGTGAGGTAGACCGAACTCCTGGAGAGGCGCCCGGACATGGTGCTGGATCTTCGCCGTCTGGCACGGAACGCAGGTGCGAGTCCAGTGGCCAACCTGCTTGCGCAGACCGTGCCACATGAAACGAGGGTCCACTAGTTGTCGCCCGGATTGATGGGTGAGACAGTCCGTGGATAACCTCGAAAACCCTCCGGCGCCAGGCGGCAGGGACAATGGGGCGCGGCTGACCGGACGATACATCGCACAGGATCGTCGCTCCTCCAGGACCGAGAGGGACATCCTCGAGGCGGAGGCCGGAGATGGCAGTCCGTTAGGCGGGCATCTCACCGTCCGTGAGCTGTGCCTCCGCCAGGGCAGAATAGTCAATTCCGGGCGCCACCTCGAAAACGGCGTCGATAGCGGGGTGGGACAATGCGTCGGCCACCCGGTTCTCTTTCCCCTCGACATAGCGGATAGATGTGGTATATTCAGAAATGTAGGCCAATTGCCGCTGCTGTCGTGCTGACCAAGGGTTGGAAACCTTCGCCAAGGCGAAAGTGAGCGGCTTGTGGTCCGTGTAGGCGGTGAATGGGCGGACCTCCAGGAAGTAGCGGAAGTGGCGCACTGCCAGGTACAGAGCCAGGAGCTCGCGATCGAACGCGCTGTATTTGGTCAGGGCGCGGTTGTGGAACCGGCTGAAGAAGGCCAGGGGCTGCCAACCTCCGTCCGTCAGCTGCTCCAGCATGGCACCAACCACCAAACCACCGAGGCATCCACCGTGAGAGCAGTCGGGGCATCTTCCCGCGGGTGCACCAGCAGTACGGCCCGAGCAAGGGCCTCCTTCGCGCCGCCAAATGCTGCCACTGCCTCGTGGGTCCTCACGACATTCTTATGCTGCCCACCTGCCAGAAGTTGATACAGCGGCCGCATGATGTGGGCCGCGGATGGCACAAAACGATGGTGAAATGCCACCATCCCGACAAACCATCCCGACTGACGTCCACCAGGAGGGAATGCGCTCTGAGGAAGTCGGCCCCGAGCAACGGCTGGGAGACATCAGCAATGGTGAACCACCACAATAAATGGCAGGAGCCGAACACGATCGGGACCATGCGCGCTCCATACGTGCGGATGGGGCTGCCATTCGCCGCGGTGAGGACGGGCCCCCGCTTACCGGAACGAATGTCGGCCAGTGAAGGGGGCAGGACGCTGAGTTCCGCTCCAGTATCAACGAGGAAGCGGGTCCCGGAGCGCCGATCCCAGACGAAGAGGCGGTGAATTTGGCCAGCCGCCGCGGGGACTATTGGCAGCCGGCCCAGGCATTTCCCGGGAACGTGCACTGCTGGCGGCATTGTCGTGCTGCAGCACCCTAGTGCTGATGGTAGTAGCACCAGCGCCTCCTGTTTTTGAACTTGCTGGCTCCTGTTGGTGGCACTTGCAGCTTGCTGGACTGCAGGTGCACTACCCGACAAGGCCGCGGGGGGGGCGATCTTACAGGCCGCCGGGCTGGAGCTGTCACTCCTTCCACAACTCCCCCGCCCCACCGGAGGAAATCGGGGGCTGCCGGGGTGACGTCATCAGTGCGCCTGCCGACGGCCAGTGCGTTGACGACATCAGGGCGCGTCGTCCTCAGCGCGTCCCCATGTCTGCTGACGGCCAGCGCGTTGACGTCATCAGGGCGCGTCATCCACAGCGCGTCGGCGCGCCTACCGAGGACCCTGATGTCGGCGAAGGAGGCGTCCGTGAGCTGCAGACGGATGTAGGCTGGCAGCAGATGGAGGTAAGTATACTCAAACAACAGGCACGGCGTGTGCCCATCCAGGAGAGTAACCATCTCCTTTAGGAGGCTTGACGGCCGTCGGTCGCCTAGGCCCTCCATATGAAGGAGCCTGGCAGCATGCTCCATCCTGCTGAGTCCATAAATCTGGAGCAGGAGCTCCTTAAGGGTGAGGTATTTATGTGGCCGTGGGGGCTGCGAGGAAGTCCGTGACCTCTTCAACCGTGTCCTGGTCGAGGGCCCCCACCAGGTAATAGAAACGGGTGGATTCGACTGTGATGCCCCGCAGGTTGAATTGGGCCTTCGCCTGCTGGAATCAGATGTGCGACCGGGTGGTCCAGAAGGTGGGCAATTTTACTGAGACCGCGTCCAGAGACAGGGCCGGGCCGGCCTGTGAGTTGGTAGGGCTTTCTGCTTTCTCCATTATGACGACAATGGGGCGTCGGGGTCACCAATGCGGTGCGTAGGTCTCGAAAGGAAAGAGAGGAGTCAGGTATTTCGAGAGGCACCTTTATTTGTGTTCCTCCTGGTTGTAGGGAAGTCCACACGAGAGAAAGATGGCACCCAAAACCCATGCCTTTAAACCCTCTGGTTAAGGGCCGCCTCCGGACTGAACCACTCCCGTGCCGAGTGGTTAGACAGTTAGGATGGCCCGACCCTTGGGAGCCGCCACAATAAATATTATATACTAGACCAAATAGGACCCGTTGGGTCCCAGCTTCACACAGGAGAGCTGGTCCCCAATGCAATATTCCACCTCTCCTCCAATTCCAATATTGGTGGCCAGTGGGAGGGGGGGGGGGCTTCATGGAGCGCTAATATGGGTGTTGTGGGCTGAAGGGACTGGTTTCCAGAGGACTTATGGACATTGTGGGCCGAATGGATTCTTGGGCTGGCAACTCAGTCACTCAAGCCTGGTGTGCTGGCAGCTCACTCACTCACGGCTGGTGAGCTGTCAGATGACTCACAGCTATTCCTTGAAATACCACTTCAAGCAGGGTGCAAGGCCACCAAATTCAAGTGCAGTTTCATACCACTTCAAGCAGGGTGCAAGGCTACCAAATTCAAGTGCAGTTTCTTGCCACTTCAAGCAGGGTGCAAGGCCACCAAATTCGAGTGGTGTCATACCACTTCAAGCCGGGTGCAAGGCCACCAAATTCGAGTGCAGTTTCCTACCACTTCAAGCAGGGTGCAAGGCCACCAAATTCGAGTGCAGTTTCCTATCATTTGAAGCAGGGTGCAAGGCCACCAAATTCAAATGCAGTTTCATACCATTCCAAGCAGGGTGCAAGGCCACTAAAGACAGAGTCGTGACCTCTCCCTTCCCCTTCTTGCAGAGACTGAGCCACGCCCACACTTCCAGGTTTTATAATGCCTCCCACCAGAAGTGGCGTGGCCTTCATGGCGTGATTGACAGGAGAGAGAATCTCAACATTTATTAAACACTAATATAATAACTCTTTTATTTTTCATCAATGGGAAAATCCTCGGCACCTGATGAGCAGAGGGGGACTGAGTAAGATAGCCAATAATCACAGCCGTACGTGGTAGCGTTTTTCCTAAATTCAATACACAGCGCAAACAGGAAGTGGTCAAGATTAGAATTTTAATTATATAGACGGCAAGGCAACTTTTTCATTTTCAAGCCAACCTTTCAATTAGGCAAGGCAACTTTAGCATTATCAAACCAACTTTTCAATTTGGCATGGCAACTTTAGCATTCTCAAATCAATTTTTCAAATAGGCAAGGCAGCTTTAGCATTTTCAAACCAAAGGCAAGGCAGCTTTAGCATTTTCAAACCAAAGGCAATGCAACTTTAGCATTTTCAAACCAAAGGCATTATCAAACCAACTTTTCAATTTGGCATGGCAACTTTAGCATTCTCAAATCAATTTTTCAATTAGGCAAGGCAACTTTAGCATTCTCTAACCAACTTTTCGATTAGGCAAGGGAGCTTTAGCATTCTCAAACCAACTGTTCAATTAGGCAAGGCAGCTTTAGCATTTTCAAACCAAAGGCAAGGCAGCTTTAGCATTTTCAAACCAAAGGCAAGGCAGCTTTAGCATTTTCAAACCAAACCACACTTTTGCAATTTAAACTACATTTTCAAACCACATTAAGGGCAGTAAATCCACTCAGTTTAGTAGACATGTGTTCAGTGTTATTCACAGCTCAGACTGAGAATCGCGACCTCTCGCTCCCCCATCTTGCAGAGAACTGAGGCACCTCCACACTTCCGGGTTTTATAGTCCCTCCGGAAGGGGCGTGGCCTTCAGGAGAGAATCTCAACATTTTAAAAACCTTAATAAGTCTTTTATTTTTCATCGATGGGAAAAATCCTCTTGTCCTGACCAGCGGAGGGGGACTCCGAGTAAGATGTACAAAAATCACAGCCGTAAGTGGCAGCGTTTTTTCTAAAATCAATATACAGTGCAACAGATAGTGGTCAAGATGAGACTTTCAGTAATATAGAAGATATATAAACCCAGCCCAGATGATTCTTTGTATGACAGTCACACAAGTAGATCTGCAATCACACACTACAATTGCTCCACTCTTTTAAATTACTACTCTGACAGCAACATATTTACTTTAACTATGATCTTCGAGCAAGGACCCTTGGATTATCGAGCACCCTTGGATTATCTGTATCATTCATCGGACCGTTATCATGTATCTGTACACTGTGGATGACTCCATTGTAGTCCTGTATGGTCTTTATCATGCTGAGGGGTGACCTTGTTGAGGTGTACAAGATCATGAAGGACTTGAATAAAGGGAACCTAAAAGTGTTTTTCCCAGGATAGAGGATTCTATGACTAGAGGGCATAATATAGTTTTATAATGTAGGAAACAGGCCCACTGAGTCCGCACCAGCCAGTGATCCCTGCACATTAACACCACCTAACACTCACTGGGGACAATTTACACTCTCCTACACACGAGGAACAATTTATAATTTTACCTAGCTAATTGACCTACAAACCTGCACGTCTTGGGAGTGTGAGAGGAAAACGAACATCTCGGAGAAAACTCACGGGGAGAACGTACAAACTCCGTACAGACAGCACCCATAGTTGGGATTGAACCCAGGTCTCCGGTGCTGCAAATGCTGTAAGGCAGCAACTCTACTGCTGTGCCACCGTGCTGCCCTTAGGTTTAAGGTGAGAAGAGATTTAAGAGGGATCTTAGAATCAACTTTTTCCACTCAGTACCTGGAATGAGCTGCCCGTGGAAGCTGTAGTAGCCGATATAATTACAATATTTAAAAGATATTTTGGCAGATATATGGATAGGAAGGGTTTAAAGGGATATGGGCAAAATTCAGGCAAATGGGACAACCACAATGTGCAAATGGGGCAACCACAATTGTCAGCAAAGACAAGGTAGGCCGTAGAGCATGTTTCCATGCTATAAGGCTAATTGCTAAGGCCATCTGTCATTGCTGACTGAGAACCTTGAAACGAATGATTCTTCCTTTTCCCACACCAAGTTGGAGCTCTCCTCCAGATCTCAGCGGGATATAGATCAGTCAGAATTGGGTGGTTAAAAGGCAGACGGAGTTTAATCCAAGCAAATGTGAGGTGTTGCACCTTGGAAGGTTGAACGCAAGGGAACAGTACACAATTACTGGCAAGATCCTAAACATAATTGATGTACAGTGAGAGCTTGGGGTTCAAGTCAATAGCTTCCTGAAAGTGCAATACAAGTAGAGAGAGTGATAAAAAAGGCTTATGGTTTGCTTGCCTTCATTGATTGGTGCATTGATACAAGAGTAAGGAAATCATGTTACAACATTAAAGGACTTTGATTAACATTCATTTTTGGAGTATTGTGTGCTGAACATGATGCTAAGTTAAATTAACCTCCTCTGTTGCACGTCATCCATATCCCTCCATTCCCTGCGTATCCATATGCCTATCTATAACCCTGCACAGATTCATCTCTGCCAGTGTCTCGCCCATATTTGCAATGTATTCTCTCTTACATGCCCCGCAACAAAGCTTCAATTATTTTGCCACTCGTCTGCAGGAAGTGATAATTTAGATTAGCAAATTAATATTTGTGCCCGATATTTACATGGAACATATAGAGCACAGTGCAGAAATTTCTGCCAACAATGTCTGTACAAAGAAGAATGCCAACTCTTATCTGCCTGCGTATAATCCATATCCTGAATATCCATATGCCTACCCAAGTATTTTAAGTGCCACTATCTTATCTCCCGCAACCATCAACACCACCAGGTATTCTCCACCCACTATGTAAAAAAGGTGCCCTGCACCACTCTGTTAAACATGGCCCCTGTCATCTTAAAAGGATGCCCATTAGATTTAGACTTTTCCATCCTGGCACAAAGGTTCATACTATCTACCCTGTCTATGTCTCTAATAATTATATGTACTTCTTCAGGTCTCTCTGCAATCTCCGGCAATCCAGAGAAAACAATCCAAATCTGTCCAACCATTTCCTGTAACAAATATCCCCGTAACCCCCTGCCCCTAATACCCCGTCATCTTAAGAAACATCAGAGGGCCAAAAGCATAATTCCACGCTTGTTGATCAGACAAACCTTTGTGGGGATGGATTGTGAACAGTGAAGTTGATCTAAAGAGGTTTAAATAGATGGACAGGTTAAGTGAGTCAACAAAGTATGATGGATTGCACAAAACGGGGACATATTAAGTTTTTACACTTAAGTTGTGGCGGCTCCCAAGGGTCGGGCCATCCTAACTGTCGAACCCCTCGACACGGGAGTGGTTCAGTCCGGAGGGTTTAACCAGAGAGTTTAAAGGCAGGGGTTTGGGTGCCATATTTCTATCGTGTGGACTTCCCTACAACCGGGAGGAACACAAATAAAGGTGCCTCTCGAAATACCTGACTCCTCTCTTTCGTTTCGAGACCTACGCACCACATTGATGACTCCGACGCTCCATTGTCGTCATGATGGAGAAAGCAGAAAGCCCTACCAACTCACAGGCCGACCTGGCCCTGTCTCTGGACGCGGTCTCAGTAAAATTGCCCACCTTCTGGACCACCCGGCCGCACATCTGGTTCCAGCAGGCGGAGGCCCAATTCAACCTGGGGGCATCAGGCGATGCCACCCGCTTCTATTACCTGGTGGGGGCCCTTGACCAGGACACGGTTGAAGAGGTCACGGACTTCCTCGCAGACCCCCAACCACCGATAAATACCTCGGCCTTAAGGAGCTCCTGCTCCAGATTTATTGACTCAGCAGGATGGAGCATGCTTCCAGGCTCCTTCATATGGAGGGCCTGGGCGACCGACGGCCATCAAGCCTCCTAAAGGAGATGGTTGCTCTCCTGGATGGGCACACGCCGTGCCTGCTATTTGAGTATACTTACCTCCGTCTGCTGCCGGACTACATCTGTCTTCAGCTCACGGACGCCTCCTTCGCCGACATCAGGGCCCTCGGTAGGCGCGCCGACGCGCTGTGGATGGCGCGCCCTGATTACGTCAACGCACAGGCGCACCGATGACGTCACCCCGGCAGCTCCCGATTTTCTCCGGTGATGCGGGGGAGCTGTGGAAGGAGTGACAGCTCCAGCTCGACGGCCCGTATGATCGCCCCCCCTCCCGCGGCCGTGTCGGGTACTGCACCTGCAGTCCAGTGCCAGCAAGCTGCAAGTGCCACCAACAGGAGCCGGCATGCGCCAAGTACCACCAACATGAGGCGCTGGTGCTACTACCATCAGCGCTGGGATGCTGCAGCAGGACAATGCCGCCAGCCATGCACGTTCCCGGGAAATGCCTGGGCCGGCTGTCAATAGTTTCCACGGCAGCCGGCCAAATTCACCGCCTCTTCGCCTGGGACTCTCCGGGACCCGCTTCCTCGTTGATACTGGAGCGGAGCTCAGCGTCCTGCCCCCTTCGCTGGCCGACATTCGTTCCGGTAAGCGGGGGCCCGTCCTCACGGCGGCGAATGGCAGCCCCATCCGCACGTATGGAGCGGGCATGGTCCCGATCGTGTCGCGACCTCGACCTGCCATTTCTCGTGGCGGTTCACCATTGCTGATATCTCCCAGCCGTTGCTCGGGGCCAACTTCCTCCGGGCGCATTCCCTCCTGGTGGACGTCAGGCGTCAACTCTTGGTCAACGCCGCTACGATGGAGCCGATCACGTTGCGTTTGGATCAGCCGGTGGGACGCCCCCTGTCGTCCGTGGATTCCCACTTCGCTCGGATCTTGGCCGCGTTCCCGGATATCCTGACCCCAGTTTCGGTCATCGACCCCCAGTCACGGAGTGGTACATTTTATACAAACTACCGGCCCACCTATCCACGCACGAGCACGCCAACTGCCGCCGGATAAACTGCGTCTGGCACGGCACGTTCGCCCTTCAAGCAGCCCATGGGCGTCCCCACTCCACATGGTCCCTAAGGCAAGCGGGGGCTGGCAACCTTGCGGGGATTACCGGCGGCTGAATGCCGCAACAACCGCGGATCGATACCCCGTACCCCACATCCAGGATTTCACCGCCCATTTGGCAGGGGCTACAATATTTTCAAAAGTGGATCTGGTACGGGGTTATAACCAGATCCCGGTCCACCCGGAGGATGTATCCAAGACGGCGATCCTCACGCCGTTCGGACTTTATGAGTTCACGCGGATGCCGTTCGGACTCAAGAACGCTGGGCAGGCTTTTCAACGCTTAATGGACGGGGTGTGTCGCGACCTCGATTTTGTCTTTGTTTACCTAGACGACATCCTGGTGACCAGCCGCTCGCAGCAGGAGCACTGCGCCCACCTCCGGCAGCTCTGTCAGCGGCTCAGCGAGCATGGTTTGGCTATCAACCTCGCCAAGTGCCGTTTTGGGGTAACTGAGATCGACTTCCTCGGCCACCGCGTGACTCCGCAAGGCACGGTTCCCCTGCCGGGCAGGGATGACGCCATCCGTCGGTTTCCCCGCCCACGCACGGTGCGCGGCCTGCAGGATTTGTCGGGATGGTGGCGTTTTACCATCGTTTCGTGCCATCCGCGGCCCACATCATGCGGCCGCTGTATCAACTTCTGGCAGGTGGGCAGAACAAGAACGTCGAATGGACCCACGAGGCAGTGGCAGCATTTGGCGGCGCGAAGGAGGCCCTTGCTCGGGCTGTACTGCTGGTGCACCCGCGGGAAGATGCCCCGACTGCTCTTACGGTGGACGCCTCGGAGTCGGCGGTTGGTGCCGTGCTGGAGCAACTGACGGATGGAGGTTGGCGGCCCCTGGCCTTCTTCAGCCGGCACCTCAACCACGAGTAGACCAAATACAGCGCGTTCGATTGCGAGCTCCTGGCTGTGTACCTCGCAGTGCGCCACTTCCGCTACTTCCTGGAGGGCTGCCCGTTCACCGCCTACACGGACCACAAGCCGCTCACTTTCGCCCTGGCGAAGGTTTCCGACCCCTGGTCTACACAACAGCAACGGCAATTGGCCTACATTTCGGAATATACCACATCCATCCGCTACGTCGAGGGGAAAGAGAACCGGGTGGCCGACGCATTGTCCCGCCCCGCTATCGACACCATTTTCAAGGTGGCGCCCAGAATTGACTATTCTGCCCTGGCGGAGGCACAGCTCACTGACGGTGAGATGCCCGTCTACCGGACTGCCATTTCCGGCCTCCGCCTCGAGGATGTCCCTCTCGGTCCTGGAGGAGCGACGATCCTGTGTGATGTATCGTCCAGTCAGCCGCACCCCATCGTCCCTGCCACCTGGCGTCGGTGGGTTTTCGAGGTGATCCACGGACTCTCTCACCCATCAATCCGGGCAACAACGGCACTAGTGGCTGCTCGTTTCACGTGGCACGGTCTGCGCAAGCAGGTTGGCCACTGGGCTCGCACCTGCATTCCGTGCCAGACGGCGAAGATCCAGCGCCATGTCCGTGCGCCTCTCCAGGAGTTCGGTCTACCTCACCGGCGATTCGACCACCTCCACATGGACATGGTGGGGCCTCTTCCGCCGTCCCAGGGCATCACCCACCTCCTCATGGTGGTGGACCGCTTCACGCGGTGGCCGGAGGCCATTCCGCTGGCCGACACTTCAACAGCTACGTGCGCTCGTGCGTTGTCCGCTCACTGGATTGCTCGCTTCGGGGTGCCAGCGCACATCTCCTCGGACCGGGGGCCACAGTTCACCTCTGAGCTGTGGTCGGCCATGGCTCGCTTGCTCAGGGTGCGGCTGCAGCACACCACGGCTTATCACCCGCAAGCTAACGGTCTGGTGGAGAGGTTTCACCGGCAGCTCAAGGCAGCGCTGAAGGCACGACTCTCCGGCACGGACTTGATGGACGAGTTGCCGTGGGTCATGCTGGGCATTCAGACTGCTCCTAAAGAGGACTTGACCTCATCATCAGCGGAGCTCGTGTACGGGTCGCTACTCACGGTGCCCGGGGAGTTTGTGCCGTCGGCGCTGGGGCAGCAGGGAACGCCCTCGTCCACCTTAAAGCGCCTTCGCGAGCGAGTTGGCAGGCTCGCACCCGTCCCGACATGGGACATTTCGCCCGCATGTGCCATCAGCCCTCCGGGACTGCCCATACGTTTTCCTGTGCCGTGATGCCCACTGGACGCCACTCCAGAGGCCGTACGAGGGCCCGTTCCGGGTGCTGGAACACGGGCAGACGACCTTTGTGCTGGACATGGAAGGTCGGCCGGAGGCCGTGTCGATTGACTGGTTGAAGCCGGCACACCTGGACATTGACCAGCTGGTTGCCCAACCTCGGCCTCGAGGGCACCCCCCTTCACGGCTCCCTCCGCCTGTCCCTCCACCTGTCCTCCCGCCAGTCCCTCGACCTATCCCTCGACCTATGCCTCCGCCAGCCCCACGATTAGCTGACATCCGCATGCAGGCCGGCCGGGTTGTGCGCCCGCCGGTGCGTTTCGTGCCTCGGGTTCTGGGGGGGGGGGGTCCTGTGGTGGCTCCCAAGGGTCGGGCCATCCTAACTGTCGAACCCCTCGACACAGGAGTGGTTCAGTCCGGAGGCGGCCCTTAACCAGAGGGTTTAAAGGCAGGGGTTTGGGTGCCATCTTTCTCTCGTGTGGACTTCCCTACAACCGGGAGGAACACAAATAAAGGTGCCTCTCGAAATACCTGACTCCTCCCTTTCGTTTCGAGACCTACGCACCACAAAGTAATAATTTCATTCTACTGCTGTCAGTACACATGACAATTATACACTTGACTCTTAACATCATCCACTTTGGGGATGTAAAAGGGACGTATTCTTTAATTGGTGAGAGAGTTGATGGTGGTGATATTGGGTAAATACAATTCAACTCTGATCGCGTGTTCCCACATCTCCAAAAGACCACTTGATTGTCGAGTTGATTAATCACTGTAAGTTCACGTTCAGGGGGTGAATTGGGAATCGGAAGAGTGGGAGCGGTGCAGGTTAATGAGTACATCAGAAACACAGAAAAACAATCAATACAGGGAAACAGAGGGGACACCTATGGGATTGACGAGAACAACCAAATTGTTGAGCCAAATGGCTTAGTTCGACTTGATAACGGCCAGAGAAAACTTCAGAAACAAGTGAGAACTCACCACCTCTCATTGTCCTGAGCTTCAGAGATCAATTGCAGTAGATTGCATCACAGAGACTTCCTCTAATTTTCCTGGGGACAACTCAGTTGGCACACGATCAAGTACAAATTGCTCACAACCTTTATTGACACCGAGGTAGACTTGGTGTGCTGGGGCTTTGTATAAAAATTTCCTTAGCCCAGTCATCACAGTACCCCTTAAAGTCAACAAGATCAATACAGTATGGTACAGGGTGTCTCAGAACACAGAACTATCCCCGCATACACTTTGCACTATTGACACAGAAAGGTAGCATATTCTAGAATGATAGAAGCAACAAAATAGTTGTTCTGAAGATGTGGCTTTCGTTCCAACCCCTGCTCACCATTGCCAACTGACCCATCTTCACAATTATCAATGGACCCCATTCATAATTTTCAATGGACCACTGGGTGGCACCGCGAGTCGGCAGCCTCGCCAGCAGCTGTTCGTCCTTTTGACTTTTTTTTGTTTTTAGTATGTCTAAAAGTGTGTTTTAGTGTGGGGGGGTGGTGGCGGGCAAGGGGGAAACTCTTTTTCAGTCACTTACCTCGGTTGAATGCGACTTTTCTCCTAGTCGCATTTTTGCCCTACCTTGCGGCTTGGATTGGTGCGGCCTCTCCCGGAGTCGGGCCCAGAGCTTCAGCAGCGGGCGCAGTGTGGACTTTCCATCGAGGAGCCAGGCAATCCCTTGCCGGGGATTGCCAGAAGTGCTCCGATCGCTTGCCTGCAGACTTTAACTGCAGACTGCAGAGCTTCTAGCCGCGGGCGCGGCATGGACTTTCTATTGTGGAGTCTGGGATCCCTTGCAGGGGATCGCCGGAGAAGAGCTCCGGCCTGTGGCCTGTGGCCTATAACATCGTGAAGCTGCAGCCTCCAGTAGGAAGCGGCCGATTCGAGACCTCCACGCCGCGGAGAGTCCCTCCGTCCCAACGTCGGAGTTTCGAGCATCCCGACGAGAGGGCCTGTACATCGGGCCGTCCGTAGCGGCAACTGCGGAGGGTCCATGGCCCCGACCACGGATGAACAAAGGAGGAGGACTGACTGAACGTTATTGCCTTCCACCATGGATGTGAAGAATGTTGATTCCACTGTGGTGGATGTTCATGTTATATTCTATCGTGTATTGTGTTCTTTTTGATTGTGTGGCTGCATGGTAAATCAAATTCCACTGTACCTTAATTGGTGCATGTGGCAATAAATGTGAACTTGAACTTAATGGCACAGTGTTCACCTTTGTCAATTGATCCATATTCACCATTGCCAATGCAACTGTTTTCACCATTGTCAATGGACCCATCTTCATCATTGTCAATGGACCTACAGTATGTTCACTATTGTCAACGGAACCATGTTCACCGAGCTACTTCACGATTAGCCATTCCATCGTCTACAGTACACCACAGACTCTCACAACTTTATACCAGGTTCTCCTGCCCGACCAGTTTCCCCTTGTTCGCTGTGTCAGTGGTGCATGATCTTTCACAATGTGGTTATTCAGCACCACTTGCAGGAGACAATTGGCCAAAGGAAACTGCTCCACCTTTGATCAAGATCATGCCAATGACTTCGATCTCAGCATTCCCTACCAATACCTTGAATATTTGAAAATCCTACTTAATTATGACTTAATAACGGCAAAAAAATGTATACTTAAATTCTGCAAAAATGCACCCACACCGACCCACAAAATGTGGATTTCAAACATGTCGGAAATGTTACATTTTGAAGATATGAGATTCCTCCTATCAGGCAAATCAGACCAATTCTTAAAGATTTGGTCTCCATTTATCGACTTATTACAAGCATGTGGTGCAACACAAACGTGGACATTAATTGTGTCATAACTGGGTGAAGGGTGGGTAAAGATACGAAGGAGGCATATCCCTTTCAATTTCTCTCTTTTTATTTCCTTTTCTTTCTCTCTTCTCTATTCTTTCTCTTTCTGCTTATTTCACATCACCTTCTTCTCTCCTTTTTCGAGCTATATAATATTCTCTATTTCTATATTTCTTGCTTTTCTTACTCTTTTTTTCCTCTACTATTAAATTTAAAATAAGAAGTTGTACATGAAATGTAATATGTTATTTATGTCTCATATTATTGTACATCACTTCTAATAAAAATATTTAAAAAAAAGAATATTTGAAAATCTACCCACCTCTCAGTTGAATGAGCTCAACGACCAACCATCGGGGGCAGTGAATCCCAAATGATCACATCCCACAAGGGCAAAGCATGCTGCTAATCAGTCCTAAACAACCAGCCTTCTATTCCAAAGTCCACCAGCGTTTTGTCTGACATCACCTCTCGACCTATAATCTAGTTTCCCAGCCATCTTATCAAACCTCTGCCCTGACATCATAATAAACAATATTATGTAGGAAGTCTCCTTGGGGCAATATCAGACGTTTCAAAGACTTGGAAGTTGCAAGATGTCGCCAGAACGAGGCAACTCTCTATTTCAGAAGAGGATCTATTGTACTATTGTGTGCAATTACCACTTTGACCGGTTGCATCGTGGCTTGGTTCGGCAACTTGAGCGCCCAGGAGCGGAAAAGACTGCAAAAAGTTGCAAACACTGCCCAGTCCATCATCAGCTCTGACCTCCCTACCATCGAGGGGATCTATCGCAGTCGCTGCCTCAAAAAGGCTGCTAGCATCATCAAGGTCCACACCATCCTGGCCACTCACTCATCTCCCCGCTACCTTCAGGTAGAAGGTACAGTAGCCTGAAATCCGCAACATCCAGGTTCAGGAATAGATACTTCCCCACAGCCATCAGGCTATTAAACTCAACTCAAACAAAACTCTGAACATTAAAAGCCCACTGCACTTTATCTGCTTATTTATGTATATATATATTCAATGGTATATGGTCACACTGATCTGTTCTATATTTATTTATTTATGCCTGCTATATTCTGTTGTGCTGAAGCAAAGCAAAAATGTCATTGTCCTATCTGGGACATGCCAATAAACTCTCTTGAATCTCTTGATTTGAAGGATAACATGCAGAAGCATTTCACTATGTACAACTGACAATAAAGAAACCATTGAAGTCTTGCTATATTCCTTCAATATTTGTCCGTCAAAGATTACCCACGACATCCCTATCCTTCCACTAATTCTGGGAAAACATCCTTGTTTAACTCATTGAAATATTTGCAGCGATTCCTATTGTCCTTTCCTCAGAGCGTTTCCGCTATAGATATTTTTACCTTTTGTGAAGCATCCTGTACCAGCCTTGTTGACTCCGTGTCAGTTGTGCATGATCTTTCACAATGTGTTGACTGCTTTCCAGTTCCCTCGACACACCCACCCACTCTGTGGTTGGCACTGTGCATGATGGACATGGTCCAAACCTATGGCTTTATTGATCAACCCTGTTACAAATATGCGACTTCAAGAGAAATCCACCTGACCGTCCATGAATTGTTGAAGATTAAGGGGAGGAGAAGGAATGACGGTTTGAAATGGAAGTGAGTCATCGAGCAAGGTGATCCTTGCCAGGTTAGTTGCAGGGAATACACAAAGTAATACACAAAGAGTTGGAGGAACTCAGCGGGTCAGGCTGCATTTGTGGAGAGAATGGACAGGCAATGTTTTGGGTCAGTACCAAAGAGGATCTTTGATCAGTACCCTTCTACAGGGACGAGGGTTAGGGTCAGCAGCAGACAGAGAGTCCTTTCTATGTCAGTTGTGGGTGAGGAGTTCTGAACTACTTGTACGTGACCATAAGAACATGAAGATGTTGCCAGGACGAGGGCCTGAGAGGGAGAGGAGGGGGGGGGGGGGGGGGGGGGGGGGGGGGCGTGAGAGAGAGAAAAGATAAAGGGAAAAGATAAAGGAAAACGAGAGAGGAAAGGGAGAGAGAGAGAGGAAAGGGAGAGAGAGAGAGGAAAGGGAGAGGAAAGGGAGAGAGAGGAAAGGGAGAGAGAGGAAAGGGAGAGAGAGGAAAGGGAGAGAGAGAGAAAAGGGAGAGGAAAGAGAGAGGAAAGAGAGAGAGAGGGGAAAGAGAGGGGAAAGAGGAGGAAATAAAAGAGGGAGAGGAGAAAGAGAGAGAGAGAGAGAGAGAGTGAGAGTGAGAGTGAGAGTGAGAGAGAGAGGAGAAAGAGGGGGAAAGAGATGGGAAAGAGCGAGAGGGAGGAAAGAGAGAAAAGAGATAGAGGAGAAAGAGAGAGGAAAGATAGAGAGGGGGGAGAGGGAGGGGAAGAGGTAGAAAGAGAGAGGGGAGGGAGAGAAGGAGGGGAGAGGGGGAGGGGAGAGGGGGAGGGGAGAGAGAGTGGGAGGACGGAGAGGGGGAGGGGAGAAGGAGGGAGAGAGGGGGAGGGGAGGGGAGGAGAGAGAGGAGGGGGAGAGGGGGGAGGGGAGAGAGGGGGAGGGGGGAGAGGGAGGGGGAGAGGGGAGAGGGGGGAGGGGGAGGAGCGAGAGAGGAGAGGAGGGGGAGGGGGGCGAGGGGAGAGGGGGAGGGGAGAGGGGAGAGAGGGGGAGGGGGAGGGGAGAGGGGGGGAGAGGGGAGGGGGAGTGGGAGGGGAGAGGGGAGGGGGAGGGGGAGAGGGGGGGAGGGGGGAGAGGTGAGGGGAGAGGGAGGGGGGGAGGGAGAGAGTGAGGGGAGAGGGGGAGGGGAGTGGAGAGGGAGGGGGGGAGGGTCGAGAGAGGAGGGGAGAGGGTGGAGGGCGAGAGTGACGGGGGGAGAGGGGGAGGGGGAGGGGGGGAGAGGGATAGAGGTGGGGGGGGACGAGAGGGAGGGGAGAGGGGGGGGAGGGGATGAGAGTGAGGGGAGAGAGTGAGGGAGAGGGAGGGGGAGGGGGAGGGGAGAGGGGAGAGGGGAGAGGGAGGGGGAGGGGGGGAGGGGATAGAGTGGGGGGGGAGAGGGGAGAGGGGAGGGGGGAGAGAGGGGAGAGGGGAGAGGGGAGAGGGGAGAGGGGAGAGGGGAGAGGGGAGAGGGGAGAGGGGAGAGGGGAGAGGGGAGAGGGGAGAGGGAGGGGGGAGGGGATAGAGTGGGGGGGGGGAGAGGGGAGAGGGGAGAGGGGAGAGGGGAGAGGGGAGAGGGGAGAGGGGAGAGGGGAGAGGGAGGGGAGAGGGGAGAGGGGAGAGGGGAGAGGGGAGAGGGGAGAGGGGAGAGGGGAGAGGGGAGAGAGAGAGGGAGGGGAGAGAGTGAGGGAGAGGGGAGAGGGGGGCGCGCGCTTCCTCCACAACCGCCGACGCGCGCGCTGCCTGGGGGCGGGACCGCAGCTCCGTCTGTCTGTCTGTCCCGCGGTCAACCAATGGGAGCGGCGGAGACGGCGGAGCGCGGGCTCGGATGACCAGAGGCAAAGATCCTATAGCAGAGCGCCTCTATAAACTTTGAACAGCGGCGCGCGCTCGCTCACTCGCTCCCTCGCTCCCTCGCTCCCTCACTCCCTCACTCCCTCACTCCCTCACCCAGCGGCAGCGGCGGCGCGGCCTCGTTCTCCGGGCGGTCAAGGATGAGCGGAGAGCGGGAGCGGGAGCTGAAACGTGAGTGGACCCAGTGCGCACCCGCTCCCTGCCTCACCTCACCGCGGCGCTCCCTCAATACCGCCCCTCCCACAGTGCGGCGCTCCCTCCCTCAGTAATGCCCACCTCTGTGGGATCCTGGGCAAGCTGGCAAAGCGATGGTGGGAGGAGGCAGAGAGGTTGCATGGATGAGTTGGGCTGAATGGCCTGATTCCATGCTGTACCACTCTATGCAGACAGTGGAGTTGTGAGGCATCAGGAGTGGGAGGGTTGGAAAGGAAGGAGCATTCAGAGAGATGTTTTATTATTATTAATGTTTAGTGTTTTCTGAGTCCTTCGTAACTGTCACTATATGTCATGTTACCAAGGCAAATTCCTTGTATGTGAATACTTGGCCAATAAACTTACTTACTTACTTAAATGGAGAGCCAGCATGGATTCAATGGGACAAATGTCCCCTGTGCATTTGTCCCTGTGGGTTGAATGAAATGTATTCTGAGGTTAGAGTGGTGGGTTTAGGTTGTGGTGTGGAGAGCCAGCAGGGATTTGATGGGCAGAATGGCCTCCTCACCATGTGCCTGTGTTGCAGACCTGGAAAAGGCCAAGTTAAAGGCCCAGAAGAGCAACAACCTGAAGGAGGAGGCAAGTCTGTGCAACCAACTGGGCGAGGTGCTGGCAAAACAAGGTGGGTGCTGGAGACCAGGGGGTGGGGGAAGGGCGATGGGGGTATGAGTCTGGCACACGGCAAGAGTGGGGGAAGGACGAGAGTGGGGCGCAGGGCAACGGGGTGACAGTGGGGGAGATTGGCGATGGGGGTCATCGGGGGGTTAACGATGGAGTGAGAGAGGCAATGGGAGATGGGAAGAAAGGGGAGATAGTCGATGAAGCAAGAGCAGGGATGGGCAATGGGCCAGGAGAGGGGGCAGGGCGACGGCGTCACTGGGATGGGTGATTTGGTTAGATGGAGCAAGCGGCAGGGCAATGGGGCATGAGAGGGGGCAGGCAATGGGGACGAGAGAGGAGGTGGGTTACAGAGGGGGACGATGGGGGTGATGGGAGGGGGGTCAATAGGGTAATGAAGGGGGTGGGAGCAGATGGTTCATTGGTCTGGAGCGGTGTGCTGGGATGGTTGCACTGGGAGATATAGGGGGCCCAGGCTGGGCTGTGTATGTGGGGCTCGGATTTTGGGATCTCGTGAGTTGTCCTGGTCTTGGCTCAGAATCTGCCAGAGTTATACAAGATAGAATCAGACCCTTCAGCCCAACTCATGTATAGGGTGATTTCACGAAAGGTCACTGGAGCATAAATCCCCACTCACGTGACCGAAAATTTAAACTGGGGGACAAGCGTCACTTCCGGTACATGTTAGTGGATGGGAAAACACGCACTTTCACACCCGTTAAAAACATCGAAAAAGGCCAGTTTTTGAGCTGCAATTAAGTGAGCCAGTCGGGGTGACCGTGAGGAACAGCTACCTAAATTTACAGTCCAAAAAAAAGATAGAAACTAAGGTAAATACAAGAGCGAGCTGAAGGTGTAAAAAGGCGGAAGTGCTAGCGGACTTTTTTCTTGGAGATTTAAAGATCCAAAATATCGGGAATTATCGCGTTTGCTCGCTGCATTTCATCAAAAGTGGCATTATTGACTTTTTATCTTTATTCATTTGTTATATGAAAAGTATTAAAAGTTAGAAACCCGTCAGTAAAATTGCAAAATCGCCCATGGTTCTCGGATGGGTTTTAACATGCAAAATGAAAACGCTTCTGAAGCTCCATTTACCATTTAAATAATCGTAAACTATCAATGCGTTTTGAAATAAATTTTACTGAGATGCAAGCTTACGATTATTTAAATGGTAAATGGAGCTTCAGAAGCGTTTTCATTTTGCATGTTAAAACCCACCCGAGAACCATGGGCGATTTTGCAATTTTACTGACTGGTTTCTAACTTTTAATACTTTTCATATAACAAATGAATAAAGATAAAAAGTCAATAATGCCACTTTTGATGAAATGCAGCGAGCAAACGCGATAATTCCCGATATTTTGGATCTTTAAATCTCCAAGAAAAAAGTCCGCTAGCACTTCCGCCTTTTTTACACCTTCAGCTCGCTCTTGTATTTACCTTAGTTTCTATCTTTTTTTTGGACTGTAAATTTAGGTAGCTGTTCCTCACGGTCACCCCGACTGGCTCATTTAATTGCAGCTCAAAAACTGGCCGTTTTCGATGTTTTTAACGGGTGTGAAAGTGCGTGTTTTCCCATCCACTAACATGTACCGGAAGTGACGCTTGTCCCCCAGTTAAAATTTTCGGTCACGTGAGTGGGGATTTACGCTCCAGTGACCTTTCGTGAAATCAACCTATGCTGACCAAAGTGATTTCCTGAGTTTTAACAACATTTGGCTCAAATCCCTCTAAATCTTTCCAATCCATGCCTGTCCAATTGTCATTTAAACTCTAATTGTCCTAGAGCTGTACAGCCCTTTGTCGTAGCCCTTGGCCCACCTGCCCATGCTGAACAAGCTGCCAAACTGGACAAGTCCCATTTAGCCCATAAACCTCTATGCTGTCCATTTATTTGTACACATGTCTTTGAAAAATTATATTTGTACCTGACTCTACAGCTTTCTCTGACAGATCGTGTCATATCCACCACCCTCTGTTCAAAAAAGTTGACGCTCAGGTCCCCTTTAAATCTTTCTCTCTCACCTGAAGCCTATGCCCTGTAGTTTTAGACTGGACTACTCTGGGGGAAAATCTGACCATCCACCTTAGTTATACCCCTCATGATTTTTAAAATCTCTATAAGATCACCCCTCCAACCCATTTGGTGAAAACACCCCCAGCCTTTCCAGTTTCTCCTTATAACTCGTCTCCTTATAAGGCTGAATTGACTGAGTGCGGGCCTAAAGAAATTGATGACTTAAAGGCAAACGTGAGAGGCCTAACAGTGCTTTCTTAGGTAGCTTACAACGCAACATAGTACAAAACAACACAACTATGGTTATTGGCTTCTCCAAATTTCAAACAATGCCCTCATATTCCCCCCATGTCCATCACATTTCCCCCAACATCCATCACCACACCTGTCATTCTGCTCCTTTCCACTCCTATATACATTAATCTCCCATTACTAAGTACCCTATTTCCTTTTATTCACCATCTTCCCACTCCAAACCACCCCCCTTTCCCTTCCACCCATATCCTTCCCCTCCCTGCGGCTTTACATTTCACTCCTCTCTTTATCTGACGCCCTTTTGTCTTCTTCGCGCCTTTACCCATCTGTCAATCACTCGTCCCACCTGGGTCCACAGATCATTTGCCAGCTATTGCCCCCAACCCTCTTTTCCATCTTTCCTCCCCCCCCCCCCCCCCCCCCCCACCACTCCATAAGACGAAGAAGTGTATCAACCTGAAACATCTATCCATCCGCTACACAGGGTTCCTCCACTGAGCTCCTCCAGAATCTTTTATAGAACAGCACAGCATAGGAACAGGCCTTCAACCCACAATATATGTGCCAAACATGCCAAGTTAAATGAATCTCCTCTGCCTGCACTTGGTCCATATCTTTCCTGGAGTTTAGAAGGTTGGGGGGGTGGGTCTCATTGAAACCTACTGGATAACGAATGGACGTGGAAAGGATGTTTCCAGTAGTGGGAGTTTCCAGAACCAGAGGGCACAGAATGGACATGAGGAGGAATTTCTTTAGCCAGGATTGGTGACTGTGGAAATCATTGCCACTGATACCTGTGGAGGCCAAATCATTGAGTATTTTTAAAGCAGAGCTTGATAGATTCTTGATTATTAAGGGTGTCAACATTTACGGAGAAAAGACAGGTAAATGGGGTTGAGAGGGAAAAATAGATCAGTCATGATTATATGGTGGAAATTATTGCAATGCGCTGAGTGGCCTAATGCTGCTTTTATGTCTTATGGTCGATTCCCTGCATATCCATGTGCCTATTTAAAAGCCTTTTAAATGCCACTATCTGATCTTGCCTCCACCACCACCTCTGCCAGTGGCAATTTTTGATCAGTGCCTTCTCCTTGCTCTGATACTATTTTGTTTGACTGTGGAGTGGAGAACGGTTTAACCTGTGCTGTGGAACTGGTCAATGTGGACCATAACAGGGCTCATTTCTGCTTTAAGACTATAATTACCTTTGAGCAGACAGATTGCTTGACCCTGCTGTCTCCACTTCCCTCCTGCCCTGTAACCCGTTCACTCTCACCAGGTCAGTTCCAGAAGGCCATTGAGGAGCACCGGCAGGAGCTACAGCTGTCAGAAGTACTGAAAGATGTGATTGGCTGCGCAGTTGCCAACCGGAGGATCGGAGAGTGCCATGCGGAGATGGGGTGCTACCCGGCGGCACTGGAGGTACGAGGGTGGGGGGATTGCCCTGCGTCACGGACGTTCTGGGGGAAAGGGTCTGCAGTAAATATGGAAATCTGGGAAAATCCTCAACACACCGGGCAGCGGCTGTGGAGAGCACCGATGGACCTTTCAGACACACAGACTGGGCTGGGTGTGATGGCTGGAAGTGCCTTGGAGTTGCGCACCAGATGTCTCTGTTGCCCACTCCTGCTGGGATAGGGCCACATGTACAGCTCCCTGGACCCTGCCATCCTGGAAATCCAAGCTCTGCAAGGCAAATCCAAATATCTTTTGCACTAGGTGGTTTGGATTCAGAAATGGTTTACCCTGTAGGAGGGTAATGGTGGAAAAGTGCAGGTTGCCAATTGGTGGAGCTGCAGACAGTGAGGAAGGCTGTCAAGTTATACGAAGGTAGACAAAGGTGCTGGAGAAACTCAGCGGGTGAGGCAGCATCTATGGAGCGAAGGAAATAGGCAACGTTTCGGGCCGAAACCCTTCTTCAGACTCAAATTATACAGTGGGTTATAGGTCGATGACAGATATGGTCAGAGAAATGGCAGGTGAAGTTCAAAACTGGGAAAATGTGAGGTGTTGCATCTTGGGAGGTCAAAGGTAGGAGGATAAAGTACATTTAATACCAAGACCCTTAACAGCATTGATGTATTGAGGGATCTTTGGGTCTATCACTGCCTGAAAGTGGCTACAAAAGTAGATAGTGTGTAAAGAGGTGTATGGCCTGCTTGCTTTCATCAGTCAGGGCATTAAGTATAAGAGTCAGGAAGACATGACGCAGCTCTATAAGATATTGATGAGGTGACATGGAGTATTGTGTACAGTTCTGGTTGTCCCTTTACAGGAAGGATGTGGAGTTTGGAGAGGGTGCAGAGGAGGTTTATCGGGATGCTGTCGAGGGGGTATTAGCTATAAGGATAGGGTAGCAAACTTTGTTTGCTCAGGAACGTCAGAGACTGAGGGGAGACCTTTACAAAATTATGAGGAACAGGATAGGCTCAACACAGAACCTTACTCCCATGGTGGAAATGTCAAAAGACTAAAGGCCATAGTTTTAAGGCAAGAACAAAGTTTAAAAATAATGCGCAGGTTAAATTTTTTTTTACAGAGTGGTGGGTGCCTGGAATTCACAGCCCGGGGTGGTGATGGAGGCAGATACTATAGTGGTGTTTAAGAGGCTTTTAGAAGATAGGTATACGGATGTACAGGGAAAGGAGGGATATAGATCACGTGAAGCAAGAGGAGATTAGTCTTAACGGCATCATGTTCAGCACACACTACGCCAAATGCAGCCTCACCAAAGTTTTGTAAAGGTGCAACATGACTTCCTGACCTATATTCAATGCCATGACTGATGGAGGCAAGCATACTGTTACCGGCTTTACCACTCTATCTACCTATGTTGTCATTTTCAGAGAACTGTGGACTTGGACCACAGGTTTTGTTTTTTACTTGGCTACATGTTTGGCATGGACATATGTGTGCGAAAAGACCTGTTCCTGTGCTGTGATGTACTATGTAACTATCCCAATACGGTATCTGGGCATTGGCACTGACTTTTGCCACAGGTGGTGCCAGGCTCTGTTCTCAGAAAGCTGCTGGCCGGGGACATTGGCACACTGCCCGCCATTCAATATACTCAGTCCGTACCTGAGCTCTGCCTTTGTTGCAATCGGCAGATGCAAGAATGGCCTATTCATCGCGCTCCTCTGCGCGGTCACAGAAAAGATGCACAATGATGATAACAGGCCTGGACGGCTTGAGCTACAGGATGAGACTGGATAGACTGGGACTGTAATCCCTGGAGTGCAGGAGGCTGAGGGGTGACTTTGTAGAGGTTCATTAAATCATGAGGGCATATATAAGGTCAGTCCTTTTCCCAGAATAGGAGAATCTAGAAATAGAGGGCATAGGTGTAATGTGAGAGGGGAAAGATTTAATAGGAACCCAAGGAGCAACTTTTTCACAAATGGTGGTGGGTATATGGAATGAGCTGCTGTAGGAGATAGTTGAGGCAGATACATTTAAAATACATTTGGGCAGGTACATGGATAGGAAAGATGTAGAGGGATAGCTGTGGAATAAGTGTTTTGTGAACAGCCTAAGCCCATTGGGCTATAATTTTAGGCATTTGCCCCAGGTAGACTCCCCCGTCAGTAGAAGCTCCAATTCCATTGCACTGTCCCTTCAGCGGCTGAAGGGAGGGAGCAGAGAGTGGATCACCTGCTCGAGCGATGGTGCTGGCATTTAGTGTGGCCGCTGACAGCATGCGTGAAATCTCCACTCTTCTCCACAGCACCAGCGCAAGCACCTGCAGTTGGCCCGCTCTGTGGCCAATCACGTAGAGGAACAGCGAGCCTGGGCTACCATTGGCCGGACCTACCTCTTCAGCTATGAAACCAACCAGTCAAATGAGTCGCTGCAGGAGGCAGAGAATGCTTTCCGGAAAAGCATGGCTATTGTCGAGAACAAATTGCAAGGTATTGGTGTTGTTTAATTATTGTCACGTGTACCGAGACACTGTGTAAAGCTGTTATTTTGTGCTACTCAATCAAATCATAGTCAAATGGACCCTGAATAAGTGTCCCAACCCGAAATGCCGTCTTTCCATTCCCTCTACATTTTGTGGTGCTCCTGATGTCTGTCTGTAAAACCTACCCCAAGCTTCTTGCTGTATCCCATTCCCACACGCACCTATCCTTCTCCACTGCCGGCGTGAAGCCCAACACAAACTGGAGATGCAGCTCTGAGCCACAAGGTGCTGAAATCTTGAGCAAAACACAAAATGTGCTGATGTAACTGAGTGGGTCAGGCAACATTTTGGGTCTGGACTTTCACGTCATATTCTGCCTCGTAGTTTTTCAACCCAACAGCAAGATTTCTCCAGTTTCAGGTAACCCACACACTCCCAGTGCTCCCACAACTCTCTGTCTGATCCCCCTCCAGCCTTCCCATTTTACTCCTTATTTGATACCCAACCCTCAAATCCTCATTACCCATTTTCTTCGAACAATACGAGATTAAAACAGGATCTTTGGGCCACAATTTCTATGCCGAACATGAAGCCAAGACCATCTCTTGTCTTTCTGGGCATAATCCATACCCCAGCTTCAAGACATCCTTCCTATATCAAGGTGACTAAAACTCAACACAATACTCCAAATGCAACCTCACCAATGTTGACGACTGCAACACAACATCCCAATTTCTATACTCATTAGTTTGACTGATGGCCAATGAACTGAAAGCATTCTTAACCTTTGGTTCATTAGCCTTCATCACTCACGGTATTGACATTTAGTGTGTGCGTTTTAGAGGAGATCACATCGCGACAGCAAATGCAGTAGATGAGGTTAGAGGATGTTACCTGGTGAGACTATTCTGCACCCTCTCCAAAGCTTGCATTTTCCTCTTTGTGTTGCAGCTAATGTGGACTGACCAAAGCTTTAGGCAGCTGCATCGTCACATCCCGACTGTAATGTTGGTTACCCCGACCGCTGAGGGCAAGAATGCAGTCCATACTCCTTACCGCCTGTCCATCTGTGTTGCTCTTGTTCTCTCCCCAACAGGCAAGGTCTCCCAGCATGAGCTAAGCGAGATGCGAGCCAGGCTCTACCTCAACTTGGGCTTCCTCTTCGACATCACAAAGGACCCACTCAGATGCGACCGCTACATCCGTAAGAGCATCTACATCGCCGAGTAAGTTGTGGGCATGGACCCTGGGCTGGGCTCGTGTGTGTGCGTGTGTGTGTGGCGCGGTGAACGCCATCCCTCCCGCCGCTCACACCTCATGCGTTTGCCCGAGCTAACCGCGTCTGACCATCTGCACCTTCGCCGAGTTGTACAAGGTCCACCTCCCTCCCATCCATCCCATCAGGTGGCAACACCATCCCGATACAAAATCCGGTAGTTCCCGGAAATGTGAGCAGATCCCGCCCCAAACTCCCTTCACCTCTCCCCAGCAGGATTACCACTCTGGCTCCCGTGGTGGTTTACGGAGAACTGGGCAGGTTGGACGGCATGTGTGGAGAAGCAGGGTCAATGTCTCCACGGCGACTTTTCATCACAACCATTTGCATGTCAGACCATCTGCAAATTCTCCAAGGATCAGTAACATATGGCATAATGTTCGGCACAGACATGGTGGGCCAAAAGCACTGTTTCTGTGCTGTCCTGTTCTATGTTCTATGAGTTACCCAGCTTATCCCTGGCACAATGCACTGTCGGGGATTGACTAGGTAACTCATAGAAAAGTACAACAAGGAACAGGCCCATAGGTCCACCTCGTCCATGCTGACCAAGTTAGCATGCTGGGCTAGTCCTATTTCCCTGCATTATGGTCCATGTCCCTGTAAACCCTTCCTATCCATGTATTGGTCTAAACTTCTTAAAATCGTAATTGTATCCGTTTCTACTGCTTCCACTGGCAGCTCATTTCAGATATGGATTACCCTCTGAGTGAAACAGTTGCCATGAGCTCCCTCTTAAATCTCTCCCTTCTCACCTTAAGGGCCTGTCCCACTATACGAGTTTACACAAGAGCTCTCCCGAGTTTTTAAAAAAAAATCGAGCTAGTGGTAAGCACGTAGAATGTACGTAGCGGGTACATCGGAGCTTGGGACGTCTCTTAGCGGCTCGTAACGCTAACGGCAGGTACTCGGGAAACGCGGTAAGCTCGTGAAGTTTTTTTCAACAGTGTGAAAAATGTCCACGAGAGCCCCGAGTACCTACGAACGGCTATTACCATAATTCTCCGAGTTCGGATCGGAGGAAACTCGAGAGAACTCTTGAATTACCTCGTACAGTGGGCATAGGCCCTTTAAGCCTATATCCTCTAGTTTTAAAATCTTCTACCCTGGGAAAAACTGAGGTTGACTTTATCCACCATGTCCCCTTATGATTTTGTACACCTCAATAAGGTCACCCCTACACTTGAAAGTAAAAAAGTCCCACCCTCTCCCTATAACTTGATCCCACAAGCCCAGGCAACATCCTGATGCATCTCTTCTGCACCCTTTCCAACTGATGGCATCCTTCCTGTAGCTGGGCGACCAGAACTGCACAGAGTTCTGCAAGTGTGGTCTCACCAACAGCTACATCATGATGTTCCAACTGTTATAATCATTCTCTTTCCCACTGAAGACAAGCATGCCTAAGGCTGCCTTCATCACCCTGTCCACCTGTTTCTGGTATTGGTTTTGTTTCCAGCCCAGATAATGTTGGGTTGCGGCACAGAAAGAGACCATTCCGCTTGCTGTTAAACATGCTCGTGTTGTCCTCCAGGCAGAACAAACTGTACGAGGATCTATACCGGGCCAACTTCAATCTGGGCAGCATCCACTGTCGCAATGGTGAGCACACCAGGGCCATGCGCTGCTTCGAAGCAGCCAAGGATTGTGCCAGGAAGATGAAGGAGAAGTTGATGGAGAGCGAGTGTTTCAGCAGCATCGGGCAGGTGAGTGAGTGTCAAGTGTTTAATTGTCAACACATTGTTAATTGCAGCAGCTTAGAGGTCTGTATACACAGTGCTCATGGGTAACACGATAAACAAAAAGAAAGTTCATGATATAAAAAAATATATGTCTTAAACAAAACCAAATCCTTGTGTGACCAAAGCATTTTGTGGCCTAGTTGGTGTTTGTAGTTTTTAAGAACCTGATAGTTGTTGGGGGGGGGGGGAAAGCTAGCACAGAACCTGGAGGTCACAATTTTCAGACATTTTTCCCGATGGCATCAGTGATCATAAGACATTGGAGCAGAATTAGGCCATCCAACCCATCGATTCTACTCCGCCATTCGATCATGGGCGATCTATTTTCCCTCTCATGGTCAGGGTGGTGTGGGAGAGAGGCACGGCTGAGTGTCAGTACCACCTACACTCAGGACACGAGGCTTGTCATCCCATTATACAATCCGAATACTGCAGCCCAGCACCGACCAACCAGTCACAGGCTACTTATTACAAACCCTGTCGTTATCCCTGCTGCTGTCTCCCGCTGCTGCTCACATTTTCTGGCCAGGACAATCTCCCTTCTGTTTTAGCCTAGGTCCTTCCTTGGGCGACTGACCTGCAAGGCTACATGGACCTTTTCCCTGAGACCAAATGTAAGAGTCGCTGAATTTTGGTGCCATTTTCAAAGTCCAGCCCAGTCCACATGCTTGGCCTTCTGTAGCAGAGCCGATCCAGGCGAGCTCCAGGCTGCTGCAGGGTCTCCAGCCATCGTCTCTGTCTGAAACCGTCCAGCGATCCATCGTTCCTGTCATCGCCCCGCTACCTTCAGCCTGTGTGCCCCGGGTTGCCTCGAGTAGCCAACACTCAGGGCACGGAAGGTAAAACCCCGATTCACACTCGTACAGGCCCTTGCTTTCATGACCTCTGTCACTGACTCCCTTTATCCTCCTCTCTGGTTCTTGCACAGAGGATGGTTGTGTGCCTGGATCATGCTCCAGTGGCGGTGTGGATGCAGATACGATAGTGGTGTTTAAGAGACTTTTACATATGCACATGGATATGGAGGGATATGGATCATGCGCTGGCAGAGGACATTAGATTAATCTGGCATCATGTTTGAACATAGACATTGTGGGCTGAATGGCCTATTCCTGTGCCGCACTATTCTATTAGTTACGCAGCCTATCTTGTCTCTCCCCTGTGCCAGGCTTTACTGACCCTTGGAGATTTTGTGGCTGCCAAACGCTCACTGAGGAAGGCGTTTAAGCTGGGATCTCAACACCAGACGGATCACGACATTGTGAGGAGGAATCTCAAGAATGGTGAGTGGCTCCCTGCTTGGGTGTCAAAGTGAGTGGAGAAGGGCGGTGTTGAGGGGATTGGAGCTGCAGCAGTGAGACGGCTCCGTGGAGGGAGGTGTGGTACTGAGGGAGCACCGCACTGTGGAGGCGTGGAACTGAGGGAGTGCCGTACTGTGGGGGGGGGGGGGGGTGAGGGAGTGCCGCACTGTGGAGGGGCGGAACAGAGTGAGTGCTGCACTGTGGGAGTGGTGGTACTGCGGGAACGCAGCACTGTGGGAGTGGCGGTGAGGGAGCGACGCACTCAGTAATGTGACTCTTTGATAAAAGAGTCTGCTATCAGATCATGCTCCCTCCCCAACCTTGAGAACCAAGTCCCTCACTGGGTCACCCGGCCTCCCCCCATGGCGCGCGCCAAGTCCCCGGACATTCCCCTACTCTAACCCATCCCTGCCCTGACTGCAGCTGTGTCGGGATGCCGGCTGGAGGAGGCCTTGTCCGAGCTGGGTGAGGAGGGGCAGCAGGATGCACTGGGCCTGTGCGAGCAACTCGGCGACTTGTGTTGTAAGGTGAACAGCTACAGAAAAGCCATCGACTACTACCAGATGCAGGTACGTGGGACGGGGTCTGGATCAACCCGGCCGTAAGTCCCCAGAGCAGAACGTCAGCACATGGGGGGGAGGGGGGGGCGATACATCGATGTAGAGCAAGATTCCACCATTCTTCCTCTCACCCCTGTTCTATCATTCACAGTTATCGAGCTGTGCAGAACAGAAACAAGCCCTGAGTGAGCTGCTGCCATAGACCACGTGCCCAAAGGAGCACTGGAGTCTCTCCACTCCCGCCCCCCCCCTGCCGTCCCCCCCATTGCGCTAAACCACTTGCCGTCCCCTCCATGCCGTACCCCCTTCCCACCCCCCCTCCCCGCAGCTAACGTCCCCTTCGTGCTCCCTCTGCGGTCTTCTTTATGCCCCCCACCACCCAAACCTTACACCACCACCCCCGCCTTCTTTCCATTTTCTGCTGTCCCCTTCAACCCTCTTCCCCCCCCCCCCCCCCCCCCGTGTCACTGTCCCCATCCCCCTGATTTCCCCCCCCCCCCTTGATTGCGCTCCATCACCCATTCGTGCCCCCACCCTGCCGTTCCCTTCGTCCCTCTCGCACACCGTCACACGCTCTCTGCTCCCCACTCGAGCCCCGTTTCCCTCACACTTGTTGCTGATTCCTCTGCCTTCCCTCCATTAGCTCAGCCACGCGGAAGAGCTGCAGAAGCCGGAGCGGGAGCTGGGGGTCATCCACGTCTCGCTGGCTACCACTTTTACTGACCTCAATGAGTACGAGCTCTCTTTGAAACACTACCAGGCTGAGCTGGCTCTGCGGCGTGGAAGCCCCAAGGAGGTGAGGCTCCGCACTGGGGGGGGTGGGGGTCTCCAGCTATTCACCGCTCATTATGTGTAGACATTCTGTAGAGGTCATTGCTAGAGTAGACAGAGTGTCCAATGATTCCCGCTGGGGTAGACAACGTCTCCAATGATTCCTACTGGTGTAGACATCGTCTCCGGGGGTTCCCACTGGGGTAGACAGAGTGTCCAATGATTCCCGCTGGAGTAGACAGTCTCCAGGGGTTCCCGTAGATAGTGTCTCTGGGAGTTTCCGCTGGGATAGCCAGTGTCTCCAAGGATTCCCGCTGTTGTAGACAGTGTCTCCTGGGGGTTCCCGTTGGAATAGACCAGTATGATTTGCCTCGATGGCACGCAAAACCAAGTGATCTCAGTACACGATAATAAACCAGTTTTTCCCGGTCAAATAATATGGGATACAGTGAGAAGGGGAACTTCTGTAAACATGATGTCAGGTCTGGTTTGGGTTTATTATTGACACGTGTACGGAGTTGCAGTCAAAAATTATGTGTGCTGTCCAGTCAAATCATACGATACATTTTGTGCTTATCTTCGGTTTAAACCAACATCTGTAGTTCCTTCCTATACATGAGAGCAACAGGTAGTGGAAAAAGAGAAATGAAAGTGCAGAATATATTTTTTCTGTTACCGAAAGAGTGCAGATAAAAAATAATTCCCAAAGCAACCTGTGATGCGTCCCGATAGGATGCTCCCTTCCGTCTGAAGGCACAGAAGCTTGGAACAGACACAGGAACAGCTTCTTCCTCTCTGTTATCCGGCTTCTGAACGGTCCTTCCATAAGTTGTGGATGTAGCCCAGTGCATCTGTACAAGTTGGTGGGAGCAAGATTGGTGAGAATTAACAGAGTTGGGGGTGTTTTGTCTTTGCACATGCTGAGCGCGGACTGCCTAACATTGTCCGTGGTTACAGGAGTGCAAGACCTGGTTGAACGTGGCGATGGTCAAGGAAGAGTGTGGCTGCCCCTACACTGAGCTGGAGGAGTGCTACGGCAAGGCACTGCAGTGCGCTGAGCAGGCTCGCATCACCTCACTACAGGTAAGATGCTGCTCCGGCCACCCCAGCTCTGACACAGCCCACTTCACACTCAACTGATATGCAACCTACAGTCTGAAGAAGGGTCTCGACCCGAAGGTTTAGAAGAGTGAGATGGGACCTCATTGAAGCTGACTGAATGGTGAAAGGCTTGGATAGAATGGGTGTGGAGAGGATGTTTCCACTACTGGGAGAATCTAGGACTAGAGGTCATAGCCTCAGAATTAAAGGACTAAATTTCTTTAGTCAGAGGATGGTGAATCTGTGGGATCCTTTGCCACAGAAGGCTGTGGGGGTCAAGTCAATGGATTATTTTAAGGTGGAGATTGATAGATTCTTGATAGGCGTAGGTGTCAGAGGTTATGGGGAGAAGACAGGAGAATGGGGTTAAAAGAGAGAGATAGATTGGCCATGATTGAATGGCGGTGCAGACTTGATGGGCAGAATGGCCTAATTCTACTATCTAATTCTACTATCAGACTTATTCTACATCAAATTGGCAACTCTCCCTGGATCCCATGTGATCTAACCTTCCATGCGGGTTAGATCACATACTAGCCACCATGCAGGACCTTGTCAAAGGCCTTGCTGAAGTTCATAGACATCATCCACTACCCTGCCCTCGACAATCCTCTTGGTGACCTCTTTGAAAAGCTCTGATTTGTGAGACACGGCCCTTTAGTATGTGTTTCGGGGGTTATGGGGAGAAGACATAACATAACATCCAAACATCCGAGACATGAGGAGAATGGGATTAGGAGGGAGATATGGATCAGTCATGAATGAATGGCAGAGTAGATAGGCTGAATGGCCTAATTCTGCTCCTATCTTTATGCCCTTATGAAACGTCACCGGTTCCTTCTCTCCAGAGATGCTGCCTGTCCTGCTGAGTTACTCCAGCCTTTTATGTCTACCCAACCTACCCTCTGTGCACAGCAGCTGACCCTCCTCCTTGCTGACCTTTCAGCAAGATCCCAGGATGCTGGTAATAGTTAACTCATTTAACTATGAGCAGAGGTACATATTTCCCTGAAAATGGCCTCGCAGGTTGATAGGCTAGTTGAAAAAGCTTTTGAGTTTCGAAGTTTGGATGTTATGTTACAGATGTACAAGACATAGGTGAGGCTGCATTTGGAGTATTGTGTTCAGTTTAGATCACCCTGCTGTACGAAAGATGCCATTTAGCTGGAAAGGGTGCGGAGAAGATTTACAAGGGTGTTGCCAGGCCTTGAGGCCCTGAGCTATAGGGAAAGGCCGGGCAGGCTAGGACTATATTCCTTGAGCACAGGAGGATGAGGGGTGATCTTATAGAGATGTATAAAATCAATAGGGGAATAGATAGGGTGAATGCACAGTGTATTTTACCCAGGGTAGGGGAATCAAGAACCAGAGGGCTTAGATTTAAGGTGAGAGGGGGAAGATATAATAGGAACTGAGGGCCAATGTTTTCACACAGGGTGGTGGGTGGATGGAATGAATTGCCAGAAGAGGAGTTTGAGGCAGGTACTATAACAATATTTAAAAGGCACTTGGACAAGCATTGGAAAAGGTTTAGAGGAAGATAGGCCAGTAGGACTAGTGCATCCAGGTCTGCATGAATTTGGAATGAAGTGCATGTCTCGATGCTGTATGATTCTGTTTTTTGAACAGTGAACATCTTGCATTTATCACATCACTGCCTTCCCTGTGAGAAGTTGAGGTGTTGCCTTGAACCGCTGCTATCCTGCGGTGGGGGGCCCTGTGGTGCTGATGGGGAGGGAATTCTAGGATTTAGACCCGGTGGCAATGCAGGAACGGGGATAGACCAACTCAGTACGGCTCGTGAGGCGGAGGGAACCTCCAGGTGGTGGTGTCTGGGCCGTGAGGGGTGGTGGATTTGAGAGGTGCTGTCAGCGTAGCCTGGGTGAGTAACCGCATTGTGTTCTGTAGCCACTGTGTGTCAGTGTTGAGGAGGGTGGGTGGGGAGTGGGAAGGGGGGGTGTGGAGGAGGATGGATGGGGAGTTGGGGGGGTGGATTGGGAGTTTGGGGGGGGAAGGGTGATCCAGCCGATGCTTTGTCAGGGTCGGTGTCGAGCTTCTCAAGTGTTGTTGGAGCTGCTCACACAGTTAAGTGGAGAATGTCCCATCGCACTCCTGAGTCATAGCGTGTTTATGGTGGAGGGTTCTTGGAGTGTCCGAGGTTTTAGTAGCTCCTCACAGGATCCCCACTCTCTGACCAGCTTTTTGAACCAATGTGTTTATGCGGATGGCCCGAAGCCCTCTGGTTCTTGATTCCCCAACCCTGGGAAAAAGATCTTGTCCATTCACCCTATCTATTCCCCACCGTGATTTTATACACCTCTGTAAGATCACTCCTCAGCCTCCTGAATATATAAAGTCCTAGCGTGCCCAACCTCTCCCTTTAGCTCGGCCCATAAGTTCTGGCAACATCCTAGTAAATCTCTGCACCTTTTCCAGCTTAACGGCATCCTTCCTATAGCAGGGTGACAAATACTAAATATAATACTCCAAACGAGGCTTGCCCGCACCTTGCACAACTGTAACAACATCCCAGCTTAAAAATTCAGCTCCCTGACCAAAGGCCAATGTAGCGAAAGCCTTTACCAGCCTATGTGACGCCATTTTCCGGGAACTGTGTTCCTGCTCTCCCAGATCCCTCTGCTCCACCACACTCTCCCAGAGTCCTGCCATTCACTGTGTACCTACACTCTTAGATCCCTCTGCTCTTAACACTCCCCAGAGCCCTGCCATCCACTGTGAAGGTCCTGCATGGGTTGACGTTGCAGATGCCACACCTTGTCGTGCTCAGGGTGTAACGTTATCTCCTCCTGCCCACAGGCTCAGGTGCTGAAGCTTCTTCATTCGGTGCAGCAGAAGGGAGGTCACCCCGAGGCCGGCGCCACCCTGGCCCAGCTACAGGAGCTGCAGCAGAGCGGCGAGAGCGGGGAGGAGAGCGAGGCGGAGGAGGTGGAGAACAGCGAGCCCCTGGAGGACAGTGAGCTGGAGCTCTCAGAGAGCGGTACGAGCAGTCCAGCGCGGCGCCGTGCTGAGTGCAGGTCCCCTCCATCCCAGGGCTTGGCTGTACCTCTTACGCACGGATGTATGAGCAGGAGCAAGTTGTGTTGGGCAGGACGTGTTCCCATGCCTCAGGCATTTCTGTAGAACAGCACAGGAACTGGCCCTTTGGCCCACAATGTCCCTGCCGAATTTGATGCCGTTAAACTAATCTCCTCTGCCTTCACATGATCCACATCCCCCCCCCACTCTGCATATCCATCTGGCTAGCTAAAAGACTCTTAAATGCCATTATCATATTTTATTTGCCTCCACCATAAGTCATGTAACAAGAGAAGAATTAGGCCATTCGGCCCGTCAAATGTACTCCGCCGTTCAATCATGGCTGAACTTTCTCTCCTAACCCTTCTCCCCATAATCCTTCACACCTGTACTAATCAAGAATCTATCAATCTCTACCTTAAAAATGCGCAATGACTTGGCCTCTACAGCCTATGGTAATGAATTCCACAGGTTCACCACCCTCTGACTAAAGAAATTCCTAAGACTGTCAATGGAGATCTTATGTCACGTGTACCGAGATATAGTACAAAGCTCCGTTTTGCATGCTCTCCAAACAGATCAGATATTACATATTATTTGTATAATAATAAATACAATTGAGTCAAAATCAAGCACAATTGGTAGAGTAAAGGAGAAGAGAGTGCAGAATATAGTTCTCACCATTGCAGCGCATCAGTTCGAGTCATCCAGCACGGAAACAGGCCTTACGGCCCAACTTGTCCATGTTGACCAACATGCCCCATCTAAGCTAGTCTTACCTGCCATATCCCTCTCAACCTTTCCTATTCATGTAGCAGTCCAAGTGTCTTTTGTTTTTGTTTTATTAGGAAGGGTGTCAAAGGTTCTGGGGAGAAGGCAGGAGAATGGGGTTGAGAGGGAAAGATAGATCAGCCATGATTGAATGGTGGCGTAGACATGATGGGCCGAATGGCGTAATTCTGCTCCTACAACATGATCATGAGAGGGAAGGCAAAGTATTGCAGCAGGTGGGAGGGGTGGGGATAGAGACTGGTTGGTGTTGGGTGGAGCCAGATGGGGAGGTGATGTTGGTCGGTGTGGATATATCAGCTGTGTTCTACTTTCAGATGACGAAGACATTGAAGGTTATGATAAGCCTGTCTCGGGACGGAGGAAGATAAATCAAGTGAGTAATTCTAAACCCTCCTCTACATTCCCCCTGCAGTGGTTCACTGTTGCATCGCAACAGACAGACGCAGCAATGGGCCGCTCTGCCCCTTGAGCCTGTGCTGCCTCATGGCCACTTTCCTGCAATGTCCTCAAATGCCTCAGTTCCCAATCTCTGGTTTGAATGAACCCAACACCAGAGAGAACCCTAGTCAGTTTAATTGTCATATGCAGCAAGAATAGAACAATGAAATGCATGCTGCAGCCTAACGGGCCTGCTTATCCAATAACACACAGATATATATTTTTATATAAACATATAGAAACATAGAAAATAGGTGCAGGAGTAGGCTATTCGGCCCTTCGAGCCTGCACCGCCATTCAATATGATCATGGCTGATCATCCAACTCAGTATCCCGTACCTGCCTTCTCTCCATACCCCCTGATCCCTTTAGCCACAAGGGCCACATCTAACTCCCTCTTAAATATAGCAAGAGCAATATAGCAAATAACAATATAGCAAATATAACAATATATTTTATGTCTACTTGTATATTATTATGTAATACAATAAATGAATAACTGTTTACGAGTTAACCGTAATAATGCAAAGCCAAAGTCCTTTGCTGTGAATTCCTTCCTGAAACTCCTATGTCTGCATATCAGGGCAGCTCAGTGGAGCAGCTGATAGAACTGCTGCTTTACAGCACCATAGACATGGGTTCAATCCTGACCACGGGTGCTGTCTGTGTGGAGTTTGCACATTCTCCCTGTGACCGCGTGGGTTTCCTCACACATCCCAAAGACTTGCGGGATTGTTGATTAATTGGCCTCTGCAAATGACCCCCAGAGATCAGCAAGTGGAATAATATAGAACCAGTATAAGTGGGTGGTCGCTGGTCGGCATCGACCTAGTGGGCCGAAGGGCCTGTTTCCACGCTGTCGCTCGAAACTAAACTTTTGTGAAAGTGTGGGAGGAAACCGGAACACCCGGTGGACACACGGAAAACGTACAAACTCCGTACAGACAGCACCCGTAGTCAAGATTGAACCCAGGTTCTTGGCGCTGTAAGGCAGCAACTCTACAGCTGCACCACCGTGTCGCCCTAAATTGGTGAAATGTATGACAGCAGTTGTGAACTGTGCATTATAACACTTGCTGGGAGTCTGAGCGGCGGGTGCATTCCCTGCTGAGGGCTGACACGTGTTGTTGTCCACAGTGGAACCGCAGAAACGAGAAGGGGGAGACGGTGTTACACCGAGCCTGCATCGATGACAACCTGAAGCACGTCCAGAGTCTGGTGGAGAAGGTAAGAGACTGGAGCTGACCCACCTCAGGAGGGGGGGGGGGGGGGGGGGGGGAAGGAAGGTGCACTCTTGTTCCTGCATGCCATGTTACTCTGCACAGGAAATCACCCTCGCCTCCTCAGAAGAAGTTCAGCATGTCACCAAGGAATCTCACCAACAGAGTCTTACAGGAAACAGACCCTTCGACCCACTTTGCCAATAGCGGCCAACATGTCCCAGCTACACTAGTCCCACCTCTCTGTGTTTGGCCCATATCCTTCTAAACCTGTCCTATCCATGTACTTGGCTAAATGCCTCTTAAACGTTGCAATAATACCTGCCTCAACTACCTCCTCTGGCAGCTCGTTCCATACACCTCCCACCCTTTGCATGAAAAAGTTACCCCTTGGATTCCTATTGAATCTAACCCAATCGGATATGGACCAAGTGCAGGCAGGTGTGACTAGTGTAGCTGGGACATGTTGGCCAGTGTGGGCAAGTTGGGCTGAAGGGCCTGTTTCCATGCTGTATCACTCTGTCTATGACTCTATAGAGTGCCAACGAAGTTACAATATGGTTCCTCTTCCTTCTCACCCCCTCAGCTGCCAGCGTTTGGCCTGTGTCCCTCCAAACCTTTCCTACCCATTAGAGATGTGTTGGGTGGAAGCCAGTGGGTGCTGGTGAGATGGGGCAGAGGTTGGTCTGTTCCTGGGTCGGTTGAGTTTGGATCCCTGATGAGTGTTTCAAAATGTATGGGCAAATGCAGATAATGGGATCAACTAACCTTACTCAGCATTGGCAAGGTGGGCCAATGGGCCTGTTCCTGTGTTGTATGAAGTGATGAGTGGTTGGCATGGGACAGAGTGGAGTGTACCTCCCACAACCACAACCACTGCGCGAGGAACCGCTCACACCTTCCGCACTCAAGGTATCGGTTGCTTGTTCCTGATTAACCCTGATCATCACCTACATTCCAGGGACACCCATTGAACCCGCGAGATAACTGTGGCTGGACACCACTTCACGAAGCCTGCAACCATGGGTACCTGGGTGAGTCTCTGCTAATGGCACAAGGTCGACAGGATTCTAAAACTAAACAGCAACTGGAGATCTAAAGTTGGAACGGGTGCAGAAGAGAACGAGGGGGGGACGAGTGGAGAGTGTACGGTTGGCCTGAGAGGGGCAGGGAGTATATGGTTGGCTTGAGTGAGGAGGATGGGTGGGGGGTGTACGGTGGGCATGAGCGAGGGGGTGGGGAGAGGGTCAGGGTGTGTACAGTGGGCATGAGCGAGGGGGTGGGGAGAGGGTCAGGGTGTGTACAGTGGGCGTGTGAGGGGCAGGGGGTTTACTGTGGGCATGAGCGAGGGGGTGAGGAGAGGGGCAGGGGGCGTACAGTGGGCATGTGAGGGGCAGGATGTACGGTGGGGGATGAGCGGGGTGAGGGTGAGAGGGCTGGCACTGTGCCACTGATGCCCGTGTGTGCGTTGTGTGGTCCAGAGATCGTGCGCTTCCTGCTGGACCACCAGGCCAATGTCAACGATGCCGGGGGGCCGCACTGCGAGGGCATCACCCCACTGCACGACGCCATCGCCTGCGGGAACTTCTCCGTCGCCGAGCTGCTGGTCCAGAAAGGAGCGTCGGTGTCTGTGCGGAATGCCAAGGTCGGTGATGGTGGTGGGGGGGGTGGGTGGGGGTGTGTGAATGTTAGAGTAGGGAGGGAGGAACACCAGGTTCAGTGAGGGGGAGAGGGAACATCAGTGAGGGGAGGAGAGGGAACGTCAGGGTCAGTGAGGGGAGGAGAGAGAACGCCGGGGTCGGTGGAGGGAGGAGAGGGGATGCCAGGGTTGGTGGTAGAAGGATATAAAAATTATGAGAGGCATAAATAGCGTAGACAGTCAGAAACTCTTTCCAAGGGTATAAATGCCAAAAACTAGAGGGCATAGCTTTAACATGAGAGAGGTAAAGAGATGTGTGGTGCATGTTTTTTACACCGAGCTAGTGGGTGCCTGGGATGCGCTGCCAGGAGTGGTGGTGGAGGCAGATACAATTGGTGATTGATGTTTCTGAGGCTTTTAGATAGACACATGGATATGCAGGGAATGGAGGGATATGGATCACATGCTGGCAGAGGAGATTAATTTAAAGTGGCGTCATGTTGGGCTGAAGGGCCTGCTCCTGTGCTGCACTGTTCTGTGTTCTATCATCTCTGCTTCATTGGGGAGCTTGGGAATGGGGACCGACTGTGTGTACCGGCTCCCAACCCCCGCTCCCGCCAGGCGGTCACCGCTCTCTCCTGTTCCCTTGGGTGTGAGTGACGGTCTCACAGTGAGCTGTTGTCTGCCGTTCTCAGGGGCTGACTCCCCTCGATGGGCTGCGGGAATGGCAGCACCTCTACCGCAGGGACCTCGATCAAGAAACCCGGCAGCAGTGCAGGCACCTGGAGAGGATACTGACGGGGTCCCATGACCGAGGCAACACCGGTGCGTAAGTTCATGTGATGGGAGTGTTGGGGAGGGAGCTTCACTCCCGAGTGTGCGCAAGGTGCTGACTGTTCTGTGCCCATTCACAGGCCCCGTGGCAGAGAGCGAGCTGTTTGACTCTGAGAGTTCCCAGCTCTCACACACCACTGAGGCCGGTTCGAGGGCCCTGGGAGTGGAGGATCGGCGAGGGAGAGGCAGCCGGATCTCGGGCGGGGACGGCGTGGGGTACTGCTCCCAGAGGTGGGTAGAGGAGCCCCCCACCACCCAGGTGACAACAAGGAGCCGTCTGGATTGGTCGGACGAGGATGAGGATGACCTCCCGCTGGAGTGTTTCCGGCCATTCAGGAAGCGGCAGCGGTCGGCGGGAGACGGCGAGGGGGACCCGGTGACCCTCAGTGTCAGTGATGGGACGGCAGGCGGCCGGGGGTCTCTCCGCCCGGAGCGGGAGCGGGAATCGCACGATCCCTGCGCTGCCACCTCCACCTACCTGAGTGCCATAAGGAGCCTGGGAAGCGCCCAGTCCCGGTTCCTGTGCCAGACCCTGGCTGAGCCGGCCCCAGCCCCAACCCCAGCCCTAACCCGGTCTGCCCTGATCCCAGACGCTGAGTGCCTGGAGGAGGACTGGCTGGAGGACGACCTGTGGGATGGACGGCACAGGAAGAGGCCGCGGGAGAGGGGCGGAGTGGTCCCAGAAACTGACCCTGCTGCCAGACCTGCCCCCAACCCCACCAACTCCCCCAGGCTTCCCCTGCCCAGGAAGAGGCCGCGGCAGATGCGGATGACCCAGATCGTGGAGAGGACGGTGGTGGGGAGGACGGCAGGGCGCTCCAGACAGGGAGGGGCTGCCTTGGGCAACTCCGATCATCTCACCCCAGAGCTCTGGTCCACCGCACCTAATATCTCCATCTCACAGGTAATGCACGCCCGCTCCACCTCACCCCTCCCTCCCAACTAATCTCTCCCACCCTCCGCACTACCCCCTCCCTCCACCCGCACTACCCCCAGCCCTCCACACTACCCCTCTCACTGCCTGCTACTCCCCTCCATACTAACCCTCTTCCTCCCTCCCTCCACACTATCCCCCCCTCCGCATTACCCCCCCCTCCGCATTACCTCCCTCCCTCCAATTACCCCCTCCCTCTGTACTACTCCCTCCCTACCCCCCTTCCTCCAGCAAGCCCCACCTTCTGACTCCAGACAATGCAACTTTTCCTCCGTTACTGCCATCTTAGTCAGGCCTGTTACATCGTCATTACCACTAGTAGTTCACTAGTTATCTGGCCTCCAGTCACTGATTTATCAATCTACTATAATTATGTCAATTATAGTAGATAATACTATATAGTAGATAATACCCAGCATACAATCACTAGCCCTCTAATCTGCTGTGGTAATTCTGTAGTTACCCAATGTCCAGTTGCTAAAGGGCCTGTCCCACTTGGCCGTCATTTACGCTACAGACCAGTAGTGACTGACACGCGACTGTCGCGTGCGTCACCATGCGTCTTCACAGCCGTCTGGAGCGCGTGACGTCATTTGAAGATAGTCACAAACTACTGGAGTAACTCAGCGGGACCGGCAGCATCTCTGGAGAGAAGGAATGGATGATGTTTCGGGTCGAGGCTCTTCTTCAGTCTGAAAGAAAGGTCTCGACCCGAAACGTCACCCATTCCTTCTCTCCAGAGATGCTGCCGGTCCCGCTGAGTTACTCCAGCAGTTTGTGTCTATCTCCAATCGTCTTGGCCCCGCTCTGGGAGTAGGATTGGGGGCGGATCCGGATCCCCAGGCCGAGCTCGGCGATCGTTTGCCTGTTTCTGCTGCTGTTGGAGGTGAGATGTTGCGCCGCGCCAGGGTCTTTGGCCTGTCCCACTTTGGCCGTCAGTTACGCGACAGGCCGGTGGCGCGCGAAGATTTTGTGCAGGACGAAGTCCACACTCCTCCGCACCACTCCATGCGCCCGTCCCATGCTACCCACACGCTAGCAGGTCGTGTAAATGGCGCGCAAATGACGGCCAAGTGGGACAGGTCCTTAACTCACCAATCAGCTTGAGTAATGATAGTTACCTGGTCTCCAGTCAGTCGCCCTCTGATCTGCTCTAGTAATTCTACAGTTACCCTGTCTCCAGTCACCAGCCCTGTGCTCTCTGTCTCTCCCCAGAGTCCAGCCCTGCCGATTACACAGACCGCCAACACCGCAGTGCCTCATTTAATTAGAGTGAAGGTCACAGTGCAAGAGACCATCTTTCTGATCCCAGTTCCACACAGGTGTGTCCTTTAATTATTCCTTGTGCACGGTGGGATGGGGACCCACAGACATGAGAGACGGTCAGAACCTTTCCCCAGGGTGGAAACGTCACAGCTTTAAGGTGAGAGGGGCAAAGTTTAAAGAAGATGTGCAGGGCAAGTTTTTACATAGCGAGTGGTGGGTGCCCGGAACACGCTGCTAGCGGCAAGGGTCTTTTAATGTTTTTATTATTATGGGTGTCAAAGGTTATGGGGACAAAGCAGGAGAATGGGGTTGAGAGGGAAAGATCGATCAGCCATGATTGAATGGCGGAGTAAACTCAGTGAGCCGATTGGCCTAATTCTGCTCTTAAAACTTATGAATTTATGAAATGTTGTTTTTGTTCCTATCTCAACTACCTCCTATGGCAGCTCATTCCATGTACCAACTGCCCTCTGTATAATAAATTGCCCCTTGGGTGTGCATTAAATCTTTCCCCTCTCACCTTAAACATATGTCCTCTTGATTTTGATTCTCCTACCCTGAGTAAAAGACATTCGATTCCATAGACAAGATGTGGTGGGGAGCGGTGAAGACCTGTCCCCGGCAATGAGAGGGGCGGGCCTGCTGACGGATTGGAGCAGGCGGTCAGGGGGCGCTGATGTTGGGTGAGTTTAACCTGCTCTCTCTCTCTCTCCTCCTCCACAGCAGCGGTGAGGTGCACACAGTGTCCTGGCTGGCTGAACAGGCCAGCCAGCGCTATTACCAGACCTGTGGTCTAAGGCCCAAGCTCAGCCTGAAGAAGGAAGGAGCCTTGCTGGACCCACTGGATCCCATCACCCACGTCCTGCAGAGTGACGAGGAGGTAAGATCCAGGGTCTCCGCTCAGCGCAGATCCCTCCGCACCGCACTGCCCCATCACCCAGTCACAGGGTCAGTCACAGAGTGAAGTTCCCTCTATCCCATCACATGCTCCCGGGATCAGACACAGAGTGAAGCTCCCTCTACATTGTCCAAAGATGCCCCATCAAAGCTAGTCCTAATTGTCCCTGTTTGGCCCATATCCATCTAAATCTTTCTGATCCACATATCTGTCCAAAAGTCTTTCAAGTGTAATTATACATGCTTCATCTACCTCCTGGCAGCTAATTCCATTCTCTGTGTCTTGGAGTTAGATGTAGCCCTTGTGGCTAAAGGGATCAAGGGGTATGGAGAGAAGGCAGGTACAGGATACTGAGTTGGATGATCAGCCACGATCATATTGAATGGCAGTGCAGGCTCGAAGGGCCGAATGGCCTACTCCTGCACCTATTTTCTATGTTTCTATGAAAAGGTTGCCTTTCAGGTTCCTATTAAATCTTTCTCCTCTCACCATAAACTTTTGCTCCCTGGTTCTTGATTCCCCTACCCTGGGTAAAAGACTGCGTATTCAACCGCATTCCCATCGTGATTTTATACGCCCCTATAAGATCGCCCCTCATCCTGCAGAGCTCCAAGGAATAACCCTCCTTCCTAGCCAACCTCTCCTTCTCGCTCAGGCCCTCAACTCCTGGCAATATCTTCATAAATCTCGAAGCTTCTTTGCAGCTTGTTACGACAAACCTATGAAAGGTTGTGGAATGTGCTGCCGGGGCGGTGAAGATATGATAGTGACCCACAAGAGACATTTGGATGGCCACATGCAGGGAATGGAAGAATATTGATCAGGTGCAGGCAAAGGGGATTTGTTTAACTCGGTATCATGTTCAGCAGGCATTGTGGGCTGAAGGGCCTGTTCCTGTACTGTTCTGAGAACTAACTGGGTCTGAGTGTGGAGAGGTCTGGTGGCCTTTGTTCCGTGGGCAGTGGCAGTGAAGGAAGTGGACAGACTCGCCCACCGTCAGATAGCAGGAGCAGACCACTCGGCCCCACCATTCAATATATCTCTGCTAGCTTCCACTCTTGTATGCCAGTTCCCCCTCAATTCTTTATAGTCATAGATTCATACATGGCTGGCACAGCGCCCATATACACCAGCCGCTCTCTGCCGCTGGCGTTGTACTGTGGCTCACTCGTTGTACGATGCGATTGCTTTGCAGGTGCTGGCCGTTGTCTTGTCCTGGGACCTGCCTCCCCTCTCTGACAGATACAAGAAAGCCTGTCACAGCCTGGGACTGGGTAAGGAGTGTCTGCACTTATTATTCACCGGAATATATATAGGTATAGATTTATTATTGTCACGTGTACTGAGGTACAGTGAAAAGCTTTATTTTACATGCTATACACACAGATCAGATATATTATACATAAATAAATACAATCAAGTCACACTCAAGTACAATAGGTAGGATAATGGGGAAGATACAGAGTGCAGAATATAGTTCTCAGCATTGTAGCGCATCAGTTCCACAGACAAAGTCCAATGTCGACAATGGGGTAGAGATGAATGAGACGGTACCCTAGCTGATTGGAGGACCATTTAGAAGCCTGATAACTAAAGGGAAGAAGCCGTTCCCGAGTCCGGTGATTTGCGCTTCTGTACCTTCTGCTGGATGGGAGCAGAGAGAAGAAGGAATGGCTGGGGTGGGACACGTCTTTTGATTATGTTGGCTGCTTTCTGGAGGCAGCTTGAAGTGGGCTCCAGATGGAGTCGGTGGTGTGGAGTCTGGTCTGTGTGACGGATTGGGCTACATCCACAACTCTGCAATTGGTTCCCAATGCAAGCTGTGATACTTTCCACAGTGGTTCTGTGGAAGTTGGTGAAATTCCCTTGTAGACCTACAGAACTTCTGTAGTGTGAACGAGGGGAAAGGGGCGAGGCAAGCTGGATGGTGCCTAAGGCTCGGTGTGAATGCAGTGGTTGTTGATCTTGCTGTCTCTCTCTCTCGCACCAGCTGAGGACAGCCTGGTGCTGAGGGCGTGCGAGGTGCAGGGAGGCGGCTCCTGCTTCCGGCTGAGTGGGCTCCCGCTGGGCACGAAGGGCCTGGTCCCCCTCCTGCGCTCCCTCCGCCTACACATGGCCACCCGGGAGCTGCGACTGGCAGACACACAGCTGGCACTGCCCGCCCTAGGGGAGTTACTCGCCACCCTGCTCACCCTACCCAACCTCACCCTACTTGACCTCTCCGACAACCTCATCAATGGCCCCGGCCTGAGGGAGCTCAGCGAGGGAGCACGCCAGTCCGCCCAACCCCCCTTCCCAGTGAGTGCCAGACCCATATTTTCCTGTATCTGTACGATTTAAAATTAGACGCTCTTGACTCTTAACTCCCGTCAGAGAGGTTTAGTGTCTACTGGCCCCACTACCTTCAGCAGGAACAACGCTGCACTGGACCTCGATGTCCTTTTCTAGGTCGTCCAGAAAGGTATTGAGTTGAAGCTGGTTGTTCCCCTTCACCACCGTGCCCTTCCCGCTCTTTTGAGCATATGGCGCAGGGTCCTCATTAGCCCGGGCACGTTTGACCCCCGGAGGGAGGTCAGTTTGGGACGATGTGTGGCACCTTCAGTTTTTACGATAAACTTGCATAATTCCTCCATGGGAATGAGTGGAGTGGCGTCGGGGGGGGGGGGGGGGGGGGGGAGCGAGAACATCCATAAACTCGCTATCCGAGGAGTGCCATTCACTGACAATGGAATCCCTTGCGCCCAAGTGGTCCCAATCACCATCTCACTGACAATGGAATCCCCACCCCCGGACACACCCTCGGTGCTTGATTCACCCGCCCCACACTGTGCAGCGGTTGTCTCTTCCCCACCCACAGGTATCTCCTCCACCTCAGTCCCAACCCTGGGGTCAGTAGCAGAGGGGCATTCCCTAGATGTACCCGGGGAGTCTAGACCATCGGTTGGGTGCGCAGAAGGGCCGTCTAGCTCTCCACAGGTTGGGCCCAGAGAAGACCCTGTTTTTAATTTTTTTTTAAATTATATTATATTTATTTATTATATAAAAAAATAAAAATAAACATACAGAGTATTAACACAATCAAAGACTGCCTATGTTGACGGTTTACCAACAAACGATCATTAAATTAATATAACGCCAACTTTATCAACAAAGTCCCTCTGGAGCCAGGTCCTGAGGGAGAGAAGGGCTGGTTTCCCCTACCCCCTCCCCACCCACTGTCCCTAACTCCGCAGGCGTGCTCTGTGTCATGTCCTGGGTGGGTTGCTCCTGGGCTTTCTCGGAGGCGTTGCAAGGGACTCCCTTCCCAACAAGAATCTCCCTTGCACCATTGCGCCCAAGTGGTCCCAATCACCGTCCACCCAAGAATCCTCTCCAGGGCATGAGACCAGGGCCTGAACCAGAGGGTGGGAGCCTTCCCCCACCACAGTACTCCCCTCCCCGCCCTGGAAGATTCCTTGTTTTTTTCCCCCTTCCTCTCTCCCCTGGAGAGACATCTCCTTTATTTTCAGCCTGAGGAACTCTGCACAACCCCAGGGTTCCCCGACTCAACTACAGTCGGAATGGCAGGGGGGTTAGTGGCATCGGAGACGGAGGCCATGTCTGGGATTTGGGGCAATACCTCCAAATATGCACCCACGTCGCTGCAGGCATGGCACCTTGGGCACTCCGATGTCCAGAAGATTATGATATCTGCCCCTCTACATCGGGGACCTGGGGTGGAGAGTACTACACTTAGGAGTCCCGAGCAACCTGGTTTTATTCAGGTTCACAGACTCGCCAGCCGCCTGCCACTTTTTTGGGCTGGAAGAGTCTGTCTTCCACGTGTATATGGAGTGTGTGAGGCTGCAGCCCCTGTTCCAATATCTAAAGGGGCTGCTCCTTGTCTTCTTGCTGCACTTCTCACCCACCATCCTCATCTTTGGACACACTGCGTAGGGGAGAGGGTAGGGCCGAAGATGTCCTGGTAGGGTTGCTCCTGGGCCTGGCCAAGCTGGCCGTCCGTGAGTCACGGCGCCAGGCGGTGGAGGGCTCCGCCCGAGCCAGCTGCCTGCCCCTTTTCCGGGGTTACGTCCGCGCCCGGATGGTATAAGAGAGGGACTACGCGCTGCCCACGGGCTCCCTGGGGGGGGGGGGTGGAGATGGAATGTATCCTCAATAAGGATTGTAATAGTTATTTGAAAATTTAGTATTTAGATAATTTGGTGACTGTGTATTATGGTGGTGGGTGTGTTACGACTATTTTGGTTTAATAAATATTTTTAATAATAATTGAATAAATTTTAAAAAGTGTGGCGCTCCATCAGCATTGCCCCCCCTCACCTCCCCCCCCCTCAGCACTGCCCCCCCCCAGTACTCCCCCCCCCCCCCCCCCCCCCCCTCAGCACTGGGCTCCCCCCTCAGCACTGCCCCCCCCCTCAGTACCGCCCCTCTCACAGTATTGACATTGAGCTGCCTCTCGCTGTTGCAGAGTCTGCGGGAGTTGAACCTGAGCCTCAACCCGCTGGGGGAGGGCAGCTGGCAGAGCCTGGCTGTGCTGCTGGAGTGCTGTCCCGTGCTGACCACACTCAGACTCCAGGCCTGCGGGCTGACCACTAGCTCCCTGCAGCAGCATCGCCACCAGCTTGCAGAGGCCATGAAAGGTGAGGGCTGGCTTGTTGCATTACTGAGGGGAGGGGGTTGTGTGTGTGTGTGACATATTTATCACAACCATGCAAAATAGAGGGTTTACGTTTCATTTAATTCATGTCATGTGCACCATGGTACAGTGATGTTTTGTTTTGCTCGCTACCCCAACAGATCAGATAAACTATACATAAACAGAATCAAGCCAAACTCAAGTACAGTAGGTAGAGCAAAGGGGAAGATGCTGGGTGCAGAATATAGTTCTCAGCATTGTAGCGCATCACAAATGGACACACAAAGTCAAATTGATTTAAGGGGTGAATCAGATGGTACCCCAGCTTATGAAAGGACTGTTCAGAAGCCTGACAACAGAGGGGAAGGTGTTCCTGAGTCTGGTGGTGCGCACTTTCATGCTTCAGTATCTTCTGCTGGACAGGAGCAGAGAGAAGAAGGAATGACCGGGGTGGGATAGGTCTTTGATACGGAGTGCAGAATATAGGGATAGAGATGAATTGGGCAGTAGCAGAGCTTATGGGCAATTATTCTACAAACCCACATGATTTTGGGATGTGGGAGGAAATGCACACAGTCTTTGGTCGAACGTACAAATTCCATACAGACAGCACCCAAGGTCAGGATCATTTGCTGCATGTGTGGACCAGATTAGAGGGAGGCACAGCTGGGAGACCTGTTGCCTCATAGCAGCAGACTCGGATTATATCCTGACATCTAGTAGTATCTGTTTGCGCGTTCTCCCGGTGACTGCGCAGATTTCCTCCAAGTGCTCTGGTTTCCTCCCACTTCCCAAGATGTTCGGTTCTGTAGGTTAATTGGTCATCTAAATTGCCCCTAGTGTGCGTGGAGTTGGTGAGAAAATGGGATAACATAGAACTAGTGTGAACGGGTGATCGATGGTCAGTGTGGACCCAGTGGTCAATGTTTCAAGTCGGGACCTTGTGAGGTTGATAAAATCGATGCCTTGGTGATCTGGGAGCCGTGTGAGTTAGAACCTTCTCCCCAGGAAGGCAATGGGAAATACCAGAGGGCAAAGCTTTGAGAGGGAAAGTTTAAAGAAGATGTGTGGGGCAATGTTTTTTACACAGAGGGTGGTGGGTACCTGGAACATTATGCCAGAGATGGTGGTGGAGGCAGATAGGATGGTGGTGTTTCAGAGGCTTTTAGACAGGCACATGGATATGCAGGAGATGGAGGGATATAGATCACGTGTAGGCAGAGGAGATTAGTTTAACGGCATCATGTTCAACACGGACATCCCTGTCTGTTCTGTGTTGTAAAGATTGGTTTAGATTGGTTGGTTCTCCGTGGATTGTCACCTTGACGTGGTGGAGAAGCTTGTGTGATCCTGAGAGCGATTCCGTCTGGAGCTATGCTCCTGGTTGGGTCACCCATGGCGGTAAGGTCGAGGGGGAGGTCTCTGACAAAGAGCAATCCAACCAAGACCTGAACGATGGAACAGGCGGAGGATGATGGCTGACCTTAATGGAGCGTCACAACGGCTGGGAAGGCAGATGAAGACTGCAGCAGAAAAGGGTCTCCGGTCGTCCGGTTGGCCCAGATCTGTCGAGGACCGTGTGGTGGCTGTGTGCACCAGTCTCCCCACGTTAAACAAAGTCACGCACAGGCGTCCTAAAGGACAGTCCTACTTGTTTCGAGTGATCGCTGATGATGATGATGATGGTTTAGAGTGGACCGTAGCTGTGTGTGAGGGGTGGGTGTGAGTGGTCCGTGGGAATGTGAGTGGTCAGTGGGTGTGAGAGTGTTGTCGCCAGTGACCCCCCCCCCCTTGCTCCTGTTCCCCACAGGTTCCCTGCATCTGAAGACACTGTGCCTGTCACACAATGCGCTGGGAGGGCAGGGGGTGGAGCTGATCCTGCAGAGCCTCCCCCACCGCTCCCTCACTCACCTGGACCTGTCGGCAGTGGGGGGGGCAGGCGGTGACACCCTCCGCGTCGAGCACTTCGTCAGGTACCTGTCACAGGTGAGTGGAAGAACCTTCATCGGGATCCAGCCTCCCGAAAACAGGAATGATATTCAGCAGTTGGTGACCCGTTAATGGAATTTGTCTCTCTCCCTCTCCCCTTCGCCAGGATGGATGCTGCCTGACCCACCTGAAGCTCTCGGCCAACCGCCTGACGGACGACTCTCTCCATGATCTCTCCAGGTAACCTCCCTCTTCAATACCATGCACACTACAGTGTGCTTTACTAATCGCCCAGCTAGAGGAAGGATGTCATTACGCTGCAGAGGGTGCAGGGTGTCTGGATGTTTAGGTTTAAGTCTCAGAATAGTGAAAAGCTTTGTTTTTGCCTGCTATGCAAGCAGATTAGATAAATACAATCAAGTACTATAGGCAGCGCAAAGGGGAAGATGCAGTGTGCAGAATATAGTTCTCAGCACTGTAGCGTACCAGTTCCATTGACAAAGTCCAAGGCTTATGTTATAGGGAGAGATTGGAAAGACAGGACAGAGTGGGAAGGCTGAGGGGTGAGCTGATTGAGGCGTACAAGATCATGAGGGGCTGTGGGTAAGATGGATGGATTGTGTTTTTCCCAGGGTATGGGAGTATAAAACTAGAGTGCATAGTGTAGTGAGAGGAGCAAGATTTAAAGAAGATTTGAGGGGCAACTTTAGCATCATCCAGCGTCAGTGTGTCTCAGCTCCTCTCCCCTCACACCCTCATCACCCCAAGACTCATCTTACCGTGGCTCTCGCATTTCTCTCCAACGCCGACAGCTCAACTTCATTCCGCACACATTTACTACAGTCCAGGAGTGATCTAGGAGTACAAGTACCTGAAAATGGCACTGCAGATAGACACGGTGGTGCAGACAGCCTTTATCACACGAGCCTTCAACAGGCGTACCAGATGAGGGAGGGGAAGCTGCAGTTAGAACATTGTGTTCGGTTTTGGTCAACTGTTACAGGAAAGATGCCATTAAGCTGGAAAGAGTGTAGAGAATATTTATGTTGCCAGGACTCAAGGGCCGGAGCTCCAGGGAGAGGCTGGGCAGGCTAGGACTTTATTCCTTGGAGCACATAAGGCTGAGGGGTGATGTTATAGATGTGTATAAGATCATGAGAGGAATACATAAGGTGAATTAGTTTTTTCTCCAGGGTGGGGGAAGCAAGAATCAGAGGGCACAAGTTTAAGGTGAGGGGAAAAATGTAATAGGAACTTGAAGGACAACCTTTCAAATGGAGGGTGGTGGGTGTATGGAATGAGCTGCCAGAGTAAGTAGTTGAGGCAGGTACTATCACTACATTTAATAGACACTTGGACGGGTACATGGATTGAAAGGTTTGGAGGGTTATGGGCCAAAGGTGGGTAGGTGAGGTTTGCTTAGATGGGACATCTTGGTCGGCCTAGACGAGTTGGGTGGAAGGGCCTGTGACTGGCCCACACCATGTGGGGGAAGGATGGTGACGGGGGCCGCGGGGTCTGAGTTGGGCAGAGGGTGACACTGTCTCTGTGATGTGCAGGTGTTTGCTCCTCTGCCGCTCCCTGGAGGCCCTGGATCTCTCCGCCAACCCTGGACTCACCACCGCAGGCCTGGACCTGCTGCTGGGAGCAGTGCGGGTGCGCAGCTCTGGGCTGCAATTCCTCAGCCTGGCAGGTACACTGGGGCGCGGTGGGGACCAGGGGGCTGCCAGGACAGGGCCAGGTGGGGGTGTGGAGAGTCAGGATCCCAGCTGTCTAACAGCAAACCATCCCCATCCTTCCCTCTCATCATCCCTCTCTCCCACTCGCCTTTCCCTCTGTCCCTCTCCTCCACCCACCTTCCTCCCTCATTTCCACCTGCCACTCTCCTTACTTTCAATCCGCCACCTTCCGTCTCCCTCTCTGGCCCTCTTCGGCCTTTCTCCCTCCATTCCCTCTGCACCTCTCCCTCCCTCCCCCCTTCCTACCCTGCTCCCTCCCTTCCCTGCCTGGGGTTCAGGGGGGCTGCGTTGAAGGTCAGGGTTGAGGGTCTGGTTTAACGGGGTCGGGGGTGTAGGACGAGGTCGGGGTTGAAGGATGGGGTCGGGGATCTAAGACGGGGTTGGGGGGTGAGGGACGGGATCAGGTTAAAGGTTGGGGGTGAGGGTCAGGGTTGTAGGACGGGGTCGGGGGTGTAGGATGGGGTCGTATGTGTAGGATGGGGTCGGGGCTGAAGGGGTCAGGGAGTAGGACGGGGTCGGGGTTGAAGGTTGGGGTTGAATGGGTCGGGGGTGTAGGATGGGGTCGGGGCTGAAGGATGGGGTTGAAGGGGTCGGGGAATAGGACGGGGTCTGGGCTGAAGGATGGGGTTGAAGGGGTCGGGGGTGAAGGATGGGGTTGAAGGGGTCGGGGAGTAGGACGGGGTCGGGGCTGAAGGATGGGGTTGAAGGGGTCGGGGAGTAGGACGGGGTCGGGGCTGAAGGATGGGGTTGAAGGGGTCGGGGGTGAAGGATGGGGTTGAAGGGGTCGGGGTTGTAGGTCGGGGTTGAAGGTTGGGGTTGAAGGGGTCGGGGAGTAGGACGGGGTCGGGGCTGAAGGATGGGGTTGAAGGGGTCGGGGAGTAGGACGGGGTCGGGGCTGAAGGATGGGGTTGAAGGGGTCGGGGAGTAGGACGGGTCGGGGCTGAAGGATGGGGTTGAAGGGGTCGGGGAGTAGGACGGGGTCGGGGCTGAAGGATGGGGTTGAAGGGGTCGGGGGTGTAGGATGGGGACGGGGTTGAAGGACGAGGATGGGGTCGGGGTTGTAGGACGGGGTTGGGGTTAGTGCTGCTCTCTGACCGTCCCCCTCTCTCCCTCGATTGCAGGTGCCTCTGTCCAGGAGTGGTCCATGGCGGAGGGTACGGCCCCCCGGGTGGGGGAGCTGCAGCTGTGCAGCACGGGGCTGCACAAGGGGGAGATGGAGAGGCTGGCGGGGAGCTGGCGCAGTGCCCTGGGGGGCCGGGGCAGGGCCCTGTGTCGTCTGCACAAGTGCCTGCTACGGGCAGTGCCCAGTGGTCAGAGCTAACCCCTCCCCGCCCACTCCCTACCCTCCCCCCTCCCCTTCACCCAGTCTCCCCATCAAATCCTCCAACCATTCACCCACCCCCTTGCTCTCCCTTCACCCCCTACCTCCCTCTTCAACTCCTTCCCTCCCACTCAGTCCCTCACTCCCCACCTCCCACTCCCCTCTTCCACCACTCTGGTCCTTCCTTCCTGCATCTCCCCCGTTCTCTCCCACTCCCACCCCTCCTGTCTGTTTACCGTTGCTTTTCACCAGTGCTGCTCCTGTAACTGCTTGTACTTTGTATATTAAACCAGACATTACAACCGATCTGTCTACTGTCATCTTTAGTTTACCCGTGTGGGTCCCATCCACCTCATACAGCACGAAAGCAGGCCCTTTGACCCAATTTGTCGTGTCAACCAAGATGCCCCATCTACGCTTGGCCCATTTGCCTGTGTTTGGCCCTTATCCCTCCAAACCTTTCCTATCCATATATCTGTCTTTAAAATGTTGTTATTGTGCCTGCCTCAACTACCTCTTCTGGCAGCTTGTTCTGTATACCCACCACCCTTTGTGATAAGATTGCCCGTCGGGTTCCTATTAAATCTTTCCCCTCCTTAACCAATGCCCGTGAGTTCTTGATTCCCGTACCCTAGAAAAAAGACAGCATTTATCCTATACATTCTCCTCATGATTTTATACACCTCTATAAGATCACCCCTTATCCCAAGGAATAAAATCCGAGTCTGCCCAACCTCTCACCATAGTTTGAGGCCTCGAGTCCTGGCAGTATCCTCGTAAACCTTCTCTGTACCCTGAAAAGAAATGACACCCTTCCTTTTGCAGAGTGACCAAAACAGAACACATTACTCCAAACACAGCCTCACCGACGTCTATGCCAATGTAAGAACATCTCAACTTCTATATTTAAATCCTTGTCTAACAAAGGCCAGAGTGTCCAAAATCCTTTCTTCATCACCTTGTCCACCAGTGATGCCACTTTCATTGTACTATGTATTTGTGTTCCTGGATCCCTTTTCTCTTCACTCCCAGGGCCTTGCCTTTCCATAGCCAAGAGTGTTTCATTGTCATTTCCACGGACAATGGAACAGTGAATATCTTGCAGCAGCATAACACGCCTGTAAACACATTACGCATCCATAACATATGATCAACATTTTAAAATCCAGTAAATTTTTTTTTTTTAAGTACCTGTGTAAAAAGTAGTGCGACCAATAACAGTCCATAGTTCCCACAGTTTAGTGTTATGTAGTGTTCATGGCCTTGGTTTGACTTCCCAAAATGCGGCACCTCACACTTGACTGAATTAAGCGCCATTTGTCATTCCTTGGCACACTTGCCCAGCAGTAAATTCTTGATAATTTCCTTCACTGTCCAATGAATCTACAGCCGGAGCAGAGGGGCCACGCCAATGTAGTAAGGCGGGAGACTGCAGAATTAGATAAACATTAAGATTGGTTGGTTCTCCGTGGATTGTCACCTTGACGTGGTGGAGAAGCTTGTGTGGTCCTGAGATCCTGAGAGCGATGCCGTCTGGAGCTATGCTCCTGGTTGGGTCACCCATGGCGGTAAGGTCGAGGGGGAGGTCTCTGGCAAAGAGCAATCCAACCAAGACCTGAACGATGGAACAGGCGGAGGATGATGGCTGACCTTAGTGGAGCGTCACAACAGCTGGGAAGGTGGATGAAGACTGCAGCAGAAAAGGTCGTCCGGTTGACCCAGATCTGTCAAGGACCGTGTGGTGGCTGTCTGTGCACCAGTCTCCCCACGTTAAACAAAGTCACGCACAGGCGTCCTAAACGACAGTCATACTTGTTTCGAGTGATTGCTGATGATGATGATGGTTTAGAGTGGACCGTAGCTGTGTGTGAGGGGTGGGTGTGAGTGGTCCGTGGGAATGTGAGTGGTCAGTAGGAGTGAGAGACTCCGTGCGTCTATTCGATTTATTCTCATGATTTGTATACCTTTATAAGATTACCTCTCATCCTCCCACGCTCCAAGGAATAGAGTCCTAGATTGCTCAATCACTCCCAATAGCTCAGGCCCTTGAGTCCTGGCAACATCTTGTAAATCTTCTCCGCGCCCTTTTCAACTTAACATCTTTCCTATAACGGTGCCCAGAACACAATACTCTAAATTCAGCCTCGCCAACATGTTATATTACTGCAACGTAACCTCCCAAGTTCTATATTCTAAGGAACTGCAGATGCTGGTTTAAACAGAAGAAAGACACAAAAAGCTGGAGTAACTCAGCAGGACAGGCAGCATCTCTGGAGAAAAGGAATAGGTGATGTTTTGGGTCGAGACGCTTCAACATGTTCAGTTGGTAAAGAGGGAGGGCAACATAAAACAATGTAATAAGGGCTGGTTTTGGTGGGGAAACACTGGATTCAGAAGGAATTCCAAGTCTTCATTCAGAGAGCCTCAGATTAATCAGGGGGTCTTCAGTGTGGATTTATTAACGAGTGCTTGAAATCTGTGGAATTCTCTACCTCAGGTGGAGGCAGGTTCTCTGGGAGCTTTCAAGAGAGAGCTAGATAGGGTTCTTAAAAATAGCGGTCAGGGGATATGGGGAGAAGGCAGGAAAGGGGTACTGATTGGGGATGATCACATTGAATGGGCTCGAAGGGCTGAATGGCCTACTCCTGCGTCTATTGTCTATTATCTTTGATGGAGGCAACAAGGAAAGTCAAAGAGGGTGGTGGATTTGGTGATGTCTATTAAGGAAAACAAAACTACAGCTGCTGGAATCTGAAACAAGAACAGAAATGCTGGAAGAACTCAGACGGCCAGCCAGCATCTGTGGAGAGAGAACCCGATCAAGGTCACGTTCTCCAGACTTAACCATCACCAAAAAAGATGTCCAACCACACTGAAGCTGTGGGCATGAGATCACACCAACATCTCTATTTCCTCAGGGGACTAAGGAAGTACAGCATGTCTCCAAGGAATCTCACCAACTTCATGGAAAACATTCTATTGGGAAGCCTCACAGATTGGTTTGGGAACAACTGCTCAAGAAATTGCAGAGTTGTGGATGTAGCCCAGTCTATCACCACAGACCAGACTCTGCACCATTGACTCCATCTACACTTCACGCTGCCTCGGGAGAGCAGCCAACACTGCAGAATTAGATAAGGATAACTCACACCCCGATCATTACCTCTCCCATTGGGCAGAGATGGAATTGTGAAAGCTTGTTCCACCAGATTCCAATACCACTAGGGGCTCCGCATTGATGGCAGCCTCTGTCTACAGTCTGTCTGTTTTTCTTTTTTTTTATTTTAATTTTTAGTCTGTTTTTAAGGTTTCTTTCGTTTTTCTATGTGGGGGAGGGGGGTAGGGTAAGGGGGAAACCGTTTCCCAGTCACGTCCTGGCGAGGACGCGACTATTCTCCGAGAAGCGTCCTCACCCCTCTCCTCGCGGCCTACCAACTGGATTGGCGCGGCCTTTCCTGCCGGGGCCCGGCCAAAGTTTCAGCGGCAGCGCAGCACTGGATACATCGCGGAGCGGGCGATGCCTTACCTGGATCGCCGTTTGAAGCTCCGGAGTGTTGGGCCTGCTGCTTCAACATCGTGGAGCTGTGGTTTGCAGGGCTTCCAGCGCGGGCGGCACTGACTTCATAATCGCGTGGTCCTGGGACCTTTTGCCGAGGGCCGCCAGCGAGAAATCTCCGCCCAGCGCGGCCTGTGGACTTCAGGAGCCGCGGTCTCCGGTAGGAAGTGGCCGATTCGGATGTCCAAGCCGCTGAGGTTGTTCTCCCGTTCCGACGTCGGAGTTCCATCATCCCGGCGAGACGGCCTGAACATCGGGCCGCCCGTAGCGGCGACAGCAAGGGGTTCGGGAGCCCCCCGACCACGGGTGAACAACAAAGGAGGAGGACTGAATTTTGGTGCCTTCCCTCACAGTAGGAAACTTTGTTTCCGCTGTGTGGGGATGTCTATGTTAAAGTCTATCGTGTTCTGTGCTCTTTTTTACTCGTATGGCTGTATGGTGACCACACGTGTGACAAATAAATGTATCTTGTACCCCACCGTTAACTGCTACTGAATGGTCCTGCCACAAGCTGAGGTGTAGTCCTGACCTTCCATCCAACATCATTGTTATTCTTGGCTGGGTTTTTTTATCAGCACTTTCTGTAGCTGTAACACTACATTCTGCACTCAAGCTGTGATGCATCCCGATAGGATGGATCATGCTTTCCACGGTTCATCTGCCCATAACCGCAAGAATTGTAGAGAGTTGTGGACGTCCAGTATCCCAGTCCGTCACACAGACCCGACTCCCCACCATCGACTCCATCTACACCTTGCTGCCTCGGGAAAGCAGTCTGGCATCTTTGGTATTGACACGGTGGGCCAAAAGGCCTGTTTCTGTCCTGTACCACTCCACAGCAGGGTAGATAGCCTACACTCAAACCCAACTCACTCACTCAGTCCCCACACTTCCTACATCTCCTTCCCCTCATCTCCCTCAACCCCACTCTCTGCCTCCCTTTCTGGCACTCCCCTCTCCCTGTCTCCCACTCTCCCTCTCTCCCACTCTTCCTCTCTCTATGCCTTTCTCCCTCTCCCACCCCTCCTCTGCCCCCCTATCCTTCCCCTCCAACTTCCTCTCCCAAACCTACCTCTGACACTCGATCTCTCTCTCAACCTACTCTTCACACGAGGCTTTCTTTCCCGTTCCACGCTCTCTGACAGCCCCCCCCCCCCCCTTTCTCTCCCCCTCTCTCTTTCTCCCCCTCTCTCTTTCTCCCCCTCTCTCTTTCTCCCCCTCTCCCTTTTTCTCCCCCTCTCCCTTTCTCTCCCCCCACTCTCTTTCTCTCCCCCCCACTCTCTTTCTCTCTCTCTCTCCCCCCTTTATATACTCTCCCCCACTCTCTTTCTCTCTTTCTCCCTCTCCCCTGCCCCGCCTCTCTCTCTCCCCCCTTTATATACTCTCCCTCCGCTCTCTTTCCCCACCTCTTTCTCTCCCCCCTGCCCCGCCTCTCCCCCTCTCTCCCCCCTTTGTTCACTCTCCGGCCGCCCTCTCCTCTCTCAGCAGCGGCTGCAGGTTCCCGGAGCTGCCGTCAGTCCCAGAGCTCCGCTAAATCGGATCTTTGGTCAGTCCGACCCGCCCCGACCATGGGCATCAACCGGCTGGCGGAGCTGATCCGGGAACGGGCGGCCGGGGCCATCACCAGCAAAAGCATCTACGCGTATGAGGGTGAGAGAGAGAAAACGGGGGGTAGAGAGAGGAAAGAAAGGGAGGGGGAAGGGAGAGATCAGGTGGGGAGACGGCACTCCCGGGATAGAGAGAGAGGGGGAGCAGGGGCTCTGAATGGGGTAGAGGGAGGTGGACAGATGGTAGAGAGAAGAGAAGCAAGGAGTGGGATGTGAGAAAGAAAGCGATGGGGAGCGAGGAAGGGAGAGACAATGGAGAGGGTGGAGGCAGAGGAGGGGAGAGTGTGTGGAGGAGAGGGAAATAAAGAGAGGGGAGGAGGGAGTTAGGGTGAAAGAGGGGTGGAGAGAGACAGGCAGTGAGGGGCATGGAGACAGGTCCCCCCTCCTCCCTCCCTCAGCCCATGCACGGACCAGCTGCTCCCCTCTCCCCCTTTTCCTGCCCCCCCCCCTCTCCCCCTTCTCCTGCCTCCTCTCTCCCCCTTCTCCTGCCCCCTCTCCCCTTCGACCTGCCCTACTCCCCCCCCCCTCCCTCATCCTGCATCCCTACTCCCTCCTCTCCCCCTCCTGCCCCTTTTCTCCCCCCCCCCTCCTGCCCCTTTCTCCCCCCCCCCCCCCCCCCCCCCCCTTGCTTCCCTGCCGTGCTGACCGTTCCTCTGGCCCTCAGGGAGTGTGATGGCGCTGGATGCCGCCGTGGTCATGAACCAGTTCCGCATGGCCCGGCCCGACCGGCGATACCTGCACCATCTCAGGTGGGGAACCCAATCACACCCCCTGCCCCTCGCTCTCCGCACCTCCCCATCCACCACCCTACCCCCACTTCCACATCATCACCCCCTCATTCCACCCCTCAGTCCGGCCCCATGTCTTCACATCACCTCCCCTGTCCCCTCACATCACTCCCTCCACCTCCCACCCTTCACCCTCCCCTCCCTCACTACCTCCCCCTCCCTTTATATCACCTCTCCCTCCACCTCCCACCCTCCCTCCATATCCAGGGAAAGGAGGGGTATGGATCACATGCGAGTCGGTACTGGCATTATGTTCAGCACGGACATTGTGGGCTGAAGGGCCTGTTCCTGTGCTGCACTATACTGTGTTTGATGGTATTGCTGTCAAAGGGTGAGACAGGTGACTGACTGACTGACTGACCAGCCCTCTGGGACAGGTAGACCAGATCCCGGACCAGATGGATATTGTCCTGGATGGATTGGCTGATATCGTGTAGGACTGGTCAGGTTGGATCTCTTGGGCCAGCGTGGAGTCCAGGCCATTTACCACTGACCGTGCTGAGGAGGGAGACCAGGAGCCAGTTCCTTAAATGTTAGAATTTGTTTCCAGAGGACTAGAATATATAAACAGGGATGTTAAGCTTCATAAGGCATTGGTTATTGTGAGCAGCTTTGGGGCCCCATATCTGAGGAAGGCTATGGTGGTGTAGGAGAGGGTCCAGAGAAGGTTTGAGGGCCTATCCCACATTCACAACCTCTGCCGAGTTTGTCCTTGACTCATACTCGCAGCATGGTCGTCACGAGGTCGTGGGAGGTCGTAGGTGGGTCGCGATGCTCGTCGTAGGTACTTGTGGCATCAAGTAGGTCGGGGCATTTTTTCTAGCCTGATGAAAAATGTCCACGTGTAAAAAAGGTCGTGAATTAGGTCGTGAAAGTGGGACAGGCCCTTTACAAGAATAATCCCAGGAATGAGTGGGTTAACATATGATAAGCATTTGACGGCACTGGGCCTGTACTCGCTGGAGTTTGGAAGGATGAGGGGGTACCTCATTGAAACTTACCGAATAGTGAAAGGCTTGGATAGAGTGGATGTGGAGAGGATGTTTCCACCAGTGGGAGAGTCTAGGACTAGAAGTCATAGCCTCAGAATTAAAGGATGTATCATTACAAAGGAGATGAAGAAGAATTTATTTCGTCAGAGGGTGGTGAATCTGAAGAATTCATTGTCACAGAAGGCTCTGGAGGCCGTCAGTAGATTTTTTTTGAAGGCGGAGATTGGCAGTTTTTGACTAATACGGGTGTCGGGGTTAATGGGGAGAATGGGGTATCGAGGGAAAGATGGCCCAGCCATGATTGAATAGCCTTGATGGGCCGAATGGCCTAGTAAGTAAGTAAGTATGTTTTATTTATATAGCACGTTTTAAGTCAACTCCCATTGACACCAAAGTGCTTTACATAAAATAAATAATAAGTTTCCATACAAACCATAGAAAAAGGTTAAAAAAATAAAGAAAATGGACACAACACATTATAGTGTTCAACACAAACGTCCCCCCACAGCAGAATCAAAAATTTCCACTGTGGGGAAAGGCACCAGAAAGTTAAGTCCTCTTCCTCTGTGAAACACCCGAGGTCGGGGCCCATTTGTGGCCGTGCAGGCCTAGTTCTGCCCGTGTGTCTGATGAACTAATGAAGAGACATAGATGGCCACGGGCAGCAGGAGCACGACTGCCGTGTGCCACGACTGGTTCCCTTCCCTCAACCCAGCTTTGTGTTGTGTTGCAGCCAGATCGTGGGTGTTTTCTACCGGACCGCCAGCCTGCTCGAGAAGGGGATCAAACCCGTCTTTGTCTTCGACGGGCCGGCCCCGCGGATGAAGTCCCGTGTGGTGAGTCCCCACCCGTCCCCTGCTTCCTCCGCGCACACACACACGCACACACGCACACACACACACACACACACACACACACACACACACACACATCACTTGGTGCCCAGTGTCTAACTGTCACATGCAATGGGAACAGAACATGGGAGGCGTAGTTGTGCAGCGGGTAGAGCTGCTGCCTCACTGCGGCAGAGACTTTACTGGATTTTATTCTTTGCATTAAAAATTATTCCCTTCATCCTGTATCTGTACACTGTGGATGGCTTGATTGTAATCATGCATAGTCTTTCTGCTGACTGGATAGCACGCACCAAAAAAGCTTTTCACTGTACCTCGATACATGTGGCAATAAACTACACAAAACTAAACACCAGTTCTGTTAGGCTGGCCTGGGACTTTGCTCCTTAAACAAGCAGATATGATAGTGGTATTTACGAAGGTTTTGGATAGACACCTGGATATGCGGAGAATGGAGGGATACGGATCACGTGCTGCCAGAGATTAGTTTAACCTGGCATCATGTTCAGCATGGACATTGTGGGCCGAAGGGCCTGCCTGCACTGTACTCATAAATACTAGACTGAAAACTGCAACGTCCAGGTTCAGGAACAGCTTTTCCCCACCAATCACCAGGCTGCTGAACACCACAAACTCCAACTGAACTACGAGCTGTGAACTGGCTGGGTTCGTTCCACTGGAGACATCTGGCTTTGATTTGTTTTTTCACTATATTGGGTATTTTATTTTTTGAATTTTGTTCAAACACTTGAGGTGTTTTCTATTGAATACTGTGTTTGCAAAACCGTGGTGCTGTAATAATTTCATTCTTCCGTTTTGGGGCAAGTGACAATAAAACGCGCGTGACCCGACTGTTGTGTGTGACCTCTGCTGCTGTTGTCTCTTCCTGCCTGCAGCTTCGCAAGAGGCAAAAGTGGAAAGCCGACCCATTGGGTCAGGAACACACATGTGGCCCAGTACCGGAGAGCCAGGAACATGCGTGTGGCCAGGTCCCGGGGAATCAGGAACATGCGTGTGACCAGGTCCCGGGGGGCCAGGAACACGCGTGTGGCCAGGTCCCGGGGAATCAGGAACACGCATGTGGCCAGGTCCCGGGGAGTCAGGAACACGCATGTGGCTCGGTCCCGGAGAGTCAGGAACACGCGTGTGGCCAGATCCCGGAGAGCCTGGAACACGCGTGTGGCCAGGTCCCAGATTTTGCGGAGCCGGCCTGCAAAGGTGAGCTGTCATTGCCGTGTGAGCGGCGCTCCAACCTACAGCATTGACGCACTTGGAGTTTTTTGTAATCAGCACTTTCTCTGTTACTGTGCTCTGGTAGTTCTCTCCATGCACTACCTGTTGAACATATGTCAGTGTGCCTTGATTGTACTCGTGTTCAGCATAACGTGACTGGATAGCGTACAAAGCTTTCACTGTATCTCAACACAAGTGGCAACAAGTCAAGAAACTTCATAGTTGCAGCAGAATAACAGGCCTGTAAACCTACTACAGAGGCAATATATCGTAAATAAATTGATAACATAGGTTTAGGTTTATTATTGTCACATGTACCGAGGTGCAGTGAAAAGCTTTGTTTTACATGCTACCCAATCAGATCAGATAATATTATGAGTAAGAACAATTGTCAAACTTCAGTACAATAAAGGGGAAGATACAGAGTGCAGAATATAGTTCTCAGCATTGTAGTGCATCAGTTCCACGGATATTTCTATTTTTTTTTTAATTAGATTGCTGTGTTCAATTCTATCCTTGCTCTGCTACTTGCAAAATGTAGCCCAGTCCATCACACGTACCAAACTCCCCACCATCGACCCCATCTACACTTCACACCGCCTCGGGGAAGCAGCCAACATAATAGTAAGATTAAACGAGAACTTACCAGTTCGAAGTTTGATCTGTATTTTATGAGGAGTTACGATGAGGGATTACGTGAAGAACCCGTCCAGCACGCATGCGCGACATACTTCAAAGCAGCGGTGTGGAATCACAGAAGACATAATAATTGAAATAAACATAGTAAAGAAAAGGAGAACTTAAATACCAGTTGATCTCTATAATTGAGGGTGGGAGCGGAGGGCACGTAATACCTCATCGTAACTCCTCATAAAATACAGATCAAACTTCAAACTGGTAAGTTCTCGTTTAATCTTACTATTTTACTTCGGAGTCACGTGAGTGACTACGTGAAGATTTTAAAGCTCTGATTTGAAACCGTGTAACAGTCCATACTTCACTCGCTGCCGAAGTCATTCGAGGGAGGAAGTATGTTATCGTAATCAACCATGAATCTGTTTGTAAAACAATAATGGTGTTATTAACAATAACAAGACCAAAATGCTCCCCCGGGCTTAAATTATATATTTGCAGATTCTAATACTTTTTCTGCAAACGATACAGGTTCTGCCAGCGGCTTGTTATAAAAGTTTGAAACGTATACTCCCTAGACCACCCCGCTGTAGCCAGGATGTGGTCCATAGGCACGTCCATCCTCTTAGCCACCGATGTGGATGCTGCCCTGGTGGAGTAAGATTTATACACGTTAGTATTTACTCCAGCAACTCCCAGTACCTGCTTGAGCCACTTGAGATAGTTTGGCTCGTCACCCGACCATGAGGTTTTTAGTGGCTGACCCATAAGGCTTTTTCTCTCCCTCGGAGATTTCTTATTGTGTCGATGTAATTCAATAAGTGGGTTATGACACATAACCGTGGTTCAGGTGGGTATGCCCGGAATTCCATGACTGGACCTGGTGTTCCTGGTCTGCTCTGTTTGACCAGCCTCTGAATGGTAAATGTGACACGGTCTGGTGTTATAACCATATTGTCCAATCGTAGTAGATGGAGGAACTGGACTCTTTGTGCTGAGACAAGTCCATCAGCATGACCGTCTTCAGGGTAGGCTGTTCCAGGGTGAGGGACCTGGCTGGTGACCATCCCCTAAGGTACGTCAGCACCACACTGACATCCCAGATTTGGGTGTACCTAGGTCTGGGGGATTAGAGTTGAATATGCCTCTCCTGAGTTTGATCACCAGTGGGTGGTACCCTGTGGCCTGTTGTCCTGGTGCCTGAGTTAAGTAGGCTGACAGAGCACTTCTGGCTGTATTAATGGTGCTGTAGCTGAGTCCTTCATTGTGGTGAAGACCTGCCAGGAACTCCAGTACAGGTTATGTTGTAGTTGAATATGTAGTTCCTGTATTTGAGCAGTATCTTCCCACTTCTTGATGTTCGCCAAGTATAGTTCCCTTGTGGATATGTGATGGGATGCTGTCATCGTGTCGATAGTGCTGTCTGACAAATCCAGGCCCAGCAGTGGTCTTCCCAATTCTGCAACCCAGGCCCAGCAGTGGTCTTTTCAAATCTGCAACCCAGTAGTTTAATTTATCGTGGCATGGGTGGCTTATGCCTGATACTGGGTGAGTTAATAAGTCTGGGCTACTGGGAAAATCATTAGGGTTTTAATGACCATGTCGAGGACCACTGGGAACCATGACTATGTAGGTTAGTCGGGTACTATCAAAATACCTGAAGCAGAGTCCATCTGTATTTTGCGTAGTACCCGACTGATGAGGCCGTAGTACCTGACTGATGAGGTAGAAAAGGGGAGAACATATGGATTAGATTCTCCCCCCCCCAGTTCAGTGGGAATGTATCCATTGCCGCTGCCTCAAGGTCTGGTTTCATGCGACATACATCGGTACGTGGTGATTCAATTGGAATACAAGGAAATCGATATCTGGTGTTCCATATTGCTTTGTAATTTCAGCAAATACTTTGGTTTAATATGTCTGTTTACAGTATTTAGCTCACCTGGTAGGTAAGTTGCTGATGGTCAAATATGTTTGACGACATACGGTTACCAATTGTTAAATAAATTGTCACATGATATCGATTTTATTCCGCCCATGTGGTTAGTATATGCCACCACTGTGATGTTGTCAATTTATAAACGAACATGCAAAATGGTGCACTATTGAACAATATGCTTTTACCCATAGAACGCACTCAATATTTCCAACTAGGGTTTATGCCCAGTGTCTGTAGTGATGACGACTCCAGATTAGTCCATTTACCACCTGTTCTGGGTATGGGTTATTTTGTTTAAACACTAGCACCTTAGCTCTAATGGAAAGGTTCAAGTTAAGTAGCTGGTAATGCTGCTACTAATTCCCAATTACTCTTGCCACTTTGTTGAATGGTTGGTTGATTGTTACCATTAATTGTTACAGGTTGTGTCATACGCTGACTCTCCTTTTGGCAACGTTATAGACAAGTGGATAGAGTTAATTGAATACCAGATAGTCAATAGTTGTGGATGGTGTCAACGTAGATTTATCTGGATTGTATGACAAAGCCCAGGCTAAATAAGTTTTAGTAGCTAATGCTGCTGATTTAGCTATTTCCATGGTTCTGTCTGTCGTTAATATCATAGAGACATGCCATGACGATATGTTCCTTAATAGTGTCGGGGCTGGTTTGAATATCTTGGAAAACAGATTTGGCTCATATTTAGCCATTGTCAATAATTTATACTGCCATAGTTACCCCATCCAGGTAAATTGTGGTATCTCCGAAGATCTTTTATGAATGGGTACTGAATAGTATGCATCTTTTAAGTCGATGTCTACCATAAAGTATCCTAGGAAATCCACGGTTAGCAGTTACAAGTTTCCATTAAAGTGTGTATACCTGGTGAAAATATTCAAGTAGTTAAGTCAATGATGGTGCGACATACACCATCTTTGGGTGTTTTGGTACCAAAGGTTCATATTAGACTTCTTTATGACCCTTTTGTATATCTTCTCCAGTTAGCTAGTCCCTCATGTTCTTTTTTAGTGGGAGGGTAGACCCCTTTGGGGTGCATGCTGAACTGGTGGCAAGTTTCTTAATTCAATTTTTATCCTTGAATACTTTTGGTATATAACTACCAAGTGTGATAGTTCTTCATGCTTCCAAACCCAGGTGTGATCCCCCCCCCCCCCCCCCCCCTGTTAGTACAAACCCTTCACCTTTTATGTGATGGTAGGAACCATACTCATCTGCCTTCTCTGTTGTTTAGTGGTGTGTTCATTTCTTCGGTTTCTGGTTCCTTGTCTGTCGGGATGGTGTTGTTGGGGGCGTGGCGCATTTTCCATGGGGCCCGCTCTGGGCCCTGGCCTGGAAAGGCTTATGGGGACTGGCATGTGGGCCCCAAGCTTTCACCAGTACCATTAAGTAGACGCCTACTGGTGGACGCGTGGAGGTACTACTGTCTGGTTTTGTGTGGTTTGCTCATTCCAGGCCCTGCCCTCATGATGCAGAATATCTTGGATACTTCGTCCAGTTTTTAGGCTTGATTTGGTAACTTTGCCAGATAGCAGGATCTGTGGTTCTGTGGTCGGCATTCTCACAGTCCTGTGAATTTTTTAGGTTGAGGGCAGGTTTTATGACTTCCTTCCAGAGGTTGCGGTCGCATACTGTGAACAGTAGGGTCAGGTGTTTTGCCATACTACCCTGCCCCTCTGGAATGAGCATGCGAAAATGATAGCCGACGTCAGGGGTATCAAATGCAATTTAAGATATTTGGGTTTTTAAATGCCCTGCTCAATGTACCCCCAATAATGGTAGGCACTTTGAGTAAATGCAATTTTGGGGAGGCGTGATAAAATCCAACGCCTCATGACTACCTGTCTTGGAGAGGTTTTTTGGAAAGACAGGTAGTAAGCTGGCCGTCAGTTTAGACTGAAACGGCCATCTCGCTCGTGGTGTAGCCACGTAGTGGTATCTCACACCCAGAAGCTCTTCCTGATCCTGTACCTCAAGCATACTCCCGATGTTGTTCAGCCAGTGACCCCTCTTCTTGACCAGCCCAGCCCTGGTCGCCATCGATCTCCTCTGATGAGGGAGATGGCCAGTGCTGTTAGTGCACTGGAGCGGGAGTGTTATGCTCCCTTGGCGAGCTTGCCCCAGCTCCCGAGGCAAGTCTCGCTGGAGTTTTTACTCCATGACCTTTCTCTAGGCTTGGAAAACAGACACTTACTCGCTCTCGGGCGGTTGTTTGAAGTGCCGGTTCCATCTTCCGTGTCTGTCTCCAGCCCGAGGTTTGGTTGCCAACTTTGCTCTAGAGGCTGCCTGCCGTTCTCGGGCGACGTTTCTGCCGTTCTCGGGCGGCGAGTCTTCTTGTCGGAGTATCCAGGGATTACCGGTCGGTTTTTGAATTTCCCTCCAGTCCGCTGCTGTTGGTCAGACAGCTCTTACTGGGCATCGGCTCAGTACCCTGACTGGACCGCAGCGTGTGTGGTCCAGGTGCCACCTCTCGCCCCCTCCACTGACGGAACGCTCCTTCCCTGGAGTCGAACGGGGACGGTTTCCCTCCGTGCTGCTTTGCTCCAGTTTCCCCTGGTGCACAAAGAGGAGCAAAGTTGTGAGTTTGAACCTGTAGGTAAGTACTTACCTAACGGTCCATTCCTTCAAGCTTGTAGCGGGAGCGCCCATACTCCCGTTCGGCGCTGTTGCACTGCGTGAACGCTCATGGCGCGCATGCATGCTGGACGGGTTCTTCACGTAGTCACTCACGTGACTCCGAAGTAAAATCAAAGATTTATCTCACCCCAGTCATTCCTCCTTCTACCTGCTCCCATCTGACAGAAGATAAAGAAGCTTGAACCAGACTCAGGAACAGTTTCTTCCCCTCTGTTATCAGGCTTCTGAACAGTCCATAAGCTAGAGTACTGCCCAATTCACCTCTACCCCATTGTGGACATTGGACTTTGTCTCTGGAACTGATGCGCTACATATTCTGAGAACTATATTCTGCACTCTGTATCTTCCCCTGGTCTACCTATCGTACTTGAGTATGAACTGATTGCATTTATGTATGGTATCAACTAATCTGATTGGAGAGGATGTTTCCACTGGTGGAAGAAACTAGGACCAGTGGCCACAGCGTCAGAATAAAAGGATGTACCTTTTGAAAGGGAATTTCTTGAGGTGGAGGGCGTTGAATCTGTGGAATTCATTACCACAACTGGTTGTAGAGGCCAAGCCTTTGGGTATTTTTAAAGTGGAGATTGACAGATTCTTGATTACTATGGGTGTCAGTGGTTATGGGGAGAAGGCAGGAGAATGTGGTTGAGAGGGGTAGATAGATCAGCCATGATTGAATGGCGAGGTAGACTCGATGGGCCGAATGGCCTAATTCTGGCCCTTTGTCTGAAGGTCTTGTTGCCTTGCAGGGACCCAGGATACGTGTGGTGAGATGCGGGGAGCTGAGGGCGGGCCCTCGCTGGAGGAGGGGTCCCACGCGCCCCCTGGGGTAAGTGTAGGGTCCGCACTCGTCCGCTCGGGGAGAGATGAGCTGTACGTGTGACCTTCCCACGTTCAGAGGTAGAGTTGCTGCCTTCCATCACCAGAGGCTCGGCTTCGATCCTGACTGCGGGTGCTGTCTGTACGGAGTTTGTATATTTTCCCTGTGACCGTGTGGCTGTCCTCCATTGTTCCAAAGACGTACAGGTTTATGGGTTAATTGGCTTTGGTAAAAATTGTAAAATTGTCCCTAGTGTGTGTGTGTGTAGAATAATGCACGTGTGTAGAATAATGATCGCTGGTCCGTGTGGGCCCGAAGGGTCTGTTTCTGTGCTGAATCTCTAAAGTCTATTCCCCTCATGATTTTGTACACCTCTATAAGATCTCCCCCTCAACCTCCTGCATTGCAGGGAATAAAGTCCCAGCCTGCTCAACCTCTGCTCATAACTCATGCCTTCCATTTCCCCAGTCCAGGGACAGTGGGAGGGATTCTCTGTCTGTGTCCTCCGGTGGAAATCGCTTTTAAAACATGTGGGGGGGGGGGGGGGCACAATGAGGCCTAACATCTAGGACCGGGGTCGGCAACCCACGGCCCACGGGCCAGATCCGGCCCGTAACCCAAAATCATCCGGCCCGCAGCCGTATTTATTTTTTTTTTTCAATTCGTTTTTGCGACCTGGGAACTGCAGCCAGGTGAGCCAACTTGGGCGCGCAGGGGACCTGGGAACTGCAGGTCCTTTGGCCCACCGTGTCTGCGCCCGACCAGCGATCACCCCGTACACGAGCACCATCCGACACACTAGAGACAATTTACAATTTACCGAAGCACTTAACCTACAAACCTGCACGTCTTTGGAGTGTGGAGCAGGCGAGCTGTCCTGGGCACTACAGCCAGACCTGGGGCACGCAGGCAATTTGACACTGGCTGTCGCGCCCAGGTCACAAAACATGGGGGGGATTGCCCCCCGCCTCTCAAAACATGGGGGGCCATGTCCCCTCGTGTGTCCCCCCCCCCCCCCCCCTGGATTTCCGCCCATCCTCCACCATAACAACAAGGGCCCATGGAATAGTGAGGGACAACACCTCATCCGCCTGGCCACGTTCCAGATCAACAGGGCAGCACGGTGGCGCAGCGGTAGAGCTGATGCCTCACAGCGCCAGACCTCGGGTGCTGTCTGTGAGTGTTTTATTGTCATATGTCCTGAAATGGAGCAACACCATTCATTCTCTCAGCAACACAACAGATATGGAAGCGTCGTACTCTGTAAAACCCATAATAAACAATAAAGAAAGTTCAGCACATTCTCCCTGTGACCGCGTGGGTTTCCTCTGGGCGCTCCGGTTTCCTCCCACATTCCAGAAGGTGGGAGCCTGGCGTTGGGGGAGGGGGGGACATTGTACTGAGGGGGCAGAGGCTGCAGGCTATCTGATGTGGGCTGCTAACATCTCCTCTTCTCCCCGACAGGGAACAGAGCAGAGAGAAAAAAGGAAAGGCGAGCAAAACACAGCAGGTAAAACATCCATGCCACCCACAGGCTATTCGGCCCATCCAGTGTGTGACTGCTCCTTACAACAGCAATCCCACAGCCCTCTTCTCTCCCACAGCTCTGTATCAATCCCATTAATCCCACTGTTCCACTCTCTCCACACAGCCCTGCATGTGTAGTAGGGCCCCCCTCGGTCATGACGGACCATGGCTGATGTATCCTAGTTTGCAGGTGATGTGTGGTCGGATGCCAGCCTGGGCGATGTCATATGGAGGACAGGCTGTTGCCCGTGCAGCACGTCCGCCCCTCTCCACGTCGCTGATCGATCCAAAGGAACAGCAGGGCCATTACAGTTTGGCACCAGCGCCGTCGCAGGAGCTGCCAGAGCGAGGTTGTAGACAACGACGAACTGCCTTAGGGGCTCCAACTCCGACTCTGGATTTTCTGGAGGTTTACACCAGGAGCTTTTTCCATGACTGGATATGGCCACAAGGCAGTGGAGGTTTTAAATCAGAGTTTTCCCTCTCCTAGATGGACTGCCTTCCCAGGCTGACAAGCCCCATCTGCCCTGTATCAATCCCACACTAATCCCACCTCCCTGCGGCACCTCCACCCACCCCAGTGGACAGGCTGTGGTCAGAGCTGAGGATTGGTGTGACCAGGAGCTGGACAGTTGACCCTGCGATTTCCCCACCCCCCCCCCCCCCACTCTCTGGCCGGTGTTAACGGACTGTTTCCCCCCCCCCCCCGTCCCTCCCACAGCGGCGTTGGATGGCAAGGTCCCAGTGGAGAGCTTCGTCAGGAATGGCCGGCAGGATTGCCAGCGACTGCTCACTCTCCTGGGCGTCCCCTACATCGAGGTACGATCGCCGGCCGCAGGCCCTTCAGCCCAACACTGGGGGTAGCACGGGGCAGACTGCACCAATGTTATAGGTTTATTGTTGTATACGTACCGAGGTTGGTGAGGATGCAATTGGAGTATTTGGTGTTCGGCTTTGGTCACCGTGCCACAGGAAGGATGTCATTCAGCTGGAGGGGGTGCAGAGAAGATTTACCAGGGCTCGAGGGCCTGAGCCATAGGGAGAGGTTGTGCAGGCTAGGGCTTTAGTCCTTGGAGCGCAGGAGGATGAGATCTTATGGAGGCGTTCACAATCATGAGAGGAATAGACGGAATAGTGAGGGGGGGGGGGGAGAGAGGGGTGACGTTGAGGGCTAGGACGGGCCCGATGGGCTGAAGGGCTCGTTGCACTGCAGTGTGACGGTGGGGGGGGGGGGTGTTAAAGATGCGGGAGGTGGTATTTAGGGGCAATGTGAGTGGGGGGACGGAGTGGCCTGAGGTGAGCTGGACGCTGACCTTGGTGTGACCTTGGACTGACCCCGATGTGACCCCTGGACTGACACCAGTGCGACCCCAGCATGCTGCCCATCACCGTGGAGTGTCCTGACCTATCCCCACTGTGCCCCTGGCATGACCCCTCTGACCCCAGTGCTCCTGACGTGGCCCCACGGTGCACCCTTGTGACCCCATTGTGACCCTGTTGTGCCCCCACTGTGACCCCATTGTGCCCCCACCGTGAACCTGCTGTGACCCCACCGTGAACCTGCTGTGACCCCACCGTGAACCTGCTGTGACCCTGTTGTGACCCCACCGTGAACCTGCTGTGACCCCGTTGTGCCCCCACCGTGAACCTGCTGTGACCCCACTGTGAACCTGCTGTGACCCCACCGTGAACCTGCTGTGACCCCACCGTGAACCTGCTGTGACCCCACCGTGACCCTGCTGTGACCCTGTTGTGACCCCATTGTGCCCCCACCGTGAACCTGCTGTGACCCCACTGTGAACCTGCTGTGACCCCACCGTGAACCTGCTGTGACCCCACCGTGAACCTGCTGTGCCCGCACCGTGACCCCGCTGTGACACTGTCTTCCCGCAGGCCCCGGGTGAGGCAGAGGCCACGTGTGCCGCGCTGGTCCGTGCCGGCCTGGTCCACTGCACGGCCACCGAGGACATGGACGCCCTGCCCTTCGGCTGCAGCCGGCTGGTGCGGCACGTCACCGCCAGCCCACACGCGTGAGTGTAGACACGTCACCGCCAGCCCACACGCGTGAGTGTAGACACGTCACCACGAGCCCACACACATGAGTCGTCGCGACACGCTACCGGCAGCCCAAAAGCGTGAGTGCAGACACGTCATGTCAGTCCACGCGCCTGAGTGTAGTCACGGCACCGCAACACGTCACCACTATCCCACACGCGAGTGTAGTCACATCACCGCCAGCCCACACGCGTGAGTGTAAACACGTCACATCACCGCCAGCCCACGCGTGCTTGTAGTCACGGCACCACGACACGTCATCGCCATCCAACACACGTGAGTGTAGACACAGCACCGCCAGCCCACACGCGGGGGAGGGGGAGGGTGCCAGCATGTCACTGGCAGCCCACACGCGTGAGTGGGGAAGGAGGTGGGGTTGGTAGTACAGGGGAGTGGGGAGGTGGGTGGGTGTGGGGGAGGGAGAGTGGGGTGCATGTGGGAGGGGGATCTCTGAGTGGGTGTCGGGGGAGGGGAAGGGGGTGGTGCCGGGCCGGTGTGTGACCCCCCTCTCTCTCTCTCTCTCTCTCTCTCTCTGCCCCCCACCCCAGGAGAGTGGAGGAGTTCTCTCTCCCCGCCGTGCTCCAGGCCCTGCAGCTGTCACACGAGCAGGTCAGTCAGGGGCAGGGTGGGGGCGTTTATGACCCTCCGTGTGGGGCTGGGTGGGGTGACGTGAGGGACAGGGGTGGGAGCTCAGCCGGAGGAGGAGGTGGGGGGGCTGTTTATTGACCCCTGGGGGGTAAGAGAGGTGGGTGGGGGGAGAGGGGCAAGAAGATATGAGGGCGAGTGGGTGTGAGATGGGGGGGGGTCAGTGTGTGTAGCGCGATGGCGGGGAGGGGCGCAACAGATCCTGTGTGTGGGGGGGGTAAGGTTGGGGTGGGGTGTGAGCTGTGTGTGGGGGGGGGGTAAGGTTGGGGTGGGGTGGGAGCTGTGTGGGGGGGGGTAAGGTTGGGGTGGGGTGTGAGCTGTGTGGGGGGGGTAAGGTTGGGGGGGGGTGTGAGCTGTGTGTGGGGGGGTGGTAAGGTTGGGGTGGGCTGCGAGCTGTGTGTGTGGGGGTGTGACCGGCTGCACTCTGCCCCCCCCCCCCAGTTTGTGGACCTGTGCATCCTGCTGGGCTGTGATTACTGCGACAAGATCCATGGTGTGGGGCCGGGACGGGCTCTGCCCCTCCTGCAGCAGCACCACTCGCTGGACGGTGTGGTGCAGCACCTGCGGCCCGGGGTAAGTGATCCCCCAACTCCACTAACCTCCCTCTCCCACTGAACCCCTCCTGAACCACTGCGCCCTGGACTGTGTGGGGCAGCACCTGTAGCCGGGGGTAGATAATAATAATAATAATAATAATAATGGATGGGATTTATATAGCGCCTTTCTAATACTCAAGGCGCTTTACATCGCATTATTCATTCACTCCTCAGTCACACTCGGTGGTGGTAAGCTACTTCTGTAGCCACAGCTGCCCTGGTGCAGACTGACGGAAGCGTGGCTGCCAATCTGCGCCTATGGCCCCTCCGACCACCACCAATCACTCACACACATTCACACACATTCACCACAGGCAAAGGTGGGTGAAGTGTCTTGCCCAAGGACACAACGACAGTATGCACTCCAAGCAGGATTCGAACCGTCTACCTTCCGGTTGCCAGCCGAACACTTAGCCCATTGTGCCATCTGTCGTCCCGATGGGGCAGTCCCTCCCAAACAACCCCCCCCACACCCCAAATCTCACCCGAACCCACCCCCACACCACAAACCTCACCTGAACCATCCCTCCCCCCGCGCCCCAAACCCCACCCGAACCACCCCTCCCCCTCACACCCCAAACCTCACCAGAACCCACCGCCCGCACCCCAAACCCCACCCGCACCCCAAACCCCACCCCAACACCCCAAAACCCCACAGAACACCAAAAAACCAACCAACACCAACAACACACCACCCGCACCCCAAAACAACCAACCCGCACACCAACACACCCGCACCCCAACACCCAAACCCAAAGAACACCCGCACCCAAAACCCAGAAACCAAAACCCAAACGAACCAAAAAAAAAAAAAAAAAAAGCAAACAAAAAAAACCAACAAAAAAACAAAACAACAAAAAAAAAGCAAACACAAACAAAAAAAAAAAACCAACAAGAAAACAAAAAAAAAAAAACAAAAACCCCAAAAACACAAAAAAAAAAAAAACACAACCAAAACAAAAAAAAAAACCCCAAAAAAAAAAAAAAAAAAACCCCAAAACCCACAAAAAACAAAGACCCTAAAGAAAAACAAAACCCCTCCCAAAAACCCAAACAAAAAAAAAGACAAAAAAAACAAAAAGAAAAGAAAAAAAAAAACAAAAAAACAAACAAACAAATAAACAAAAACAAACATAAAAAAACAAATAAACACAAAAAAAAAAACAAAAAAAAAAAAAAAAAAAAAAAAAAAACCACAAACACAAACAAAAACAAACCCGAACTAAAAACAAAAAAAACCCCAAAACCCAAACAAACAAACAAAACAAAAAACCAACAACAAAAAAACAAAACAAAAACACCAAAAAAAAAACACAACAAAAAACACAAAAAAAAAAAAAAACAAACAAAAAACAAAAAAAAAAAAAAAAAAATCCTTGCAAGAAAAGAAAAAACAAAAAGAAACAAAACACCCCAAAACAAAAAACAAGAAACACAAAAAAAAAAACCAACAGAAAACCAAAAAAAAAAAAAACAACCACCAAGAAAAAAAACAAAAAAAAGAAACCCAACCCCCAACAACCAACCGAAAATCAACAACCAAACCCCACCCAAACAAAAAGCAACCAAACAACACAAAAACCACCCGAACGCCACACACAAACACCACAGCACCCCAAACCCACCAGACACCCCAAACCCCACCAGCACCCCAAACCCCACCCGCACCCAAAACCCCACCCGCACCCCAGCACCCCAAACCCCACCTGCACCCCAACACCCCAAGCCCCACCCGCACCCCAACACCCCACCCGCACCACATCCGCAGCGAATGCTGGTTAATTGAGGAACTAAGACTGAAGGTGAACGACATGGAGTGTGCGCTTCAAACATTGCGGCACATCAGGGACATGGAGAATGACCTGGACGCTGTGTTGTGGAGGCAGTCACACCTGCTTGAGTAACTGACAATAGACAATAGATGCAGGAGGAGGCCATTCGGCCCTTCGAGCCAGCACCGCCATTCAATGTGATCATGGCTGATCATCCCCAATCAGTACCCCGTTCCTGCCTTCTCCCCATATCCCCTGACTCTAGCTCTCTCTTGAAAGCATCCAGAGAACCTGCCTCCACCGCCCTCTGAGGCAGAGAATTCCACAGACTCACCACTCTCTGTGAGGAAAAGTGTTTCCTCGTCTCCGTTCTAAATGGCTTACTCCTTATTCTTAAACTGTGGAATAGTGGGAGGGCTGGAACAGAGGTGGTGGTGGTGGAGGCAGGTACGATAGTGGTGCACACGATATGGAGGGACATAGATAACGTCCAAGCAGAGTGTTTCCTCGTCTCCGTTCTAAATGGCTAAACTGCTTCCAACATGGTCCATGGTGATGTAGAGCAAGTGCTTCTTAAACTGCTTCCTAGTGGCGGCGCGGCTCTGGCTGCAGCGGCTCTCCGGCAGTCCTGTTTGTTTTGTGTTTTTTGTGTTGTTTATTTTCGTTTTGGTTAGTCTAGTTTTGGTTTTTAGTTTCTGTTTTGGGGGGGGGGGTTGAAACGGGGCTTGCTGTCTCTCCCTGCGGGGGAATGCGACTTTTTTGTCGTATTCCCCTTCTCTGCCTCCGTCTGCGCTGAGGCCTAATGGCGGAGCTGGCGACCTCGAGGCTCAGGAGGCAGAGCCCGCCAGGACTCGCACTGGGCTCGCTCCCGTGAGGACGGCCCGGCTCAGGGCTGGAACAGGGCTTCCGTGAGGGGCTGTGACGCTCCCGTGAGGACGGCCGGCCCGAGGAAGGAACGGTGCTCCCGTCGGAGTGGCCGAGCTCGGGGAGGTACGGCGTTCCCAGCCCGAGGGAGGAGCGGCGCCCATGCCGGGGCGGCCCAGCCCGAGGGAGGAGCGGCGCCCATGCCGGGGCGGCCCAGCCCGAGGGAGGAGCGGCGCCCATGCCGGGGCGGCCCAGCCCGAGGGAGGAGCGGCGCCCATGCTGGGGCGGCCCAGCCCGAGGGAGAAGCGGTGCCCAGTCGGGGCGGCCCAGCCCGAGGGAGGAGCGGCGCCCATGCCGGGGCGGCCCAGCCCGAGGGAGAAGCGGTGCCCAGTCGGGGCGGCCCAGCCCGAGGGAGGAGCGGCGCCCATGCCGGGGCGGCCCAGCCCGAGGGAGAAGCGGTGCCCAGTCGGGGCGGCCCAGCCCGAGGGAGGAGCGGCGCCCATGCCGGGGCGGCCCAGCCCGAGGGAGGAGCGGCGACCATGTCGAGGCGGTCCAGCCCGAGGGAGGAGCGGCGACCATGTCGGGGGGGCCCAGCCCGAGGGAGAAGCGGTGCCCATGTCGGGGCGGCCTGGCGCGAGGCTGAGACGGTAACGGCACTCACGTGAGGGCGATCCGGCTCGGGGCTGGAACGGTGCTCCGGTGGCTGGGACGGTGTTCTGGCGGCGGTGGCCTGAGTCCGGGGTTTGGCCGCGGGCCAGCGGCTGCGTCAGCAGGACTGGTGGGCGGCAGCTTCGACCACCCTGGGCCGCGGTGTTTGAGCCGCGGGACAGCTGTAACATCGCCCGGGGGGTATCGCCTCAGCGCAGAGGGAGAAGAGGAGGGAAGAGACTGGAGACCAAAGACTTTTGCCTCCATCACAGTGAGGAGATGTTGGGTGGACTCACTGTGGTGGATGTTAATATGTGTTTATTGTTGTTTTTTATTGTATTGTATGTATGACTGCTTCAATTTCGTTCAGACTTCGGTCTGAATGACAATAAAGGCTATCTAATCTAATCTAATCTAATCTAATGAATGGTTCACCCAAGGGTGAATGAAATTATTTTGTGGTGAATGAGTTAATTTACGTTTTTTGCTCATGTGACAAAATAAATTATTACATATAAAATGATACACAAGGGAGAATAAAATGAAAATTACCAAAAAAAACATCAGAAAATTTAGTCGAGGGTGAATGAAATTTTGTGATAAAGACTCAAGGGTGAATGACATTGAAATAGTTTTTAAGAAGCATTGGCGTAGAGTGTGTGATTGCTGGTGAGGCAGGGAAACAAAGGTGAGGACTGAGTTAGTGCAAGCTCAGCCCTTGAGCCGGTCAAGCGGGTCTGAGATTCTTGCTCCCTGTGCAGACAAGAGTGGGGGCTGCAGGAAGGATGAGTAACCTGACCAGGGCACCGTGCTTCAGGGGGCCGTTCGAGAGGGGACGGAAGAAAAACGTAGTTGTCGCTGGGGATAGTATTGTAAGGGGCATTGACACTGTTCTCTGTCGCGAGGGTCGAGAGTCCCGAAGCCTTTGTTGCCTGCCCGGTGCCTGGGTTCAGCACATCTCGTCAGACCTGCAGAGGAACTTGGAGCGGGAGGGAAAAGATCCGGTCGTGGTGGTGAACGTGGGTACCAATGATGTGGGTAGAACGAGGAAAGAGGTTCTGCCAAAGGAATTTGAACATCTAGGTACCAAGTTGAAAAGCAGAACCAAGGAGGAAATAATCTGGATTGCTACCTGAGCCGCGTGCAAATTGGCCCAGGGTTGAGATGATTAGAGAGTTGAACGAGTGGCTCAAAGACTGGTGTTGGAGAAATGGGTTTGTGTTTGTGGGACATTGGCACCAGTATTGGGGAAGGAGGGAACGGTTCCACTTGAACCCGGCTGGGACCAGACTCCTGGCAAACCGTATAACCAGGGCTGGAGATAGAGCTTGAAACTAAATAGTGGGGGTGGGGGGCAGCAAATTGGAAGTGTGAGGGTGGAGTTACAGGGAAAGAGAGCGCAGGAAAAGTTAGAGAAGTTTCCAGGATGGAAAGTTTAAAAGGGATAAGAGAGTAAGGTCGGGTAAAATCAGGACCGGTGTGAGAGGAGGGGAGGTGAATATTAAAGGTGTTCTATTTGAATGGACCTAGTATAAGGAACAAAGTGGATGTGCTTGTTGCGCAGTAAAAAACTGGTAGGTATGATGTTGTGGGAATTACAGAGATGCGGCTGCAAGAGGATGGGAGCTGGGAGCTAAATATTCAGGGTTATACGTCCTATTGGAAAGACAGAAAGGTGGGCAGAGGGGGTGGGGTAGCTCTGTTGGTTAGGAATGAAATTCAGTCCTTCGCAAGGGGTGACATAGGATCAGAAGATGTAGTCAATGTGGATAGAGCTGAGAAATTATAAGGGTAAAAAGACTAATGGGAGTTATTTACAGGCCCTCAAAACACTAGCGAGGATGTAGGGTACAAGTTACATCAGGAGATATAATTGGCATGTAAAAAAGGCAATGCTACGGTGGTCATGGGAGATTTCAATATGCAGGTAGGCTGGGAAAATCAGGTTGGTACTGAGTCCCCAAGAAAGGGAATTTGTAGAGTGCCTCCGAGTTGGATTCATAGAGTAGCTTGTAGTGGAGCCTACCAGGGAAAAGGCATTTCTGGATTTAGTATTATGTAATGACACTAAAGGGATAAGGGAACTGAAGGAACCAATAGGAGGTAGCGACCATAATATGATAAGATTTAAACTGCAATTTGAGAAGGAAAAGATGAAATCAGATGTGTCAGTGTCACAGCTGAGCAAAGGGGACTACAGCGGCATAAGGGAGGAGCTGGCCAAAGTTAACTGGAAAAGGACCCTAGCACGGGGTGGCGGTGGAACAGCAATGGCAGGAATTTATTGGAATTTCCTGTCCGGGTAGTCTGACTTTGGTGAGATATTAGAGTCCATTATAAAGGATGAGCTTACAGATAAAGGGGGGCACTGATCCAACTGCCCTGATCTCTCCCCACATCCCCACACTACTCCCACTGCCCCACTCTCTATTCACAGCCCTGTTTCAATCCCATACTAAATCCCCCCTTTACATTAAAGGGGGCTTTTTCTGGTTGGCTGCCAGTGACTAGTGGAGTTCCGCGGGGGTTGGTGCTGGGGCCGCTACTCTTCACGTTGTATATTAATGATTTGGATGAGGGGATTGAAGGCTTTGTGGCCAGGTTTGTGGATGATACGAAAATAGGTGGAAGGGCAGGTAGTGTAGAGAGAGCAGGGACTTTGCAGAAGGACTGGGATAGGTTGGGAGACTTGGCAGAGAAGTGGCAGATGGAATATAGTGTAGCAAAGTGTGGAGTCATGCATTTTGGTAGTAGGAATAAAGGCGCAGACTATTTTTTAAAAGGGGGGATAATTCAGAAATCAGAAGTGTAAAGGGACAGGTTTCCAAAAAGTTAATCTGCAAGTCGAATCGGAAGTAAAGCAGGCAAACACATTTATTTCAAGAGAGCTAGAATTAAAAAAAACAGGGATGTAATGCTGAGGCTCTAAGGCGCTGGTCAGGCCACATTTGGAATATTGTGAGCAATTTTGGGCAGCACATCTGAGGAAGGATGTGCTGGCTCTGGAGAGGGTCCAGAGGAGGTTTACAAGTATGATCCCAGGAATGAATAGGTTAGCATATGATGAGCGTTTGTCGGCACTGGGCCTGTACTCGCTGGAGTTTAGAAGTAATGAGGGGGAACCTCACTGAAACTTACCGAATAGTGAAAGGCCTGGATGTGGAGACGATGTTTCCACTAGCAGGAGAGTCTAGGGCTAGAGGTCACAGCCTCAGAATGAAAGGGCGTTCCTTTAGGAAGGAGATGTGGAGGAATTTCTTTAGTCAGAGGGTGGTGAATCTGTGGAATTCCTTGCGACAGAGGTCAGTGAAGGCCTTCAATGGATATTTTTAATCCAGAGATAGATAGATCCTTAATTAGTGCAGGTGTCAGGGGTTATGGGGAGAAGGCAGGAGAATGAGGTTTGGAGGGAGAGATAGATTGAATGGCAGGGTAGATTTGATAGGCCGAATGGCCATATTCTGCTCCTATCACTAAAAAAACCCCACTGCTTCCTGGACGGTGGTGCAGCACCCGAGGTAGGTGGACTAACGCCCCCACCCCCACCCCTCCCCCACCTGCAGACACAGTCCACTCCCTCCCTTCTCCCTATCCCCCTCCCCTGTGGGAGAGGCTGGTATTGGGTCAGCCGTGTGGTGGGGGGAGTGGAGACTGTGGAAGATTGTTCCCGATGTTGGAGGAAGATTGTTCCCGATGTTGGGGAAGTCCAGGACAAGGGGTCACAGTTTAAGGATAAAGGGGAAATCCGAGATGAGAAAAACATTTTTCACACAGAGAGTGGTGAATCTCTGGAACTCTCTGCCACAGAAGGTAGTTGAGGCCAGTTCATTGGCTATATTTAAGAGGGAGTTAGATGTGGCCCTTGTGCATAAAGGGATCAGGGGGTATGGAGAGAAGGCAGGTACAGGATACTGAGTTGGATGGTCAGCCATGATCATATTGAATGGCGATGCAGGCTCGAAGGGCCGAATGGCCTACTCCTGCACCTATTGTCTATGTTTCTATGAGACAGCGCTCAGACAGGTCCCAGATGATGTCTCATGTTCATGGTGGGATGGAGAGGGGAGGAGCTGGGACCCATGTCTTCCCCGTCCCTGTCTCCCTGGCGGCCGGCAGTGCCGGTGGAGTGTGCCGTGTCTAGCCGTGTCTCTCCGTGTCTCCCCAGCGTCTGGCGGTGCCGGAGGACTGGCCGTACCGGGAGGCTCGTCGCCTCTTCCTGCAGCCGGCGGTGACTGACCCGGGGGGGGTGACGCTGGAGTGGGGGGCTCCTGACGAGGAGGGGCTGGTGCAGCTGCTGGTGCACGAGAAGCACGCCAAGTACGTCAACCCCGAACCCCCTCACACGTTCCTCACCCCCCCCCCCCCCCGCCCCGGTCACATCCCCCCTCCCCACGCTCACACCTCCCTCACCCCCCCACCCTGTCTCACCCCCACCCCCGTCTCACTCCCACCCCCGTCTCACCCCCACCCACACCTCCATCACCCCCCACCCCATCTCGCCCCCAACCCCCGTCTCACCCTCACTCACACCTCCCTCACCTCCCACCCCTCACCCCCCACCCTCATCTCACCCCCATCCCCGTCTCACCCCCCTTGTGACCCCCCCCCGTCTCAACCCCCCTTCCTCCCTCCCCCCCTAATCCCCCTGGTCAACTCCCCCATCTCAACCCCCCCTCGTTCCCCACCGGCCCCCCGTATCCCCCTCACCGTTGCTCTCTCCCGTGGCCCATCTCTCCCCCGGTTCTGCCCGCTGCCCCGGTCTGTCCTCTCCCCCCCCCCCACGGTGCGGTGTGTTGCAGGGAGCGGCGGGTGCGGAGCCGTATCCAGCGTCTGCGGGAGTCGCTGCGGGAGGTGGAGCGTCGCAGCCGCATGTTCACGGCCGAGCGGCAGCAGCGGCTCGACGACTTCTACAGCCGCGTGGGGGCGCTGCGGTACCGCCGCCAGGTACGGGGGTACGGTGGGGGGCAGCTTGGGGGCGGGGTCCTGTTGTACCGGTACTTGGGGGGGATAACGACTGGGGAGGGGACTGGTGAGACGTGGTGTTTGGCGACAGAGGAGAGGACGGGGGGGAAGAACGGGGATGGGGTGCTTCCAGTACTGCCACCAGGTAGGGGTGAGGGCCAGGTGGGGGGGGGGAGTGTGACCGCGTGGGTTTTCTCCGGGTGCTCCGGTTTCCTCCCACACCCCAAAGGCAGACAGGTTTGTCGGTTAATTGGCTTCTGTAAATTGTTCCTAGTGGGCAGTAGTGGGTTCTGGGGAGTTGATGGTAATGTGAGAGAACGGAGTACAGGGTGCACTTACTGTACTCATTCTCCCCACTCTCTCTCCCTCCCTCCCTCCCTCCACCCTCATCTGTCCCCACCACTCTCCCTCCCTCTTCTCTCTCCATCCCCTCCCCCCCCCCCCCCTCAGGGAGACGAGCCTCACTTCAAGCTGCCGAAGACGAGACGGAGGATTGCTCGCCGCAACCTCTCCCACCCTCCCCTCCGCCGCCGTCCTCACCCCCGCACCTGCCCCCCAGCCCCCTCCACCGCCCTGCCTGCCGGGCCAGAGAACCTTCCGGTAACTCTGCCACTGGCTTAACTCAGTCGGTGCAGAGACACCCTCCCCCCCCCCGGCCCCAGATTACTGCTTCAAAGGTCACTCCGGCCCTGACCTTGACCGGTGGTCAGTCCGTGCCCCTCATCTGTGGTCAGGCCAAATGGCTAGAGTTCCCCTTTGGCAAATCATGTGTGTGAAATGGCCACCATGTGTGTGAAACGGCCACAATGTCTGTGAATTGCAACATTGGGCCACAATGTCTTTAAAATAGCCACAATGTCTTTGAAATGGCCAACATGGGGCCACCATGTGTGTTAAATGGTCATCGTATATGTGTGAAATGGCCACCGTGTCAGTGAACTGGCCAACATGTGTGAAAAATGGTCACCATGTGTGTAAAATGGCCATCATGTCTTTGAAATGGCCACCATGTTGAACTGGCCTCCATATGTTTAAAATGTCCATCCTGTGTGTGAAACGGCCACCATGTCTTTGAACTGGCCACCATGTGTGTGAAATGGCCATCATGTCTTTGAAATGGCCACCATGTTGGTGTAATGGTGGCCTTGCCCATAGTTGCCTCTGGGTGATATTATGGATTTGTAATTGTTTTATAATTGTCACGTGTACTGAGATACAGTGGTAAACTTTGTTTTGTGTGCTGTCCATTCACACAATACTATGTATAAATATAGTGTTAGCGCTACAGAGAATGCAGATTTAAAAAAAGTGCAAAGTCCACAATGATGTGGGTTGGAAGATCGGGACTACACCCGAGCGCTTATGGCAGGACCATTCCGTAGCCTGATAACAACAGGGAAGAAGCTGTTCCTGAATCTGGTGGTACATGCTTTCACGTCTCCATATATTCTGCCTGACGAGAGGGGAAAAGAGGGAAAGACCAGACGGCTGGTGGGCCCGTGAACATACCCGTTATATGCCCCCCCCCCCCTCTCCAATGTACAGGTCTCCAATGTGTCCTGTAGACCGTGAACATATCTGTAATTGTGACTTGTGATGTGTTGATAAATCAGCATTAAAACTGTTGAAACAAGCAATGGCTGCTGCCAGAAGCCTCGCCCTTTCTCCAGTGGGGAGAAGGCTGAGGTGTAATCCGATCGTGCAACATCCACACGCCTGACCTCACCGACATGCCTCGGGCCCTGGCACGGCGCGTAGAACATGGAACAGTACCGTACTGGACAGGCCCTTCAGCCTACAATCTCCATGCCAAGCATATCAAGTTGTCAAGTTAAACTAATCTCTTCTGCCTGCACCAGATCCATATCCCTCCATTCCCTGCACACCCATGTTCCTGTCCAGAAGCCTCTTAAACACGATATCTGCCTCCACCACAACCACCTCTGGCAGCCCATTCCAGTCACTCGCCACTATGTCTGTGTAATAAAACCCTGTCCCGCACATAGAAACATAGAAACATAGAAATTAGGTGCAGGAGTAGGCCATTCGGCCCTTCGAGCCTGCACCGCCATTCAATATGATCATGGCTGATCATCCAACTCAGTATCCCGTACCTGCCTTCTCTCCATACCCTCTGATCCCCTTAGCCACAAGGGCCACATCTAACTCCCTCTTAAATATAGCCAATGAACTGGCCTCGACTACCCTCTGTGGCAGGGAGTTCCAGAGATTCACCACTCTCTGTGTGAAAAAAGTTCTTCTCATCTCGGTTTTAAAGGATTTCCCCCTTATCCTTAAGCTGTGACCCCTTGTCCTGGACTTCCCCAACATCGGGAGCAATCTTCCTGCATCTAGCCTGTCCAACCCCTTAAGAATTTTGTAAGTTTCTATAAGATCCCCTCTCAATCTCCTAAATTCTAGAGAGTATAAACCAAGTCTATCCAGTCTTTCTTCATAAGACAGTCCTGACATCCCAGGAATCAGTCTGGTGAACCTTCTCTGCACTCCCTCTATGGCAATAATGTCCTTCCTCAGATTTGGAGACCAAAACTGTACACAATACTCCAGGTGTGGTCTCACCAAGACCCTGTACAACTGCAGTAGAACCTCCCTGCTCCTATACTCAAATCCTTTTGCTATGAAAGCTAACATACCATTCGCTTTCTTCACTGCCTGCTGCACCTGCATGCCCACTTTCAATGAGTGGTGTACCATGACACCCAGGTCTCGCTGCATCTCCCCTTTTCCTAGTCGGCCACCATTTAGATAATAGTCTGCTTTCCTGTTTTTGCCACCAAAATGGATAACCTCACATTTATCCACATTATACTGCATCTGCCAAACATTTGCCCACTCACCCAGCCTATCCAAGTCACCTTGCAGTCTCCTAGCATCCTCCTCACAGCTAACACTGCCCCCCAGCTTAGTGTCATCCGCAAACTTGGAGATATTGCCTTCAATTCCCTCATCCAGATCATTAATATATATTGTAAATAGCTGGGGTCCCAGCACTGAGCCTTGCGGTACCCCACTAGTCACTGCCTGCCATTGTGAAAAGGACCCGTTTACTCCTACTCTTTGCTTCCTGTTTGCCAGCCAGTTCTCTATCCACATCAATACTGAACCCCCAATGCCGTGTGCTTTAAGTTTGTAAACTAATCTCTTATGTGGGACCTTGTCGAAAGCCTTCTGGAAGTCCAGATACACCACATCCACTGGTTCTCCCCTATCCACGCTACTAGTTACATCCTCGAAAAATTCTATAAGATTCGTCAGACATGATTTACCTTTTGTAAATCCATGCTGACTTTGTCCAATGATTTCACCACTTTCCAAATGTGCTGCTATCCCATCTTTAATAACTGACTCTAGCAGTTTCCCCACTACCGATGTTAGACTAACTGGTCTGTAATTCCCCGTTTTCTCTCTCCCTCCCTTCTTAAAAAGTGGGGTTACGTTTGCTACCCGCCAATCCTCAGGAACTACTCCAGAATCTAAAGAGTTATGAAAGATTATTACTAATGCATCCACTATTTCTGGAGCTACTTCCTTAAGTACTCTGGGATGCAGCCTATCTGGCCCTGGGGATTTATCGGCCTTTAATCCAATTAATTTACCCAACACCACTTCCCGGCTAACCTGGATTTCACTCAATTCCTCCAACTCCTTTGACCCGCGGTCCCCTGCTATTTCCGGCAGATTATTTATGTCTTCCTTAGTGAAGACGGAACCAAAGTAGTTATTCAATTGGTCCGCCATATCCTTGTTCCCCATGATCAACTCACCCGTTTCTGACTGCAAGGGACCTACATTTGTTTTAACTAATCTCTTTCTTTTCACATATCTATAAAAACTTTTGCAGTCAGTTTTTATGTTCCCTGCCAGTTTTCTTTCATAATCTATTTTTCCTTTCCTAATTAAGCCCTTTGTCCTCCTCTGCTGGTCTCTGAATTTCTCTCAGTCCTCCGGTATGCTGCTTTTTCTGGCTAATTTGTACGCATCATCCTTCGCTTTGATACTATCCCTGATTTCCCTTGTTATCCACGGATGCACTACCTTCCCTGATCTATTCTTTTTCCAAACTGGGATGAACAATTTTTGTAGTTCATCCATGCAGTCTTTAAATGTCTTCCATTGCATATCCACCGTCAACCCTTTTAGAATTAATTGCCAGTCAATCTTGGCCAATTCACGTCTCATACCCTCAAAGTTACCTTTCTTTAAGTTCAGAACCATTGTTTCTGAATTAACAATGTCACTCTCCATCCTAATGAAGAACTCAACCATATTATGGTCACTCTTGCCCAAGGGGGCACGTACAACAAGACTGCTAACTAACCCTTCCTCATTACTCAATACCCAGTCTAAAATAGCCTGCTCTCTCGTTGGTTCCTCTACATGTTGATTTAGATAACTATCCCGCATACATTCCAAAAAATCCTCTTCCTCAGCACCCCTGCCAATTTGATTCACCCAATCTATATGTAGATTGAAGTCACCCATTATAACGGTTTTGCCTTTGTCGCACGCATTTCTAATTTCCTGTTTGATACCATCTCCAACTTCACTACTACTGTTAGGTGGCCTGTACACAACACCCACCAGCGTTTTCTGCCCCTTAGTGTTTCGCAGCTCTACCCATACCGATTCCACATCCTGCAAACTAATGTCCTTCCTTTCCATTGCGTTAATCTCCTCTCTAATCAGCAACGCTACCCCACCTCCTTTTCCTTTTTCTCTATCCTTCCTGAATATTGAATATCCCTGGATGTTCAGCTCCCAGCCTTGGTCACCCTGGAGCCATGTCTCCGTGATCCCAACTATATCATAGTCATTAATAGCTATCTGCACATTCAACTCATCCACCTTATTACGAATGCTCCTTGTGTTGAGACACAAAGCCTTCAGGCTTGTTTTTACAACACTCTTACCCCTTATACAATTTTGTTGAAAAGTGGCCCTTTTTGATTTTTGCCCTGGATTTTCCGGCCTACCACTTTTACTTTTCACCTTGCTACCTATTGCTTCTACCCTCATTTTACACCCCTCTGTCTCTACGCTCACACATTTAAGAAACCCTTTCCCTTTAACTCCATCCTCCACTAGCCCATTCGACACCCCACCCCCCTTATTCAGTTTAAAACCACCCGTGTAGCAGTGGCAAACCTGCCTGCCAGAATGCTGGTCCCACACCTGTTAAGATGCAATCCGTCCCTTTTGTACAGTTCCCCCTTACCCCAAAACAGATCCCAGTGATCTAAGAATCTAAATCCCTGCCCGTGCACCAGTTCCTCAGCCACACGTTCAGGTCCCGTATCTCCCTGTTCCTGCTCTCGCCAGCACGAGGAACTGGAAGCAAACCGGAGATAACAACCCTGGAGGTCCTGCTTTTCAGCATTTTTCCGAGCTCTCTAAAGTCACGCTGCAGAATATTCATCCCCTTCTTTCCGACATCGTTTGTGCTGACATGCACTACCACTTCCGGATGTTCACCTTCGCCCTTGAGGATTTTCTGCACTCTGTCCGTGACATCCTGGATCCTAGCACCAGGAAGGCAGCACACCATCCTCGCATCCCGTCTGTTGCCGCAGAAACCCCTGTCCGTACCTCTCACATCTCCCATAAACTCTCCCCCTCTCACCTTAAAGCTCTGTCTTCTTCTCTGACATTTCCACCTTGGGAAAAGGTTCTGACTCTCTACCCTCTCTACACATCCCTCATAATGTTATATACTTCTATCAGGTCTCCCCCTCAACCTCTGCTCCAGACAAATCAGCCCAGGTCTGTACAACCTCCCCCTGAGTTCTTTAGTAACTTGTCAGTTTCTTTGTTGAACTAAATTAAGGCGCATGTTGCAATCAAAAGCGCTTGAACAATTGGTTGGGAAGAAAGCCAAACTGTAAGAAAGTTTTTTGTCGTTGTGCTTTGGGGTTTTTTTGGGGGGGGGGGGGGGGGGGGAGGGTTTAACCAAAAATAATTTAAATCAATTATTTAGTAACTTGTCAGTTTCTTTGTTGAACTAAATTAAGGCGCATGTTGCAATCAAAAGCGCTTGAACAATTGGTTGGGAAGAAAGCCAAACTGTAAGAAAGTTTTTTGTCGTTGTGCTTTGGGGTTTTTTTTGGGGGGGGGGGAGGGTTTAACCAAAAATAATTTAAATCAATTATTTACAAACGATGTTGTTTACAATACCAAACAATGCAGACAAACCCACCACAATACAAGCAAAAGAGATATTCTCCAATTACTATTTCCCCATCCTTACTGAGGAGGGATGGAGAGGGTGGGGGGGGGAGGGAGAGGGTGGTGGAATGGGAGGGAGAGGGTGGGGGGATGGGAGAAGGGGCACTTGAGGGGATGGGAGAAGGGGTGCACTAGAAGTGATGGAAGGGTGGGGGTCACCAACTGATTGGACAGGGGAGGGTGGGACGTTCAGTTCTGACCCTTCCTCCCAGCAGGGATCAGGGAGGACAGTGCAGTCATTCGGCCAGAGAGGGGGGGAGAGTGTGAAGATGACCAGCTCTGGGCTGTGTGAGCGGGGAGAAGAGAACGGGATAATAATAATGAATAATGGATGGGATTTATATAGCGCCTTTCTAATACTCAAGGCGCTTTACATCGCATTATTCATTCACTCCTCAGTCACACTCGGTGGTGGTAAGCTACTTCTGTAGTCACAGCTGCCCTGGGGCAGACTGACGGAAGCGTGGCTGCCAATCTGCGCCTACGGCCCCTCCGACCACCACCAATCACTCACACACATTCACACACAGGCACAGGTGGGTGAAGTGTCTTGCCCAAGGACACAACGACAGTATGCACTCCAAGCGGGATTCGAACCGGCTACCTTCCGGTTGCCAGCCGAACATTTAGCCCATTGTGCCATCTGTCGTCCCAGGATAGCAGGACTTCCCTGGTCTGAAGGGCCTGTGAGACCCCCAGGGCGGTGGGCTACGTGTGGAATATGGGCGTCTGATCTCCCCCTCCCCATGTGTGTAATCACTGGATCCCCACTCTGTTACTGAACGCGGGGGGAGAGGCAGGCAGCCGGTGATCAGACACCGTCCAACCCTAGGTTCAGCCACGGCTGGGAGGTTGCGGGAGCGGGGAGGCCAGGGGGCAATTGTAGGACACTCGGCAGGGGAATGGAGACCAGTCAGAAGTGGTAGTGCACGTCGGCACAAATGACGTGTAGGAGAGGGGCAATGGGGGAGAATACTGTGCTGGGCAGCAGGTTAGACAGCAGGACCTCCCGGGTAGTAATTTCCACTCTGCTGCCACACACATTATTTGTCTTCATTATATGTTACATGTCAACACTGTGTTTACAGACCTGTCAAGCTTCTGCAAGTAAGGGTTTTGTTGTTCTGTGGTCGGGTACAGATGGCAATTACATATTCGTACCTCGTGCTGGTGAGGACAGGAATAGGAGGACAGGGCAGATGTATACGTGGATCAGGAGTTGGTGCAGGGGGGCAGGGATTCAGTTTTCTGGACCCTCAGTTGGAAGTTTGGAGAATTGCAGGAGTGGGGACAATTGAGTTGTGATGTCCTAACCGTATAGAAATTACCAAAGAGGTGTTTGGCAACGGAGGTTCCCCTCTTCGACTATAGATGAGGCTCTCACCAGGGTCTCCTCAATGTCCCGTGGCTCTGCTCTCACTCCCCATCCCCCCCACTCGTAACAAGGACAGAGTCCCCCTTGTCTTCACCTTCCTCCCCACCAGCTGTCACAACAGATAATCCTCCGACATTTTCGCCACCTCCAACGGGATCCCACCACTGGCCACATCTTCCCATCTCCTCCCCTTTCTGCTTTCCGCAGAGACCGCTCCCTCCGTAACCCCCTGGTCAATTCATCCCTTCCCACCCAAACCACCCCCTCCCCTGGTACTTTCCCTTGCAACTGCAGGAAATGCTACACTTGTCGCTTTACCTCACCCCTTGACTCCATCCAAGGACCCAAACAGTCTTTCCAGGTGAGGCAGAGGTTCACCTGCACCTCCTCCAACCTCATCTATTGCATCCGCTGCTCTAGGTGTCAGCTGCTCTACATCAGTGAGACCAAGCATAGGCTTGGCGATCGCTTCGCCCAACACCTCTTCTCGCTTCGCACTAACCAACCTGATCTTCCGGTGGCTCAGCACTTCAACTCCCCCTCCCATTCCGAATCCAACCTTTCTGTCCTGTGCTTCCTCCATGGCCAGAGTGAGTACCACCACAAATTGGAGGAGCAGCACCTCATATTTCGCTTGGGCAGTTTACACCCCAGCAGTATGAACATTGACCTCCAATTTCAGGTAGTCCTTGCTTTCTCCCTCCTTCCCCTCCCCTTCCCAGCTCTCCCACAGCCCACTGTCTCCGCCTCTTCCTTTCTTCTTTCCCCCCACCACCACATCAGTCTGAAGAAGGGTCTTGACCCGAAAAGTCACCTATTCCTTTGCTCCATAGATGCTGCCTCACCCGCTGAGTTTCTCCAGCATTTTTGTCTACCTTCGATTTTTCCAGAATCTGCAGTTCTTTCTTAAACAAAGAGGTGTTGATGGTGGGTATAAAGCACATGAAGGTGAATAAATCCCCAGGGCCTGACCAAGAGCTTCCCCGGACCTTGTGGGAAGCCAGCGACAAAATTGTGGATAGACACCAAATTGCTGGAGTAACTCAGCAGGTCAGACAGCATCCCTGGAGAGAATAGGTGACGTTTCGGGTTGAGATCTTCTTCAGGCTACTTTGAAGAAATTGTGTGAGTCCCTTGCAGAGAGGGGCAGCGCAGTGGCGCAGCGGTAGAGTTGCTGCCTTGCAGCGCCGGAGACCTGGGTTCGATCCTGACTACTGATGCTGTTACGGAGTTTGTACGTTCTCTCCGTGACCGCGTGTGTTTCCTCCCACATTACACAGACATGCAGGTTTGTAGGTTAATTGGCTTCTGTAAATGACCCCCAAGTGTGTCAGACAGAACCAGGTTATCACTGATCGGTGCGGACTCGGTGGGCTGAAGGACATCTGTAGATCTGAACTAAACGACGTCAGCTTTAGCCACAGGTAAATTCACAGGTAGCTAATGTTGTACAAGGGGCAGCAAGGATAAACGAAGGAACTACAGGCTGGTGAGCCTGGCGTCAGTGTTCACAGAGTCTTCCAGCACGAAAACAGACCCTTCAGACCAACTTGTCCAAGTCCACCAAGATGCCCCCTGCCCCATCTATGCTAGTCCCATTTGCCCACATGTGGTCCATATCCCTCTCATCTTGTCTATCCCAGTAGCCTGTCCAAGTCTCGTAGTCAAAATGTGTAGGAAGGAACTGCAGATGCTGGCTTACACCAAAGATAGACATAAAATGCTGGAGTAACTCAGTGGGTCAGGCAGCATCTCTGGAAAGAAGGAACAGGCAATGTTTCGGGTCGAAACACTTCTTCAGACTGGTGGGTGCCTTCTCCAGACTAATCATAATCATAATCATACTTTATTAGCCAAGTATGTTTTGCAACATACGAGGAATTTGATTTGCCATACAGTCATACCAATAAAAAGCTAAAACACACAAACTAATTTTAACATAAACATCCACCACAGTGACCCCTCCACATTGCTCACTGGTCGTTCACTCGTGTGTTAACGACGTGTAGCTCGCTGTCAGCTTCCGTCGTCGTCCAACATGTTGACAGAATTGGTGGCCCGATGCGTCAGGGAGTGCGTCACGTCGTTGTTTCCGGGGATCGTCACGAGAGGCTTCTGTCATGATCCCCTTCCTCACTGTGATGGAAGGCGAAAGAAAAGTTGAATCTCTTCCCCTCTTTATTCTCCCACTGTCGGGGGCCTTGAGCCTTCTGTTGACCAGACAATCTTGGCTCCCATAGCCAGCGGTCGGGCCCTCCGTGTTGGGAAGATCAAGCTCCTGCATCGGGGTGAATCTCAGCTCCTCCGCGCCGGACGATCTGACCCCGGATCGGTGCTGGTCGAAACCTTCTGTCCCAATATTGGTCTCTACCCGAGACTGCGAGCTCCTCACTGGTGAAATCCGCAGGCCGTGGTTGGAGCGTCGATCCCGGGCAAGGTATCGGCTCCAATGGTAAGTCCACGTCCCCGCGGCGGGGCTCAAAGTCAGTCTCGAGCAAGGCCGCCAGCTCCACGATGCTAGGCCGCAGAGCGACCGGAGATACGATCAGGAAAACAATCGCATCTCTGGCAAGGTAAGAGATTGACAAAAGTTTCCCCCGACCCCCTCCCCACTTAAACCAAATCAGAGAACATTAACACAAACTTTTAAAACACACTAAAAATAACAAAAAAGACGAGGAGAGAGACAGACTGTTGGCGAGGCTGCCATCGCTGACGGCCAGCCTGACGCTGACAGCCTCTGAGTCTGAAGAAGGGTGTCGACCTGAAACGTCACCTATTCCTTCTCTCCAGAGATGCTGCCTGACCCGCTGAGTTACTCCAGCATTTTGTTTCTACCTTTCAAGTCTTGCAGCATTGGGAAAATAGTTGTCGGGGATTCTGAGGAACAGGACCTACCGTTTCGAAAGGCACGGACTGATTGTGTTAGTCAGCATAGCTTTGTGTCTGGGAGGCCGCATCTCACAAATCAGAGCTTTTCAAAGAGGTCACCAAGAGGATTGTCGAGTGCAGTGTAGTGGATGATGTCTATGGCCTTTGAAAAGATCCTGCATGATAGCTAGTATGTGATCTAACCTGCATGGAAAGTTAGATCACATGGGATCCAGGGAGAGTTGCCAATTTGATGTAGAATAAGTCATGTGATAGTAGAGTTAGGCCATTCGGCCCATCAATCTACACCGCCATTCAATCATGGCCGATCTATCTCTCCCTCTTAACCCCATTCTCCTGCCTTCTCCCCATAACCTCTGACACCAGTACCTATCAAGAATCTGTCAATCTGCACCTTAAAAATATCCACTGACTTGGCCCCCACAGCATTCTGTGGCAATGAATTACACTGATTCACCACCCTCTGACTAATGAAATTCCTCCTCATCTTCCTAAACGAATGTCCTTTAATTCTGAGGCTATGACCTCTTGTCCCAGACTCTAACACGAGTAGAAACATCCTCTCCACATTCACTCTATCATAGAGTCACAGAGTGATACAGTGTGGAAACAGGCCCTTCGGCCCAACTCACCCTCACCGGCCAACAATGTCCCAGCTACCCTAGTCCCACTTGCCTGCGCTTGATCCATATCTAGGCCTTTCACTATTCTGTATGTTTCAATAAGGGTGCCCCTCATCCTTCTAAACTCCAGCGAGTACAGGCCCAGTGCCTGGAATGCGCTGCCAGGGGTGGTGGTGGAGGCAGATACGATAGTGTTGTTTAAGAGGTGTTTAGGTTTGCACAGGGATATACAGGCGATGGAGGGATATGGATCACGTGGATATGGAGGGAGGTTAGTTTAAGTTGGTGTGGAGGCTCAAGCCTGATGGAGGTAGGGATGGAGGGAACTCCAAGGGTCTGTCCACCACCTCACTCTCCACTCCCCCTGTGACCGCTGCACCCCCCCTGCCCCCCTCTCCCCCCCTGCTCCCGTAACCTCCCAGCCGGGGCTGAGCGTAGGGTTGGGCAGCATCTAATGATGGGCTGTCTCTCTGCCGGCTCCACACCGTCTCCCCGCGAGTTCAAAACCTCCCCCGGGAGGTAAATGACAGAGTGAGGAGCAGTGATTACAGTGATTACAGCGGCACGGCGGGCCAGGGAGATCACTATAAAGGAGAGAGCCCTTCATTCCCACGTCGCCTTCCACCTGAACCTCTCCCCGGCACTCAGTCCGCACCATCCACACCTACCCATGGCCGGACACACCGCCTGGATCTCACTCACATTCCTGATGACCGCTCTACACCAGTCCGCGGGTAAGAGACCGGTGGAGGGGGGGGCAACACACCCTGACCTCCCTCCCCCTGGGGAACAGGGGCTGAAACTCTGGGCACCAGACAACCTGCATTAATGTCCTGCCAGCACTGGGCTAGCAGGGAATAGGACAGAATGGCCTCCTACCTCCACCCACCTGGCCTGGCTGACCTTGATCTCCCTCACTCCGTCCTTCTCTCCATCTCTGCATCTTTTCATCTCCCTCTGCAGACTCCCTCCGTCTCTCTGTTCATCCTGCTCTCTTTCCCTTGCTCTCTCTCTCTCTCTCTCTCTTCATCTCTACCTCTGTTTGCATTCCTTTTCCCCATCCTGTTCTTTCTTCACCTCTCCCCCTCTCTGCTCTGCTCACTTCATTTCTCCATCCCTCCCATTTCTCCCCCTCTGTCTTTCTACCCTCCTCTCTCTTTCCCACTCTCCCACCATCCCGTTTTTAACTCCCCTTCCCTCTACACCTCGCTCTCTCCCTCTCGCCTGCACTTCATTACTTTTCCATCACCCCCTCCCTCCCCTCTCCCACCCCGTCTCTCACCCCGACATGGCCACCTCTACCCCATTGTGAGGGGGGTATGAGAGTGGGTGTGGGTGGGGGTATGGGTGGGGGTGTGGGTGGGGGGGTGAGTGTGAGTGGGTCGGGATGTGGGTGGGAGTGAATGTGTGTGGGTGGGGGTATGGGTGAGGGGGGGGTGTGTGAGTGGGCGGGGGTATGGGTGAGGGGGGGTGAGTGCGGGTGGGAGTTAGTGTGAGTGGGTGTGGGTGAGGGGGGTCGAGGGGGGTTGAGTGCGGGTGGGAGTGAGTGAGTGGGTGGGGGTGTGGGTGGAGGTGTGGGTGAGGGGGGGTGAGTGTGTGTGGGTGTGGGTGTGGGTGAGTGAGTGTGGGCCATGGGGACTGTAGAGTGGGGGGGAGTAACGACCCTGTCCCTCTGTGTTTCAGACATCTGGGCCCACCCGTTGGAGATAGAGCCCACAGGTAGGTGCATGTCCTGGCCCCCGCTCGCTCGTTGGCTCACACACCCCCTCACCACGGCCTCCTGCAAGCGGTACCTTCCCCCCTCCCCTCCCACCCACATCAGTACCTCACCAGCCTCACCGCCCATTCCACCCCTCCCTCCCCTCCCCTCCCCTCCATCAGGAAGAGGGGTTTGGTGAGTCATTACGGGCAGGGAGATCGGATTAGTACAGTGGGTTCAATGGGCTGAAGGGCCCGTTTCCATGCTGCATATAACTCTAACACTCTCTATGACTCTAAATTGTGGACTGCATGTAATCTTTGTAATGAAACTCTCCCTAGTCTATGAGTCTAGAATCTAGTCGGCACACTCCCAGGGCAAGTGACGATTGTTCCCTCAGTCCCGACTCGTTCAGCGTGAATGGTGGAGATGTGGCACGATGGCGCAGCGGTAGAGTTGCTGCCTTACAGCACCAGAGACCCGGGTTCGATCCCGATTGCGGGCGCTGTCTGTACAGAGTTTGTACGTTCTCCCCATGACCTGCGTGGGTTTTTCTCCGGGATCTCCGGTTTACTCCTACACTCCAAAGACGTACAGATTTGTAGCTTAATTGGCTTCAGTAAAATTGCAAATTGTGTTAGTGTGCGGGGATCGCCGGTCAGCGCGGACGCGGTGGGCCGAAGGATCTGCCTTTGCACTGTATCTCTAAACTAAACGACACTATAGGTGATGTGGAGTGCACGGACTAACTCATCCTGTTGCTTGCAGGGCGTTCACTCACAATCCTGACTCAATAGACAATAGACAGTAGATGCAGAAGTAGGCCATTCAGCCCCTCGAGCCAGCACCGCCATTCAATGTGATCATGGCAGATCATTCCCAATCAGTACTCCGTTCCTGCCTTCTCCCCATATCCCTTGACTTTAAGAGCCCTATCTAGCTCTCTCTTGAAAATATCCAGAGAACCGGCCTCCACCGCCCTCTGAGGCAGAGAATTCCACAGACTCACAACTCTCTGTGCGAAAAAGTGTTTCCTCGTCTCCGTTCTAAATGGCTTACTCCTTATTCTTAAACTGTAGCCCCTGGTTCTGGACTCCCCCAACATCTGGAGCATGTTTCCTGCCTCTAGCGCGTCCAATCCCTTAATAATCTTATATGTTTCAATAAAATAACCTCTCACCCTTCTAAACTCCAGAGTGTACAAGCCCAACCGCTCCATTCTCTCAGCATATGACAGTCCCGCCATCCCGGGAATTAACCTTGTAAACCTACGCTGCACTCCCTCAATAGCAAGAATGGCCTTCCTCAAATTAGGGGCCGTGCACTCGTTCCGTCTGCATGGTGGAGAGGCGAAGTGGGGCTGGCGAGAGGGAGGAGGGGGTGCCTGGACTCACCATCGCTGCTCCTCACCCCTGTGTCGCCTGATACTCCTGAGCGAGAGAGTTTCCGACCTGGTGTCTCACCCTCCCCACCCCTACATACCCACCCACACCCTCCCCCATTTATCCCACCCTTTTGACCCCCTCCCAATCCCTCCCCCCCACCCCTTCACCCATATACCCCTCCCATCCCCCCCAACCCTCTCGCCCCACCCACACCCCTCTCCACCGCTACACCTCCTGTTTCCCTGCAGACCTGTTCCTGGAAGAGGACGTGGCCAATGACTTCATCGGTCAATCGAGTGAGGTCACCGACCTGCTGGAGAGGTGCGGGGGAGGGGAGGTGGGGGGGATCGGTCAGTGGGGGGTGGGGGTCAGGGTCAACAGTGGGGGGGGTCGGTCAGTGGGTGGGGGGGGTGGGTCAGTGGGGGGTGGGGGTCGGGGTCAACAGTGGGGGGGGTCGGTCAGTGGGTGGGGGGGTGGGTCAGTGGGGGGTGGGGGTCGGGGTCAACAGTGGGGGGGGGTCGGTCAGTGGGTGGGGGGGTGGGTCGGTGGGGGGTGGGGGTCGGGGTCAACAGTGGGGGGGGGGGAGCTGGGAGTGAGGACGGGATAATGCGAAATAAACCGAAGATGGAAGTATAGACGCAGAGAGACTAAAAGAGGTATAGTCCACGATAGACAAAGATACCAGGAGAAAGGCAGAGATATCTTTATTGACAAGGGCCGAGATGGGAAGATGTGGCCAGTGGTGGGAAGGTCTCGACCCGAAACGTCACCCATTCCTTCACTCCATAGATCCTGCCTCACCCCGCTGAGTTTCTCCAGCATTTCTGTCTACCCAGGAGAAAGGAAGAGACAGGCGTGTTGGAAAGAGAGGGAGGGAGAGGGGCAGAGAAAGGGAGCGAGACCGAGGGGGGGGGGAGAGCGAAGAGTGAGGGAGAGTGAGGGGGAGAGTGAAGGGGGGGGGAGGGAGAGCGAGGGGGAGGGAGAGCGAGGGGGGAGGGAGAGTGAGGGAGGGAGGGGGAGGGGGAGCGGTGAGGGATATTCCGCACCCCTGGTTCCCGGGCACTGTGCTGCGTTCATGAGCTTCTCCGGGACAAGTTGCCCATAAGAGAACACCACAGTCACGGGGAGGGCAACACCACAGTCACCGGGAGGGCATCCCTGGCACCCGTGGGTGAGGGCGCTGTGGAAGCGTCTGGGATAGTCTCGATTCCCTGCAGTAAATCCAGGCCTTGCCTTCCCCTTGCAGCTTCACTGAACAAGTGGAGGGAGCTTGGGAGAGGGTGAAGGAGATATTCGAGGAAATCACAGACGTGGAATTGATGGAGTGAAGGGACGGTGGAGCCAACACGGACACGGACACAGAGCGGAGACATGGACCGGACACACGGACATATGGACAACATGGACACACAAACACAGACACGGAGTGGAGACACGGTTTGTGTGTCGAAAAATATACTCCTTCACATCCCTGAACACAGGAGAGGGAACTGTCTGATTCACCTTTACCCCATTGTGGACATTGGACTTTGTCTGTGGAACTGATGCGCTACAATGCTGACAACTATATTCTGCTCTCTGTATATTCCGCTTTGCTCTCCCCATTCTACAACAGTTTGACTTGATTGTATTTATGTATAGTATTATCTGATCTGTTTGGACAGCGTGCAAAACAAAGATTTTCACTGTATCTCGGTACACGTGACAATAATAAAACTCAACCCAAGCCTCTGAACACTGAGTGTGTGACACACACACACACACACACACACACACACACGCACACACTCACGCACACACACCCATACACAAGCACGCACACACACACACACCCATACACACACACACACACACACACCCAATATAAACGCACACACACACACCCATACACGCGCACACACACACACACACATACAAGTACACACACACACACAACCATACACGCACGCACACATACACACAACCATACACGCACGCACACATACACACAACCATACACGCACACACACACGCGCACACACATACACGCACACACGCGCACACACATACACAACTATACACACAAACACACACACACATACACACGCACACACTGTGTATGGAGGAATATACAGCTCCCACACCCCTGTATTCAGGAGGGTGTGTGTGTCACCCGGAACAAAATAATTAAAAATAAAGATTCTTGTTTACCTTTGTCACCTTCTGTTCTCTGTGGCCTTACTCTGTGGACGTGGAGGGTAAATGGTGACAACTCTGGGAGAGGCAGTCCCATGGAGTGTGGCAACAACATGGCACGTCATGGGGGAGGGAGAGGGGAGCGAGTGTCAGGGAGAGGGGAGCGAGTGTCAGGGAGGGGGAGGGAGTTGTAGAGTAATGGAGGTTGCGACACTCACTGGAACCCCCGGGCACAGTGAAGAGTGTGGAGTAACTCAGCGGGTCAGGCAGCATCTCTGGAGGAAAGGAGATTTTCTCCAGAGTTACTCCAGCTTTTTGTGGGTATTTTCGGTTTAAACCAGTATCTGCAGTTCCCCCCTACATAGTGAAGAGTGTGTTGGTGTCATGAGTATTCTGACTCTGTTAGTGGACAAGGGCAGTTCAGTCCGTCCACGCCACATGCCCCATTTGCCTACATCAGGACCATATCCCTCTGAGCTTTGCTCGTTTAAGTGTCCCTTTAAATGCTCCCTAACTGCAGTGGGAAGAACAGGAAGAGAGATTATTATCTGAATGGTGTCAGATTAGGAAAAGGGGAGGTGCAACGAGACCTGGGTGTGTGCTTGTACATCAATCACTGAAAGTAAACATGCAGATACAACAGGCAGTGAAGAAAGCTAATGGCATGTTGACCTTCATTGCAAGAGGATTTGTGTATAGGAGCAAGGAGGTCCTATTGCAGTTGTACAGGGTCCTAGTGAGATCACACCTGAGGTATTGTGTGCAATTTTGTTCTCCTAATTTGAGGAAGGACATTATTGCTATTGAGGCAGTGCAGCGTAGGTTCACCAGATTAATTCCCAGGATGGCGGGAATTATGATGAAAGAATAGGTCGCCTGGGCTTGTATTCACTGGAATTTAGAAAGATGAGAGGGGATCTTATAGAAACATGTAAAATTATTAAAGGATTGGACAGGCTAGATGCAGGAAAAAAATGTTCCCGATGTTGGGGGAGTCCAGAACCAGAGGTCACAGTTTAAGAATAAATGGTAGGCAATTTAGGACCGACATTGTAGAGAAAATAATCCAAGTTTGTACAACTTTTTATGGCTAATAGCCTCTAATCCAGGTGGCATTCTGGTAAACCTCCTCTGCACCCTCTCCAACCTCTCCACATCGTCCCTGTAATGGGGGCGACCAGAACTGCACGCAATACCCCAAATATAGCCTAATCAAAGCCCTATAAAGCTGCATCATGACTTCCTGACTCTTATACTCAATGCCATGACCGATGAAGCCAGGCATTCCTTATTCCTTGATAGACACAAAATGCTGGAGTAACTATGCGGGACAGGCAGCATCTCTGGAGAAAACGAATGGGTGACATTTCTGGTCGAGACCCTTCTTCAGACTGACCTGCTTAAAAGACCGGTCTGGAGGTGGGCAAGCTTGTGATCCTTGGTAGAGTTCAGGTAGGCGAGGAAGACCTGAAACATCTCGACCCGAAACATCACCCATTCCTTCTCTCCAGAGATGCGGCCTGTCCCGCTGTCGAGCATTTTGTGTCCATCTTTGGTTGAAACTAGCATCTGCAGTTCCTCCCTACACATTCCTTATGCCTTCTTCACCACTCTACCTAGCGATGTTACAAAACTTACCTTCAGCGGCGCTACAGTTCTGCCACTGGGCGCGACTTTGGCGCCTTTGAGGGGGGGGGGGGGGGTGCGGTATTAAAATGCTGTTTTGTACTGCCTGCCGGAGGCGGACTTCCTCGGGCTGCTAGCTGTTGATGAAAAATCGACGCGGTATTTAAAAAAAAAAATTTGCTGGACAATTTAATATTTCATGTTCCAATGTTCCAATCGATCGCGTTCCAGAAGCAAGATGATTAAAATGCCCATTTTTCTTGGACAATAATGTCATAAGCTGTCCAAATTGCCTATATTTTGTGTTATTCTCTCTCTATGATCATTATTTTTAAACTAAATATTCATAACAGTTTGTCACATGTATTGTGCAAAAAACAATAATTTTGATTATATTTTGAGAGGATGTTTCTGGATTAATTTATGAGAATTAAACATTAAATCCCTTCCATCTGGCATAAATTCATGACAGTGAGATTTAAAAATCATGTTATATTGTGAATTCCTGTGTGAATGGGATTAGTTTGTTTTTGGATACTTAGGCTATTTAAAAAAATTATCCTTTTCATAAGAAATGGAATCTACAGGACATTGTTAATGGGAAAGTAGTGGGCAGAAAGTCATGTCATGTGTGGTTTGAGGAGCAAAAACTTGTAGTTTACAATGCCAAAATTGAAAAGTTGAGGAAAAGCAAGGTGTACAGAGTTACTTATTGGTTACAATCTGAGGAGTATGATGATGCTACTGATTATGATATGCCAATGTACCAGCTAGCAACTGATCTTCTACATAAAGACTTGGCCTATTGCTAGAAATTGTAATTTATTTACCAATCTGTTACGGACTTACAGCATATTATACAATAATATTAAAGTTCTGATCTTGAGAATATTACATTTTTGAATTTTCAAGGCAGTCTGGGTGTTTATTACTATTTCCGTCACAACGGTCAATTTTGTAATTAGCTACAATTAGGTAATTAACTAGTTATATGCTTTAATTTCAGGTCATCCAAGTAAGATGTTTCATATTTGTTTCAGAACGCTTCAATCTATAATAACTGAAAATGTCATTCAGTTCTCTTGATTTTTAAGAAAGTTATGGGCTTTTGACTGTCCTCGATCACAGCTTTTGTGTTAAGTCAATGGAAAAGCAATAGGGAACAAGATGCTAATTTCCGAATATGAAAATGGCCATAACATTTTTAATACTGAAGATATGAAAGTGAATTAGGTGTCAAATTAAACTTCTTTTTATGCTTTATCTGGTGGGATAAATCGCTTGATTTTTTTAATCTCAAAATTTTGTGACATTATCTACTTGCGAAAGTTGCCCCTTTCAGGGAGTTATGTATTTGGTGCCCAGGATCCGTCTATAAATCGGCATCATGACCTCCTTCTTGCCTCAGATTCCCTGTAAGGAAGTTCCCAGGGGAGCAGTTCTCGCCCCTCACAATCCTTGACTTTTTATTATTTTAATCCGCCGACAGAATATGTGCCTGGGCAATTAAAGGGGAGGTGCGGCCGGCTCGGCCCCGCGTTACCCGGGCAACCGCGGTCTCTCTCCATGGCGACGGCTCCACGGTCAATATTTTACCACTTAAAAAAAAAAAAAAGTGACAATAAAGGTAATAGTTGCCCGTTGCGGAGACGTTGATGGCGATCGTTCCGGGGAGCGAGAGAAATAAGAATATTAGACGGGAGGGCGAATGCTCGGCGGCGGGGTCAGAAGTGGTGAAGGGGGTTAATTAGTGGTGAACCGTCCGCCTGCCCGCGGAGCCGCGGCTCCGGGTGAGGTGAGGGGGGGATGTGGAGGAAGGGAGAGGGAGACGGGTTATGGAGCGGGGTGGCGGGTTGCCCGGAGTTCAGTGGCATGGTAAGATGGCGGCGGTTGCCCGGCAACGTGCACGGCCCCGGTAAGATGGCGGCGGTTGCCCGGTAAGATGTCGGAGGTTGCCCGGGCAACGTGCGCCTCTCCGGCAAAATGGCGGCGGTTGCCCGGCAAAATGGCGGCGGTTGCCCGGCAAGATGGCGGCGGTTGCCCGGTAAGATGGCGGAGGTTATCCGGGCAACGAGCGCCTCTCCGGCAAGATGGCGGCGGTTGCCGGGCAACGTGCGCCTCTCCGGCAAGATGGCGGCGGTTGCCAACAAACGTGCGCGGCCCCGGCAAGATGGCGGCGGTTACCCGGGCAACGTGCGCCTCTCCGGCAAGATGGCGGCGGTTGCCCGGCAACGTGCGCGGCCCCGGCTACATGGCGGCGGTTGCCTGGCAACGGGCGCGGCCCCGCTGGGTCCAGCGCGCAGACGCGGCGGTGGCGGAGATCGGGCGGAGTCAGCGCTCGGATCGTCTCCTCTCGTCTCTTCCTGTCCCGTCCGGAGCCGCAGTCGCAGCCGCAGCCGCATCGGCCCGTGAGTACCGAGCCGCACCGGCACCGGCACCGCCACCGCCACCGCCGCCTGGGGAGAGGGGGGCAGGCGAGCGGGGTGAGAGATCACGGGGGCGTTGTGTGTGGGTCGGAGGTTGGCGCCAGGCTCGGGGGCATGGTTCAGGGTTCAGGCCGTACGATCAGCGTGCAGGGGGAAAGGGTCAGGGTTGGGGGCAAGAGTCAAGGTGTAGGAAGGAACTGCAGATGCTGGTTTACACCCAGACACAAAATGCTGGAGTAACTCAGCAGGACAGGCAGCATCGCTGGAGAGAAGGATTCGGGTCGAGACCCTTCTTCACACTGGGTGGGGAAAGGGAAACGAGAGATATAGTCGGTGATGTAGAGAGATAAGGAACAATGAATGAAAGGTATGCAAAAAAGTAACGATGATAAACGACGACAGCTAACAATGGCCTGTTTTCTTTATCATCGTTGCTTTTTTGCATATCTTTCATTCATTGTTCTTTATCTCTCTACATCATCGCCTATATCTCTCGTTTCCCTTTATCCCTAACCAGTCTGAAGAAGGGACTCGACCTGAAATGTCACCCATTCCTTCTCTCTGGAGATGCTGCCCGTCCCACTGAGTTACTCCAGCACTTGGTCTCCATCTTCAGCAACAGTATTGGAGGCAAGGGTCAAAGTACAGGGATCAGGGAGGGGGTTAAGGGTCAAGGTGCAGAGGTCAGGATGGGGAGCAAGGTTTAGGGTTCTGGCCCCATGATCAATGTTCAGGGTTCAGTGTTGGGGGCAAGGATCAAGGTGCAGGGTTGCGCAGTAGGGATCAAGTTGCAGGGGTCAGGGTTGCAGAGCTGGGTCAAGGTTCAGAGGTCACACTTTGGGGTCGGCATTGGCGAGAGGCAGAGGTCAAGACTGAGGAGTTGGAGCAAGGGTCGGTTGGGCCACGGTGCAGGGTTCACAGTTGAATGGGGATTGGAGTGCATGCGTCGCAGCTGGGAGTGGAAGAGATTGTGGGTGCAGGGGTCAAGAGGAGGTCAGAGTTGAGGGCAGGGGTTAGGGTGTAGGTGATGGTTGTGAGCGGGGATTGGAGTATAGGGATCAGACAGGGGCAGGGGTTGCTGCGGGACAGTTGGGTTGCGAGGATTGATGTTGGAGTCAGGGTGCAAGGCTGGTCTGCAGTGTTAATGTTGGGGTACAGCAGCTGTTGGGGAGAGTGGAGACTGGGGTGTCTGAGTTGGATTTGGAACGAGTGAACTGGTGTCAGTGATGTGTACTTGATTGGTGCTTTAACAATGTGCCTGACATGTGCACTGAGGCTGGAGTTGCTGCAAGCTTGACTGCTGTGAAGTGTGAACTGCTCTCCTGGCTCCACCACTGCCAATGAAGGTTCTTGAGCTCTAGAATCCTCTTCCTAAATTCACTGTCCCTTCAACTCTGTGCCTGTAAACATCTCTTGTAACCCAGGTCATCGCTGGGCTTCGTTTAGTTTAGAGAAAAAACGCGGAAACAGGCCCTTTAGCCCACCGTGGCCGCACCGACACACTCTAGGGACAATTTTACACTTATACCAAGCCCATTTAAACTACAAACCCATACGTTTTTGGAGTGTGGGAGGAAAACCAAAGATCTCGGGGAAAATCCATGCGGTCACAGGGAGAACGTACAAACTCTGTACAGACAGCACCCAGAGTCAGGGTCGAACCCGGAACTCCGGCGCTGCAAGCGCTGTCAGGCACCAACTCTACCGCTGCGCCCTAATGTGGCACCCTTGTGTAGGGTTGCCAACTGTCCCGTATTAGCTGGGACATCCCGTATATTGGGCTAAATTGGTTTGTCCCATACGGGACCACCCTTGTCCCGTATTTGACTGCTACTACTTGTGTCGTCTGGCCCCACCTCACTCATCCCGACATAGTGCAGCCCATGGAGTGCAGCAGCAGTGCCTCGCTTGTGGCCCCGTCGGTCGGCAGCCCGACCAGCTGTCCGACCATCGGCCCTTCGCTTACCGCCGACACCACCACCCCTCCTTCTCATGGCCGATCATCGGTTCATGAGTTGGATGGGGTGCTGGACTTTGCCCGCGACAGACCAAAGCTCCTCAGCTGGCCCGCCGGCTGGGCTTTGTGTGCAGTCCAGCCCCCGGGCCAACTCATAATTCACCCAGCCATGGCCGTGTCGGTCAACGAATTGCCACCGGGAATTTTTCCCTTATTTTGACCTTTTCCTTATTTGGGGAGAAACTTGGCAACCCTACCCTTGCGTGATGTGTCTGTTTGAGGATCCAGATTTGCTCAAACCTTTGTGCAATGTTTAAAGATTTATTGCATGAGAGTGTTGTATAGATGTATTGTTGCTGTAAAGATAACGGCCAGTGAATTTCTGTGCCTTAATGTGCTGGGTTCGAGGATCGGCAGTAACACTGACGGCTACAGCCGTGAATCATGAGTTGTGTTCACATTATTGTGGTGTCGCCGACTCTAACACTCATATATCAAAGATCTGTCCTGGCCTGATGACAGGAATTATATTTTGACTCGCTTTCTTTTGTACTGCTCGACATTTTCTATATTTTGCATGTTTTGCTTTTAAGATGTGGCATGTTGTTTTTATGTGGGGAACATAAGGATTAGGAAGAGTTTTGCTCAAGATTCATAGTCATGCAGCATGGTGACACGCAGTCACCATTCTGCCCAACTCCTCCATGCTGTAACACTAACGCTTTTGCAGTGTATTTTGCACTACATGTTGGACCTGTGCATGGCTGGATTGTATTACCGTATTGTGTGATCTACATGTATTCACTGGATAGCACACATGTTCACAAGTTATAGGAGTAGAATTAGGCCATTCGGCCCATCAAGTCCACTCCACCATTCGATCATGGTTTATCTCTGCCACCTAATACAATTTTCCTGCCTTCTCCCCATAACCCTTGACACCCGTTCTAATCAAGAATTTGTCTATCTCTGCCTTAAAGATATCCACCAACTGCCTCCGCAGCCATCTGTGGTAATGAGTTCCACAGATTAACTCTTTCTAAAAGAGCTCACTTTAATTCTGAGGCTTTGACCTCTGGTCCTAGACTCCCACCAGTGGAAACATCCTCTCGACATCCACGCTATCTATGCCTTTCATTATTCTGTAAGTTTCAATGAAGTCCCCCCTCAACCTTCTAAATTCCAGCAGTGTTGTCAAACGCTCATCATATGCTCACCCACTCATTCCTGAAATCATTCTTGTAAACCTCCAATGGCCCCTCGCCAGAGCCAGCACATCCTTCCTCAGACTGATGACTTACATCTATTAAAAACCCACTGACTCCCACAACTATCTCGACTACACTTCTTCCCACCCTGCTTCTACAAAGACCCTATCCCCTACTCCCAATTCCGCCATCTATGCTGCATCTGCACCCAAAATTAGGTATTCCATACTAGGACATCCGAGATGTCCTCATTCTTTAGGGAACGGGGGATCCCCTCTCCTATCATAGATGAGGCCTTCACTCGTGTCTCCTCGGTATCCCACAGCTCTGCCCTTGCTCCCCCTCCTCCTAGTATGCAACACAGACAGTCCCCCTAGTCCTTACCTTCCGCCCCATCAGCCGTCGCATACAACACATAATCCTCCGATATTTCCGCCACCTCCAACTGGATCCCACCACTAGCCCCATTTTGCCATCTCCAACCCTTTCCGCCTTTCGTAGAGACTGTTCCCTCCGCAACTCCCAAGTTAACCCATCCCTTCCTACCCAGGTACCTTCCCCTGCAACCGCAGAAGATGCAACACCTGTCACTATATCTCCTCCTTCGACTCTGAACAGGTACCCCGACAGTCCGTTCAGGTTAGGCAGAGGTTCACTTGCACCTCCTCCAACCTCATCTACTGTACCCGTCGTTCAAGATGTGGACTCCTATATATCGGCGAGACCAAACACAGACTGGGCGATCGTTTCGTGGAGCACCTTCGCTCAGCCCGCCTGACCCTGCCTGATCTCCCGGTTGCTGGATACTTTAATTCACCTTTTAGAGCCTCAGCATTACATCTCTTTTTGTATTCCAGACCTCTTGATATAAATGCTAGCATTGAATTTGCCTTCCTTACTACTGATTATACTTGCAAATTAACCTTTTGTGTCCTGTACCAGCACTCCCAAGTCCTTTTGCACCTCCGATTTTTGGATTCTCTCCATTTAGAAAATAACCTACGCCTTTATTCTAATTACCAAAACGCATGACTGCACACTTTGCTATACTGAATTACATCTGCCACTTCTCTGCCCACTCTCCTAACCTGTCCAAGTCCTTCTGCGGTGCCCTTGCTTCCTCTACACTGCCTGCCCTTCCACCTATCTTAGCATCATCTACAAACTTGGCCACAAAGTCCTCAATCCCCTTATGCAAATCATTAATATACAACATGAAGAGAAGCGGCCCCAGCACCGACCCTTGCCAAACTCCACTAGTCACTGGCTGCCAATCTGAAAAAGCACCTTTTATTGCAACTCTTTGCCTTCTGCCATTCAGCCAACCTGCTATCCACGCTAGTATCTTCTCTTCAATATCATGGGCTCTCATCTTCCTTAGCAGCCTGATGTGCGGCACCTTATCAAAGGCCTTCTGAAAATCTAGGTAAACCACATCTACAGCCCCACCCTCTGTCTGTCCTGCTATTAACATCCTCAAAGAACTCCAGCAGATTCGTCAGGCAAGATCTGCCCTTCACAAAACCATGCTGACTTTGGCCTATTTTATCGTGAACTTCCAAGTATTGTGTAATCTCATCCTTTATAATTGATTCTAAAATCTTACCAACCACCGAAGTCAGGCTAATCGGCCTATAGTTTTCCGCAGTGAAAAAGCTTTTTTCCCCCACTACATTTTCCCACTTAACCCAGTTAAATTCCACCTACCATTCCTTTCCTACATCGGGTGATAGAGTAATACGGCATGAAAACACCCCTTCGTTCCAACTTACCTATACCGACCAAGATGCTCCATCTACACAATCGGATTCAGTAAATTGTCCCCATTGTGCAGGATAAAACTAGTGTACAGGTTATTGGTGGTTGGCAATCTAAACTAAATTAATCTAAACTAATCTAAACTGTATAACCTTGTTCACTGTCCACTACGCCACTATTTCTAGTGTAATCTGCAAACTTTGGTACCAATGCCACTGACATTGTCATTCACGTCATTAATATGGATGGTGACAGTAAAGGACCCCGCGTGTATTCTGGCCCCCAGAGCGGGGTGAGTTGCTGGACCACACTGCCGGAGAGGGTGGTGGAGGCAGAGGCACTGGCAATGTTTAAGCAGTGTATACATGCACGCTTGTGGAAGGTTGCCAGTGTGTCGAGTGGCCGGTGCGGACGTGGTGGGCCGAATGGCCCGTCTCCGTGCCCTGTGACGGCGATTCTATGGTGCTGTGGGCAGAGTTAAGTTTAGTTTAGAGATACAGTATGCAAACAGATCCTTCGGCCCACTGAGGCCACTCTGAGCAGCAATCACCCCGTACACTAACACTATCCTAAACAGAGGGACGATTTACCGAATCCAATTAACTTACAAACTCGCACGTCTTTGGGATTTGGGAGGAAACCGGAGCACCCAGAGGAAACCCATGTGGTCACAGGGAGAACGTACAAACTCCGTACAGACAGCACCCGTAGTCAGGATCAGACCCAGCGCCATGAGGCAGCAACTCTACTGCTGTGCCACCCTGATAAATAGAGGGAAGCTGTTAAGAACATCAGATCAAGGCCTAAAGTGACGGGTAAGAGTGCAGGGGGTGTGGAGTGGCAGATTGAGCAGAGCGAGTGTTATCACTGTACCCTATTGCCTATCAGGTTGATACAAACAGCATCAGTGGAGGCTTTCAGCAGGGAATTGGGCAGACATGGGAGAGGGAGAATGACCAGAGAGGACTGGGACTGAGAGTTGCCACAGGTTTGGTACTGGTTTATTATTGTCACGTGCACTCAGTGACAAACTTTCTTTTACCTGCTCTCTTGTCTTGTTTTGTGCACAGTCTTTTTATTTACACTGCCATATAGAATTGATGTGTAAGTTATGTGTAATTTATGTTTTTGTGTGCTGTCAGAGTGTGTGGGTCTGTGTTGCTGCTACATGCAGGGCTTTCATTGTACCTGTACCTCACCGTACCACTTGCATCTGACGATAAACTCAACTTGACGACCTGATAACGGGGCAAATCGTTCCAAGCATGAGTACATAAGACACATAGAAACATAGAAGCATAGAAAATAGGTGCAGGAGTAGGCCATTCGGCCCTTCGAGCCTGCACCGTCATTCAATATGATCATGGCTGATCATCCAACTCAGTATCCTGTACCTGCCTTCTCTCCATACCCCCTGATCCCTTTAGCCACAAGGGCCACATCTAACTCCCTCTTAAATATAGCCAATGAACTGGCCTCAACTACCTTCTGTGGCAGAGAATTCCAGAGATTCACCACTCTCTGTGTGAAAAATGTTTTTCTCATCTCGGTCCTAAAAGATTTCCCCCTTATCCTTAAACTGTGACCCCTTGTTCTGGACTTCCCCAAGATCGGGAACAATCTTCAGTTACTCCAGCACAGTGCTGAAGTAGCTCAGCGGTTCAGGCAAACTCTAGTGTAGGAGCCAAGGCCAGTGTTTGCCCTTCCTGCCAGTGTGGTGGGAGCTGCCATGAGCGTGGCCGGATTGCAAAGCCAACAAGCGCTGGTTCAGAGCCAACAGGTCAACCATGTTGGTCTGGAGCCAGAGTTACAAATATATTTAGTTGGATAAGGCTGGCTGCTGTCGAGAGCATCCTTACTTGAGAGCATCCTTACTAACTGTATCACAGTATGGTATGGCAATTGCTCTGTCTCCGACCGGAAAGTACTGCAGAGGGTGGTGAAAATTGCCCAACGCATCACCGGTTCCTCGCTCCCCTCCATTGAGTCTGTCCAAAGCAAGCGTTGTCTGCGAAGGGCGCTCAGCATCGCCAAGGACTGCTCTCACCCCAACCATGGACTGTTTACCCTCCTACCATCCGGGAGGCGCTACAGGTCTCTCTCCGTTGCCGGACCAGCAGGTCCAGGAACAGCTTCTTTCTTGCGGCTGTCACACTACTCAACAATGTACCTCGGTGTCTGCCAATCACCCCCCCACCCCCCGGACACTCCTCCCACAGGAAAAACACTATGACTGTATGCATGTAAATGGATTTATTTATTGAAATCATATTCTATGTCGCTCTTCCAGGGAGATGCTAACTGCATTTTGTTGTCTCTGTACTGTACACTGACAATGACAATTAAAGTTGAATCTGAATCTGAATCTGTCACTCTTGGCCACAATTGCACCATTGTGAGCCGTTCTGGACATCACACTATGTGAGTAAGATGCAGAGGGTGCAGGAAAGATTCACAAGGATACCTAGATGAAGGGACCGGCTCCGACATGGCATCTGCCCATTCCATCCACAGATGCTGCCTGACCCGCTGAGTTCCTCCAGCACTGTGTTGATATGGTGCCAAGTTAAACCAATCTTCTCTGCCTGCACGTGATCCATATCCTCGCCATGTCCATGCTGTATCTGCCTCCACCACCATCCTTGGGAATGTGGTGTAAAATATTTTACACAGGGTGTAAAATAAAAACGTCCCACACATCTCATGAAAGCCTTCCTCCTCAAACCATATCTACACCTCTCATCATTTTATAAACTTCTATCAGGTCTCCACTCAACCTCCAGTATTCCAGAGACATCAATCCTTGTGACCACAAATGTCACCGTACCAATTGGTACACGTGACAATAAATGTCTCTTGTCTTGTCTCTTGTCTTGCCTGTCCTGCCTCTCCCTGCAATCCAGGCATCATTCTAGCATCAGGCATCAGTGCTTCACTCAGCACCTTCATTCAGTCTACCTGGACCTACCTGATCTCCTGGTTGCCAAACACTTTAATTCCCCTTCCCACTCCCACACTGACCTTTCTGTCCTAGACCACCTCCATTGTCAGAATGAGGCCAAATGCAAAGAGGAGGAAATATTTTGCTTGGGCAGCTGCCAACTTAGTGTTATGCATATTGACTTCTCTAACTTCAAGTAACCCTTGCATTCCCTCTCTCTCCAACCCTCCCCCACCCGTTGCACCAGCTTCAAAGTCGACTGGTTGAGTTGTTGTCTGTACTTGTTCTCACCCAGCCCACAGCTAACAATAGCCTGTTTCCTTTAACATTGTTACTTTTTTATGCATGCCTTTCAATCATTTGTTCTATATCTCTCTACATCACCGTCTATATCTCCCCCTGACTCTCAGTCTGAAGAAGGGTCTCGACCCGAAACGTCACCTATTCCTTTTCTCCAGCGATGCCGCCTGACCCGCTGTATTATTCCAGCTTTTTGTGTGTATCATTTTGGTAAACTACCTCTGCACTCTTTTCAAAGTTTCCACATCCTTCCTGAAGTGGGGCGTCCAGAACTGCACGCAATACTCCAAATGCGGCCTGACCAAAGTTTTATAAAGCTGCATCATGACTTCCTGACTCTAAACTCAATGGTCAACCAACGAAGGCAAGCACACCATACGCCTTCCTTATCACTCTATCTATTTGAGTTGCCACATTCAGGGAGCTATGGCCTTGGATTCCAAGAACCCTCTGAACATCAATGCTGTGATGTATCTGCAGGCTTTTGTGTGGCTTCACAAAGATGATACCAGGACTGGAGGGGCCTGGGTTATCAGGGGACATTGGATCAGCCTGGGTCTGTTCTCCCTGGAGCAAAGGAGACTGAGAGGAGACATCGGCAGGCTATGAAGCCAGAGTCTGTTTCCCACGGCACGTGTGTCTGAAACTTGAGGGCAGTGGTTTAAGGTGAGAGGGAGGAGGTTTAAAGGGGTCGGGGTCATTTTTTAACACATACTAGTTTAGTTTAGAGATGCAGCAGGGAACCAGGCTCTTCGGCCCACATAGTCCGCGCCGACCACGATCACCCTCTACACTAAGCACAATTGACAAACCTGTACATCTTTGGACGAGAGAGAAAAAATCCACTGAGGTCACGGGGAGAAGGTACAAAATCCGTACAGACAGCACCCGAGATCAGGATCGAACCTGGGCCGTTGTCGCTGTGAGGCAGCAACTGTATTACTGCACCACTGTGTTGACCTAGTTAGTATCTGGAACGAACTGCCAGAGGGGGTGATGGAGGCAGGAACGGTCACAACATTGAAGAGGCATCTGGACAAATGCCAGAATGAGGAGGAATAGAGGGACATGGAATTAATGGAGGTAGGCATGATGACCGGCATAGGTGGGCCGAAGGGCCTGCCCAGTGCTGTCCAACTTCCTGAGGAGTTGTACACTAGGTGTGTTGCTCCCAGTCCAGCATCGTGTGGTGGGGTTTGCCTGTGGCCAGGTTTGGGCAACTAGCAGAACCAGCATTAGGGTTGGAACGCGTTTTGCACAGATCCCGAATGGCTGTTGCAGGAGGTGTTGACCGCGGTGGAGAGGCCCAGTCCGCTGGGCAGTGTGTGGTGGTTTTGAGGCCCTGAGCACGAGTCGGTGCAAAGGAAGCTTCCACCGCTGGTGTGCGATGGGCCCAGGCATGGAGAGCCATCTCTGAACCTTGGCTGGCCTTACTCTGCGGGGCTGTCGTTTATTAAACTGCGGAAGTCAAGGTCCAACTCCTTGCCCAGAGTCTGTTACTGGCGCTGGGAGGTATGGGAAAGGATAGCTTGCTGCAAATGAAGCAGACTGAGTTTGTGTTGGTTTATTATTGTCACTCTGGGTTTGGCATTCTGAAATGAAGATAAAACTGTTGCAGCAGTGAGTTAGTGGGGAATAGAGTGGTGGCATGGACCACGGCAGCATTGCAGGCAAGTGAGTTGGTGTTGTTGCAATTATAGCATGTGTTCTGATGCATGGCATAGAACAGTGAACGGTATAGCATAGGAACACACCCTTCGGCCCCGCAGTTTGTGCTAAACATGATGCCATGTTAAACTTCTCAATCTGCACATGATCCATATCCCTTCATTCCCTGCATATCCATGTGCCTCTAAATGCTTAAATGCCACTATCGTATCTGCCTCCAACACCATCCCAGGCAGTACCCACCACCTTCTGTGAGAAAAAAACTTGCGCCTCGCATCTCGTTTAAACCTTGCTACTAACACCTTATAGCAGGGGTCGGCAACCTGCAGCCCGTAACCCAAAACCATCCGACCCGCAGGCGTATTTCTTTCCCAGTAATTATCCGGCCCATAGACTTCCATCATCTCCGGTACCTCCCGGGCCCAAGACCGCGGTGCCCAGGTGTGGTGACGCAAGGAGGCCCGCGCTGGCGGCCGCAATGGCGGAGCCACCGAGCAGCGGCGAGCTCTGGCTGCACCGCATCCTGCGCAAAGCCGCCGGCACGGCCGCGCACCTTCTGTGACTAGGCTTCACTGTCGGTATCAGGGTTGTCAATAGGCCGGGGATGAGTGAGTGTGAGTATTTGAACCACCACCTTCAAGACAGAGCCAAGGCAATGGGCTGTAGGTACGGCATGTTCGTGAGCGCCCGTAACTAGGGGCAAGTGCTCCAGGTGGCGACCTCAAAGGGGAGCGATCTATGTGAACACGTGATTTGATGCCTGCTATCTGGGGCGGGATCCTTGTGTACACGTAATAGATGTGGCCCACCATCCGCTCACAGACATGCATCCCGGCCCCCTATGCAGAACAAGGTTGCCGACTGCTGCCTTAAAGCTATGTCCTCTAGTCAATATTTCCACCCTGGGAAAAAGTTTCTGACTGCCTCTCCTATCTAAACCTCTGATATTTTTTATAGACTTCTATCAGATCTCCCCTCAACCTCCAGAGAACACAATGCAACCTCTCCTTATAGGTAATCCCTCTAATCCAGGCAGCATCCTGGTGAAGGTACACAAAATTGCTGGGGAAACTCAGCGGGTGCAGCACCATCTATGGAGCGAAGGAAATAGGCGACGTTTCGGGCCGAAACCCTTCTTCAGACTGATGGGGGGTGGGGGGGGGGGGGAGAAAGAAGGAAAAGGGGAGGAGGAGGAGGAGCCCGAGGGCGGGCGGATGGGAGGGTGGGAGGAGACAGCTAGAGGGTTAGGGAAGGGGAGGAGACAGCAAGGGCTAGCATCCTGGTGAACCTCCTCTGCATCCTCACCAAAGCTTTCATGTACTTCCTGTATTGGATGACCGGAACTGCACGCAATACTCAATGTGGTCTAACCAAAGCCCTATAAAGCTGTAAGATGACTTCCTGATTCTTGTACTCAGTGTCTGACTGATACCAAATGCAGTCTTTGCCACTCCGAATGCATTCGGGATGCGTGGACCTGTACCGCCTTGTGAAACGTTGTGTAGTTTGTACACAGCTGGGACCCTGGGTGGTTCCAAGTTGTGAGGAGAGAAATCCAGGTGAGATGATTTACGATACCATACGATAGAACTTTATTTATTCCAAGAGAGAGTTGTGAATTTGTGGAATTCCCTGCCACAGAGGGCTGTGGAGGCCAAATCACTGGATGGATTTAAGAGAGTTAGATAGAGCTCTAGGGGCTAGTGGAATCAAGGGATATGGGGAGAAGGCAGGCACGGGTTATTGATTGAGAACGATCAGCCATGATCACAATGAATGGCGGTGCTGGCTCGAAGGGCCGAATGACCTTCTCCTGCACCTACTTTCTATGTTTAAGAGAGAAATTGGTCTCCCAACAGTCATAAAACACAACAATATACATGAAACATGAAATTAAAGTGACGAGTGGAAAGTCCAGGCTTGAGCATGTGCAAAGATTGGGGGGTGGGGGGAGAGGGGAGAGTCTACCCGTGACAGAAGGGGGAGGAGTTGTATGGTTTGATAGTTCTGGGGGAAAAGGTTCTGTTGCTGAAGGTGCTCCTCAGGTTGATCAGCGTGTCATGGAGGGGGTGAGCTGTCTTGTCTAAGATGCTCCGCAGTTTGAGGAGCATCCTCCCTTCCAAGACCACCTCCAGTGACTCCAACTCCACCCCCAGGACGGAGCCAGCCTTCCTGATAAGATTGATAATTCTGTTGGCGTCTGCGGCCTTCGCCCTGCTACCCCAGCACACGACCGCGATTAGCCGGAGACATTAGCTGGGAAAGAGTTGTGACTGTGTAAGAGAGCTTTGGTCAATGCTTTATTGAGGACTCGGAGGGAAAGAGAACAGCGCAAAGAGAGTGCTGGCAATGCTGCCGGACGGGAGCAGGGCCAACTTCCTCAAACTTAGAGTTCCCGGGAAAGAAGTGGCCCGCTGAGTTACTCCAGCATTTTGTGTCTATCTGCTGCACCTCGATGTTGCTTTCCTTTAACATTCACACTGGTGCATTTTCACGCGTTATCCGTGTGTTTTTTTGACACTGAGCATTCGTGCAAGGGCCTGGCATGATTTTGTATTGAGTCATACCGTGGTGCAACAATGATGGCAAACAGGAACCACACCCTCTCTCCTGGCTTTGTTGAGACCGGCACAGATGTGTGCAGAGACGGGTGCCATGCTCTCCTTCCCTTCCTGAAGGCAGCGGCTGTGAAACAGACAGCCCCAGTCCACACCTCACAGGTAGGGAGCTTGTCTTTACATGCTGGTGTTACGGGAGGAGGTGAGGGAAGTGTTTGCACCGCACGGCGGGTCATACAAAGTGTCAGGTGTGGCGAGCAATCTCCGCCTGTCCTTCACAGATCTTTGCGTTTACACTAGTCCGCGTAGATTAGGAATCTACACCATGATGCAAAGGAGCCACGGGTTTGGCATCCGACTAGTTTTGTAAGGCCGGGCATTTGGAAACTTTGCAAGCAAGATGAGTTTAGTTTAGAGATACAGCATAAAAACAGGCTCTTCAGCCCACTGAGTCCACAGCGACCAGCGATCACCCATACACTAGTTCTATATTATCCCGGTTTTGCATCCTACGCATTAGGGGCAAATTTACAGAAGCTAATCAATCTAAGTTCTCCCAGTGTCCTGGCCAACAGATACTTCTCAACAAACCTCACTGGGGGCAAGCGCAGACCGCAAGCTCACTTGTATTGACACGGCCTTGCTATGGGCAAACAGCCTTAGATCATTAGCACGGAGTCCTTTACCCACAGTTATAGTACAGGACGTTGGTGAGGCCTTGGCAGTTGTAAATTGGCAGTTTACACCCCAGTGGTATGAACATTGACCTCCAATTTCAGGTAGTCCTTGCTTTCTCCCTCCTTCCCCTCCCCTTCCCAGCTCTCCCACAGCCTACTGTCTCCGCCTCTTCCTTTCCTGCTGAGTTTCTCCAGCATTTTTGTCCACCTAGGAGGAATTTCTTTAGGTAGAGGGTGGTGAATCTGTGGAATTCATTGCCACAGATGGTGGTGGAGGCCAAGTCATTGGGTATTTTTAAAGTGAAGATTGACAGATTCTTGATTAGGTGTCAGGGGTTATGGGGAGAAGGCAAAAGAATGGGGTTGAGAGGGGAAAATAAGTTGGCCATGATTGAATGGTGGAGTAGACTTAATGGGCCGAATGGACTAATTCTGCTCTTATAACTTACAAACCTATGAGACTCCACCCAGGGCCCAGTGGGACACTGATACTGCAGCAAAGAAATGCCTTTTAGGGCCTGTGCAAGTGAATACTATCCCACCCATGGGGCACTGAATCCAAGGTCATTTGAAGGTAGTAGTGCAATGAACCCCAGGATGGATGTGAAAGTCAATCTGTTTGGAACGAGCTGTGGGAAACCTATTGCCTCGTGGTGTGTCTCTGGAGGGGTGGCGTGCCTGTGTGGTGCATGGGTCCGCTCTGTGCCACTGTTTATGTGTAGACACCTGACCTTGTTTGCATCACACTTGCTAACGTGTTCCCGGGAGTGAGCCGTGCACTGTTTATGCTTACATAGCGCAGTGGAGAGTCATCAAGTTCCACTGGTCTGTAGATCGGCAACTTTTTTCCCCCAAAAAAAATTGTATCCAGAATAATAAAAAATATATATCCAAACCAAGAACAGTCTCGACCCGAAACGTCACCTATTCATTTTCTCCAGAGATGTTGCCTGACCCGCTGAGTTACTCCAGCTTTTTGTGTCAAGTTCAAGTTCAAGTGAGTTTATTGTCATGTGTCCCTGTATAGGACAATTAAATTCTTGCTTTGCTTAAGCACACAGAAAATAGTAGGCATTTACTACAAAACAGATAAATGTGTCCATATACCATGATATAAATATATACACACATGAATAAATAAACTGGTAAAGTGCAAATAACAGAAAGTGGTTATTAATAATCAGAGTTTTGTCCGAGCCAGGATTAATAGCCTGATGGCTGTGGGTAAGTAGCTATTCCTGAACCTGGTTGTTGCAGTCTTCAGGCTCCTGTACCTTCTACCTGAAGGCAGCAGGGAGATGAGTGTGTGGCCAGGATGGTGTGGGTCTTTGATGATACTGCCAGCCTTTTTGAGGCAGCGACTACGATAAATCCCCTCGATGGAAGGATGGTCAGAGCCGATGATGGACTGGGCAGTGTTTACTACTTTTTGTAGTCTTTTCCTCTCCAGGGCGCTATATCAAGCATCCTTACCACTCACATGGACCCCCCTTCCTTTGTTTGAGATCAGTGACTGATGTGATTCTCCCTACATTAAACGCAGTGTGAGGGGGTGACAGAGGCTCAAGGGCCTGTCCAACTTACGTGTCCTTGGCACGCAAATTATGCGACGTGAGCCGCGATGGTCCTGCGAAGGTCGGGCGCGATTTCATGCGTACGCACAGCCGTCCGGAGCGCGTGACGTCATTTGAAGACGGACACAAAGCTGGAGTAACTCAGCGGGACCGGCAGCATCTCTGGAGAGAAGCAATTGGTGACATTTCGTGTCGAGACTCTTCAGTCTGAAAATAAGGGTCTTGACCCGAAACGTCACCCATTGTTTCTCTCCAGAGATGCTGCCGGTCCCGCTGAGTTACTCCAGCATTTTGTGTCTATCTTCAATTTTCTTGGCCCCGCTCTGGGAGTAGAAGTGGGGGCGGATCCGGACCACAACGGCCGTGAGCCCCAGGCCGAGTTCGGCGATCGCTTGCCTGCTTCTGCTGCTGTTGAAGGTGAGACGTTGCGTCGCGCCAGAGTCTTGGGCTTGTCCCACTTTGGCCGTCAGTTACGCCACAGGCCATTGGCGTGCAAAGATTTTGTTCACTACAAAAATTTCGGAGCCCAGCGCGCTGTCGCACACAACTACATACCCCTCCGCGCTTCTAAGTGGGACTGGCCCCGCGCGGCCATGCGATGCCCGTACGCCTCAACGCGACCACGAGGTCACGTAATTTGCGTGCCAAGGACATGTAAGTGGGACAGGCCCTTCAGTCACACCCACTGACAAAGCCGTTCACCACTAGTCCGGTCAGTTTAAGTCATTTGCGAGTTGATTGCGATAAGCGTGTGCTTTCAGTCATGAGCATCGTGTGTGACCAGAAGGATCAGATAGAGCTCTGATAACATTGTTTGCTTGTGTAAATTAAAGCCAGTGCGGGTTAGTGTAGACACTGAGAGGGGTGGGGCAGAGCGAGGGTCCGCCTGTCCTGTGGGCCAAGTTTGTGGTCACCTTCTAGCTCTTCAGGGCCCTCCCTCTCTGTTCCAGAAAGTCGCAGCTAAGGAGCATTTGTAGACCACGTCCCTCCCAGCAGCATTCACCACAGATAGACGTAAAGTACTGGAGTAACTCAGTAGGTCAGGCACATTCTCTGGAGAAAAGAGATGGGTGACATTTCGGGTCGGGACCCTTCTTCAGAAACATTGCCCATCCTTTTTCTCCAGAGATGCTGCCCGACCGGCTGTTACTCCAAGGCTCTCTGTCTTTCTTTGGTATCAACCAGCATCTGCAGTTCTTTGTTTCTACACTAGCATCCACCACAGAGCAGGGGGTGGGAGGCCACAGGAGTGGCGAGGGGGCCGCAGGGCAGCTGGGCCTCTCCAGCCTAGGGAAGGCGGTCCTGCAGGGGAAGTGTGGAGAGATAGCAGATGGTTAAAGTGAGTCACCTGATGAAGGGCACTGGGCGGCACGGTGGCGCAGCGGGTGCAGCTGCTGCCTCACAGCGCCAGAGACCCAGGCTCAATCCTGACCTCGGGCGGCGTCTGTGTGAAATTCACACATTGTCCCTGTGACCGCGCGGGTTTCTTCCTATCAATCACACAATCATGGTGATGAAGGGCTGGTTATTTTACATTCATAGTGCTTCAAATGCCGTCTTTGGTCCGTGCACAGACTTCTGGAAGATCTCTCTCTCTCTCTCTCCACCCTCTCTCTCCCTCTCCCCCTCCCTCGCCGGGGGCTTTAACATCGGGAGCCCCAGTCGCCTCGACGCTGCAATTGGACTGCTGGACCGCGGGAGAAGAACAAAGGGAAGAGATAAGACTTTTGCCTTCCATCACAGTGAGGAGGTGATGGAGATTCACTGTGATGGATGTTTGTGCAAATTGTGTTAAGTGTGGGTCTTGTTTTTTGTTGTTGTAATGTTAAGACTGTAGAAAATGCAATTTTGTTCAAACCAAGCTGTTTGAATGACAATAAAAGGCATTCTATTCTATTCTCTCTCTCTCTTTCTGTCTCTTTCTCTCTCTTTCTGTCTCTCTTCCTGTCTCCCCCCCTCTCTCTCTTGCGGTTGCTGGCTTACAAAAAGCTCACAACATGCTGGAGTAACTCAGCAGGTCAGGCAGCATCTCTGGAGAACAATGGATAGGTGGCAATTTGGGTCAGGACCCTTATTCAAACTGATTGTAGGTCACCTCTGTCTTTTCATCTCTAGCCTTTGTCCACCACCTGCCTATAAAAAAAAAACCCTCACCTGTATCAGCCTGTTACCTGCCACACTTTGTCCTGCCCCTCCTCTCTTCCAGCCATCTCACCCCCTCCCCCTTACAATCAGTCTGAAGAAAGATCCCGTCCCAAAACATCACCCATCCATGTTCTCCAGAGATGCTGCCTGACCCACTGGGTTACTCCAGCACCATGTGTCTTTGTGGGTAAACCAGCACCTGCAGTTCCTGGTATCGACAGGTGTTTAAATTAACTTGGCGCGGGAAGGTTGAGGATGAGTGTGTGGAATCTCCGTGACTGCCCACCTGAGTAGCCTGGGGGTTAGAGTTGGCTCCAACAGATGCATTACACCAGCCCTTTGGCCACCATATCTGCTGCATATCTCCAGACAAGATGGAGGGAGCGTGCAATCTCAGTTGTTTAACTATTTCATGTCAATTCAAAAACGATGATAATGATTACAAGCAACTGCAGGTGCTGTTTAAAAAAACACACAAAGCGCTGGAGTAATTCAGCTGCCTAATTTTGTTTATTTTATATTATTGTCACGTGTACCGAAGGTTAGGGGTGGGGAGAGACCTCACTGAAACTTACCGAATAGTGAAAGGCCTGGATAGAGTGGATGTGGCGAGGATGTTTCCACTGGTGGGAGAGTCTAGGACCTGAGATCAAGATTCAAGAGTGTTTTATTGTCATGTGTCCCAGATAGAACAATAAAATTCTTGCTTGCGGCAGCACAACAGAATATGTAAATATTGTACACTGTACACAATATGATCAACGAGAGAGAAAATAATTTAAATGCTTATATATACACATACAAGTACATACACATACATATATATATATATATATATATATATATATATATATATATATATATATATATACACACACACATTCTCAAAAAACAAACAAACAATAGTAGTGCACAGCCTCAGAATAAAAGGGCGTACCTAAAGAATGGAGATGAGGAGGAATTTTTTTAATCAGAGGATGGCGAATCTGTGGAATTCATTGCCACAGACGGCTGTGGCCGTCAATGGATTTTTTAGGTGTAGATTGAGAGGTTCTTGTGTCAGAAGGAACTGCAGTTGCTGGTTTAAACCGAAGATAGACACAAAATGCTGGAGTAACTCAGCGGGACAGGCAGTATCTCTGGAGAGACGGAATGGGTGATGTTTTGGGTCGAGACCCTTCTTCAGACTGATCCTCTTGATTAGTACGGGTGTCAGGCATTACGGGGAGAAAGCAGGAGAATGGGGTTGAGAGGAAACGATAGATCAGCCATGATTGAATGGCGGAGTAGACTTGATGGGCTGAATGGCCTAATCCTGCTCCGACAACATGAACTTATGAACAGTGAAAAGGTTTTTAGTTGTGAGCCATGCAGCATGTCAGGCAGCATCTCTGGAGAACACGGGCAGGCGACATTTCAGGTCAGGACCCATCCTCAGACTTCCTCAGTCTCCCCTCCATGTGTCCTATGGCGAAGTGCCTCCAGCATTTTGTTTTCCTAACGATAATGGTGATGTTCTGGGTCACTTCTGCTGGAGACAATGCAAATAATTGTTTCCAAATCTATTGGCTCATGTAGCTGTGGTTGTTTGTTTTACATTCTAACAGCTTTAGCGTGCATGTTGTGTGTCCAGTTGATATTGATCACTAATTAAATACCGCAAAGTGGTTTGTTCCTTTATATGTTCCCGATATCACCTATCTACTTCCCATTGATGGGCTGCAACCAGAATCGCTGCATCAGTGGGCAGCAGTCTGTGGGCGGAGGTGGGGGGGGGGGGGGGGGGGGGGATTTGTGGGTGCCTGGCAGTGCAAGGAGCCTGCTGCCAGCGCTGGTTGCGGGTGAACCACACACAGAGGAGTTGTTGGCAGCCCGGTTGGTGCTGTGTGACAGACGGGCCATTGTGATGGGCCTCTTCGTGTTGTCAGTGGTCACTCATCACACATGCAAGGTGGTGAGAGGCTCCCGTCCAAAGAGAGCCTGGTGCGGGGATACCTGAAGGCAAGTTGCTTAGTTGCCTCACTGGAACAATACAGAGTGAAGCACGCCAGTTGCCATGAGAATGCAGGGCCGCCCACCGGCAGCTCTCTCCCTCCTGGGAGAAGCCGGAGATGATCTCATTTGGAACGTGCACCAGCAAGGATTCTGCCGTGAGTTGACGAGAGTTTCATTGTCACTTCATGTCCCGACAACGGAACAATGAAACTCTTACTTGCTGCAGCTTAACGGGCCCCTAATGTCACATACACAGATTAAATATTAAAAAAACATTCAATAATTAATAAACAATTAATTCATAAATTAATACAAATGCAAAAAAAAAATCCAGTCATCAGTGCAACCAAAGTCCATCCACAGAAGTTCATAGTTGAGGTTCGTCTGAAGAAGAGTCCCGACCCGACACGTCACCTATTCATGTTCTCCAGAGATGCTGCCTGACCCGCTATGTTACTCCAGCACTTTGCGTCTTTCTTCATAAACCATCGCCTGCAGTTCCTCCAGTCTACATAGTTGGGGTTAGTGTTGTGCAGTGCTGGGAAGAAGCTGTTTCTGAACCCTGCCAACCACCTTTTTACTCTGCTACCCTCTGGGAGGCGACTCAGGTCTCTGCAGGCTCGCACCGGTAGACTAAAAAATAGTTTCTACCCATGTGCGGTAAAAGAGCTTAACTCCAATAGTGAACACTGGGAAGCAAGAAGTAACTTCGAGGAATACCGCTAAATTCTTTTAAACTTTTAAAAAAATGTATCTATTATTTTACTATTAACTGTACATATGTGTATTGGTTGTTGTATTGTATTTCTTTTAACGGAGGAGAAGCAAATGGAATTTCGTTGCTCAGTTTTGTGCAATGACAATAAACATATTCTATTCTATTCTATTCTATGGAGGTCACGGTTCTCAGACTCCTGTACCTTCCTCCCGATGGCAGGAGTGAAGTGAGTGCGTGGTCAGGGTGGTGTGGGTCTTTAATGATATTAGCTGCCTTTGTGAGGCAGCGCGCCCCTCCTGTAGATCCCTTCGATGGTGGGGAGGTCAGTACCTGCGATGATCTGAGCAGTGTTTAAGAAGGAACTGCAGATGCTGCAAAAATCGAAGGTAGACAGAAGTGCTGGAGAAACTCAGCGGGTTCAGCAGCATCTATGGAGCGAAGGAAATAGGCAAAGTTTCGGACCCGCTGCTGAACCCGCTGAGTTTCTCCAGCACTTTTGTCTACCATGGTCTGAGCAGTGTTCACCACTCTGCGTAATCTCCTTTGTTGCTGGGCATTTGAGTTCATTATCCCCTGTGTTCAGCACACATTCCAGGGTGATATGATGATCAAGAGGAGAGGCGGGTGGAGGAGTGAGCCCCATCTGGCCTTGGGGAGGTTCACACACAAGCCCCTGTTGCTGAAAGATGCATCATGATATATGACTTTAGAATTAAAGTGCTGCACGACTTTTAAAAGACACTTGGACAGGTATATGGAAAGGAGGGTCATATGGTCGTAAGTGATAGGAGTAGAATTAGGTCATTCTGCCCATCAAGTTTACTCAGCCATTCAATCATGGCTGATCTATCTCTCCTTCCTAACCCCATTCTCCTGCCTTCTCCCCTTAACCTCTTTGACGCCCGTACTAATCAAAAATCTCTATCATTGCCTTAAAAATATCCACTAACTTGGCCTCTACAGGCTTTTGAGGCAAAGAATTCCACAGATTCACCACCCTCTGACTAAAGAGATTTCTCCTCATCTCCTTCCTAAAAGGACGTCTTTTAATTCTGAGGCTATGACCTCTAGTTCGAGACTCTCCCACTAGTGGAAAGATCCTCTCCACATCCACTCTATCCAAGCCTTTCACTATTCAGTATGTTTCAAGGAGGTCCCTCCCTCATTCTTCTAAACTCCAGTGAGTACAGGCCCAGTGCCGACAAACGCTCATCATAGGTTAACCTACTCATTCCTGGGATCATTCTTGTAAAACTCCTCTGGACCCTCTCCAGAGCCAGCACATCCTTCCTCAGAAATGGAGCTCAAAATTGCTCAAAAATATTCCAAATGGGTCCTTACCAGCCTGATAAGAGCCTCAGCATTACATCCCTGTTTTTGTATACAAGCCCTCTTCAAATAAATGCTGTCATTAAGTTTGTTTTCTTTATTACCGATTCGACTTGAACATTATTTTTTGGGGAATCCTGCACCAGCACTCCCAAGTCCCTTTGCACCTCCGATTACTAGAATCTCTCCCGATTTAAAAAATAGTCTAGGCCTTTATTCCTACTACCAAAATGCATAACTACACTTTGCTACACTATATTCCATCTGCCACTTCTCTACCAAGTCTCCCAACCTGTCCCAGTCCTTCTA